>NW_028263377.1:15451469-15767580 GCF_051168715.1 Poecilia mexicana | reverse complement strand
TGAGACACTCCAGCTGCAGCTCTCCTCGATCTTCTTCCCTTTATCTTTGTCATTCTTCCCTTCTCCCCGTCTTTCCCCCCAACCCCTTTTCCATCAGCATCCTGGGGTTTTGATTAAAGGGAAAATCTTTTTAATGCCCCCTTCTTGCAGCTCCGCTCACTCCATCTCTGTCTGTCCTCTCCCTCATTTTTCATTTCTCCTCCTGTCCTGTGTGTAGGAGCCTGGCTCGCTTCCATCAGCTTGCCTTTGGAATCTGTGAGCTGAGCCCCGGTATGCGCTCAGCATGCTCAAACCGAATGCTTTGCCCTTACCTCTCCTTTCCCTTTATCCCCTTTTGGATTTGGGAATGCTTGTGCTGAACATTGTTTTCCTACGAAACAGGTGGCGAGCAGTGGTGCTCATATGGGGGCCCTGGCTGAAACCTGCTGGGACGGCAAAGCAGAAAAGGAAATAAATCTCATTTTCGTGTTGCTTTCATCTTCAGTTCCTCTGTTGAAATGGATTCAGATCATGACAAGTAGGTAAACCAGGCACCACATTAAAATGAAGGCTTCAGTCAAAGACAAAAGGCACCTCTATGATGAACGCACATCTTTCTGAAGCGAGAGGCCCTACCCTTATGGTGGGACCAACAACCATCATCAAATCATCATTGGCCGCTTTGATATGCCGCTCGGATGATGGACCATTGTCATAACTCCTTATTCAGCAGCACCTGGGCAGGGCCGCACTTTTAAGCACGTCGGTGCGCTCCGAAAACAAATGTGACCTCATTTCAAGGGAAATTTAGATGAGAAAGAAGACAAGTTGGCAAAGAGGGAAATTCTCAACCTTATATCTGATGGTTTTTCACGTTCTTATTTATGGAAACAAATAAGCTCAACAAGTACACAAATGATATTTAGAGAGCTACTTGTCATCATCTGCAAAATTCAACCACTATAATGGTTATTTTCTCATGTCCTAACAGCACATTTCAACTCAAATAACTTCACTTCAATGTGAAACGCCAATACAATGTTGCCTTAAGAAAATGATGCTCCGTGTCTTTAGGGACATTGTCTCTAAACTGATATTTCCCGAATAGAGTTTCCAAATTTCCTCATGCTTGTAACATGAGGAAATTTGGTAAAGTTCAGGAACACCTTTTCAGGAAAAGTAAATCCTGAGATTTCCGTGAAGAGATGGAGCTGGTTAATTTTAGCTGACAGCTGCAGAGCAAGCTTATTGGCAGAAGGAGATGAGACATGCTGGCACCATCCCACTCTGAACACCCAAACACGCTCTCTGAGTTGTGTGAATGTAACCATAGAGTCCAGCCAACGCGTCCCCTGGGTGCCTCCTCACCTCTGCAGACATGGGTGAAGGAAGGGTTACAGGGGACAGACTCTTCCTTCATCACCTCGGTGCTAGGTTGGAACTGGCGCCCAGAGTGGCAGTGCCCGGCCAAGTCCACATCCAGCTGAGCCAGGGTCCCGGGCTGACCAAGTAGGGGTTGACTGGCTGTTGCAAAACTGACTCCAAACCTGCATGAGCAAACACACGGGGAGCTATGAAAAGGTGTCTGCCTCGCAACAAAGTACACACACAGGTTTTCATACCAGCTCTCTAAAATAATTCTCTCCCTCGGAAAATTGCTGTTTGGAAATGATAGCAACAATGATAGAGTTTGTGGCGTTTGCTCTTGTGTTTGTCTTTCTGAAAATAGACGCGAGCTTCAGAGGTGGAGAGGCGTGGGGATGAGGTTGGTGGACAAACTTGGCGCCTTTGATGCAGCGTTGTTCCGCTGGACCATCCTCCCTGCGGCTTGGCCTCGGCTGCACGACCCTCTTCACAGTCCTTTGGCCCAGCTCCTCCACCGCAGGTGAACTTCTTTAGCATGTGTCAATATTGGTTTAGGATTATTTCTAGAAATCCAGAGGGATAAGTCCCTGCGGAGATTACAGAGCTGACACAAAGTAATGAGGAAGCATTTCAGGAACCATAGAAGAACCATTAATGAATATTTAGTATTTGTATAACAAGCACAAATTATATAACCTAAGCATTCTGTGGGCAGCTAAATCTGGTTGTAGTCACATGGTGTCCAGGGTAACCTCAACCCAAAAGGGTCCGCCATGAAAACAGGAGTAAAAGTGGTGACTTCTTTGCTTACAGATGAGGATGGGATTTACTGAAACAGGCTGAACAGAACTAAGTGTTTCCACCCAGGGATTATCCCTGATAAAAGGCTTCATGTCAGGCTCAGTAGGAACAGCCAAATGAAGTTTGACATTTCTCGTCTGGAGAGAATTATCCAGGACTCCCGCCTAGGTGGTCGATTCATTCACACGCGCACCAAACCCAGAAGATTTCACTCACTCTCCTGTTGCCATTTCCTGGAAAAATGACAGACGTATTAATAGGAGTGTGCTGTGCTGGGGATGAGCTGTGTTTCCATAACCTCCGAATGATTCCCAGGTGGGACACCTTCATGGCAGGCCACAAGTTTGAGCAAGATTTTCTAATTACTGTGCAGCAATCGATGATTAGTCACAAAATCCCGATTAAAGTTGATTTCCTATCGCCATGTCAACTTTGAGGATATAAGTTTTCTTTTTTTGCTTGCGTTGTCCTTCTCTTGTACAAAATCCAAAAAGACACAGGTCCACAGAGGTAGTCAAAGTAAATGAAACTACCTCAGCTCAGTGCTGTGCAGCATTTAATTTTGCTTCCAAAAACACATTTGGATATCATCCTTAAATTAAAGTATTTCTAAATCCCAGTACTGATGATAGAGTCAGTAATTAAAATCAAGGCATTTTAATTACCAATAAGTAGCTTGTTAATCACTAATCACAGCAAAGGTTGTTGGATAATCATTATAAATAAAATCAGAAATGGTTTACATATTTTTCTGTCTCTCCAAACATAATCCACATCTCTGGTTAAAAGTTGAGATCTAAATGAAGTGAAGTCTTTAGATATTTTGTGAAATAATTGAGTTTCATGTATCATTAGTATGTCATTCCCAATCACACAGAGCTATATTAAATAACACACAATAAAATACAATGAAGTATGAATACTTTGTGAAGCATTGTAGATGCATATGTAAGAGAAAAAAAATAATCCTCTTTTATTCTGATTGCCTTGAGAAAATATGGATATTAATATGCTATGTTGATATGAAATAAGCCACTGAATTTTTTAAAAATAAATTACATCAGGACAAGGGTTCACCTCCTGTGTATTTTACATAAAATACAATATTGTTCATATCAAAAGTTCTTAAAAATGGTTAAATTGAGACATACATAGCATAGGTCATTGACTATTTCTGGACTTTTTGTAAAACTAGTTTTAATGATAATAATGTCAATCCATGTTATCTTCATCAAATGAAGCATTTCAGGTTTCCTGTTTAAAATGATAGCACAATATGACACGGATTGTTTGAAAGAATAACTTTTTTTTTTTCTGTTTGACACCAACAGAACAGCCACCAAAACGCTCAGACTGAGGCATTTCTGTGAATGTCTGAGAACGGGTGGCGTTTCATTAAAGAACAGCTTAATTGTTACCTCGCTCTCCCTCCTTACTTTCCTCGTCTGCTGTTCGAAAGATGAGTGGAAAGTCCATAAGCACAATTTGGAAACTGCAACCACAACCAGCAAATGTACAGGACACTCATTCATTGCGCTGCACACACTCAAACACACACACACATTCGGGGTAGAGGGGAAGGAGCAGCAGCAGTGGCAGTAGCAGTAAATTGGTACAGGCATCTGTCAGAAGCCCCATGAGTCACCCACTGGAAAACGTGCAGCTCTCCAAAGCCAGAGTAGATATCCATCAAAAGTGACTGCGGCCAGCACGAGCTCCTGCAAAAACACAGCTTGATATATATATACACACACAATTATGTCACTTACACATATGCCAGCCTGCACACATGACAGCACATGCTAAATGCACATCCACGCATGCACACAGTCGCACAGGAGAGGGGGACTTTTGTGGGGCTGTTGGTAAGATGGTAGCGGGATAACGAGGGGGTGCTTTCCGGAGAAGCAGGGAGGTTTGGGAAGCCATGTGTAACCACTGCAATGCCTTTGAAGGTTTTTAGTTTTAACCAGTTTGGTATGTGAGGTCACCTGACAATATATACACAACATTAAGGACATACTTCCAATAAATCACATTACTCTTTGATATTTTAGTGAGCTCAGGTTGCTAATTGAGAACACAGACAGTACAGCCTGTGGGAAGTATGTGTGCAGCATAGTGTTTCATAACAGAAAGGCTGAAAAAAATGTCTTTTGCACAGGTCAGCAGATTTAGTTCGTTTTTAATCTGAAAGATTTTGACTATTTCTTCAGGACCCTATCCCTTCTTCAAACATATATGAGGTTGCACTTACAGCATAGCTGCTACCGTTGCACATGTTAATGCAGATAACATTTGCATCTCCAGGAAGCTTTGATCTGCTTTGATCTACAACTGCGCTAGTAGGTTGTGCATCTCAGTAATTTAGCATATTGTCGTAAAGTTAATTTATTGCGGTGCTTAAATTCAACAAGTCAAATTTATGATCTGAAAGTCATATAAAAGGTCCAAATTTTGTTTCTCGTAAAATAGTGAAAGCCCAAAAAAGACAAATACAAATTATTTTTCAAGTGGAAATGTTGATCTGCTGAGTGTCGTCCAAGAAGTGTACAGTATAAGAACTCAATAATAAAAAACGACAAAGTGCAAACGCTGATAAAATTTCAAACTGCAACCATTACCTTTCCTTTGTTTTTGTTTTTTTTTTCTAATGTATGCATGATGTCCTGTGTTGTTCCTGTGTGGTCAGGCAGAACGAGGCAGCTTAGATTCCTCAAACGTCACACATTCTGGTGCTGGTGGGCGCAGCGGCTGTAGGCCTCGTCTCACACATGACCTCCCCACAGTCAGCAGGTCAGATTCCAATATTCCTGTCTCAAAGCTGCATGGCGTGCATGCATTTGTCTCCCAGTGACACAGGTTCAAGTTGTTGAACTCTTGTGTGTGTTTTTTTGTGTTATTCTTACCCAGTTAGTCATGGAATGGTTAATGAAGATGTTTTTATTTTATTTTTCCAAAGATGGAAAACACGCTTCTTGTTTCATCAGACAGATGGCTTCCTACCTCATTTCTCCTGCAGTACGTGCACATGCTGCAGCCTTCATGTGGGCGTTTGAGAGGGGATAAATGTGCAATTTGTCTCAAAGGGGTTTGGAAGGCCCACACCTGCAGGAGATCTGCAGAGAGCATCACTGTCATGTGAAAAAGCAAGAACAGAGAGAGGAGAGATGAAACAGAGAGCAGAGGGTCTTCCTCCTCCCTCAGACGTTGTTATTTCAAGCTTTTCTCATCATATGGAGGAAGAGGGGAACAATGCACGACAGACAAGCTCACATGGAGCTCACACAAAAGACCAGCGCTCTTAGCTCTTTAAGGAGGCAGAAGAAAGAGAGAAATCAAAGAGCGGGAGAGTAAGAGGGAGGAGGGACGGGGTGGAAGATATAGACTGCACAGAGATAAAGTAGCTTATCCATACAGGCTTTACTCTTGCCTACTTCTCTAGGAACCAGGATTCAACACATGTATCGACACGACATGACCTAGAGGCATCTTTTAAGGAGTCTCTCTTTAGCATTTGATTTTTTTTTTTTTTCATTTTTACATTAACCAGTTCTTCTCCACAGAGCATACGAGAAACTAGACAGACTGAGAAACTGGATCTTACAAAAAGAATTACTTGCCCACAGCCATAGAAAAATAAACAGACAAGAAATTTTCACTCCAGGGTTATTCTTAGCTAAACTAACTTTTCTCTTTTGTTTAGAATAAAAACATGCCCCTTTCCAGTCACACACATATTTCTCTTTCCAGCCTTAAGGAATGTATCTCCTGGATATCTAATAGCAGCTGTGACAATTGATCAAGCAGTACAGTCACTGCAGTCACGATGACCAACAGTGCAAACATGTAAGCATCTGTGATTGCATGTGCAGTACGCATGTCACACATGTCTTTAGCTGTGGTTACACCGTGCCTGTGTGCAGGTTGTTTGCATGTTGAACTTCTCTGTGCATGTGTTGCTACCACCAGAATATTTGGCCCCAGTCACCCAAGTGTTGGGCCCCAGTCACCAACTTAATGGTCTCACTTAAGAGATGACAGATAGAGCAAGGAATGAGGATGTGGCTCTTTGCTAAAGAAGCTAAAGCTCTCTCAAAGTGCTGCCAGGTTTAATCCTGTCTTGAAAAAGTATTCCAATCTTCCAGGGTACAACTACAATTTTCAGTCCATTTTAAGTAATAAATCAAATCAGAGTTGTGCATGATCATAGTTTTCTTTTAAAAAATACACTTTTTTCACATTTCACTCAAGTTTTAACTGCAACTCCAGTGGCGTCTCTTTCTACCAGCCAAATATACAGAGAAAAGTTCTGACGGTTCTTTTTGGAAAAACAGCTCAACCCAAGTCAAGTGTGATGGAGATTGTCTGTGATGAGCAATTTTCAAGTGCTGCCCCTGATTTTCAGCTGATTTTAGGACTGGACTTTGACTATGCAACTCTAACGCAAACATGATCAAAACCACTCTATTGTGTCTCTGGCTGCAAAATCTTTGTCCGAGTCTAAAGTTTTTGCAGCCTCTAAATATTCTGGCTCTGGTCAAAGCTTTTCTTGTCTGGCCTCTTAGTTTAGGTGTCCTGAGTTTGCAGTAGCATTTTTTAAATGGTTAAAGGTGGGATATAATTTTCGAACCTTTAACCAGCAATTTCCTCACATCTTTATCCTTGAGCATATTTCATTTTCCTTCCACTTTACAATTCTATCAATCTGTCATAAAATCCAAAAGATTATAAATTGAACTGTGTTGCTGCAACGTGTCAGAATTGAGTCTTTTGGTGCGTTTTTGCTTTCACACTGGTGATCTCCTCAGACCTGACAGGTGTCAAAGAAACAGGAGGAGAAACACTTTAAAACACCTTCAGGCCCTTGTGTCCAAAACTACAGGATGAAACATGATAGTAATATAGATGTTCCTCCTGAGAACAAGTTAAAGTGTTACTGCTTCTACATTGGTATTTGATTAAAAAAAAAACATGTAACAATAAGTGTTTTATTTTAAAAAACTAAGTTAAAGCACTTGTCACATTTGTAATTGTTTTCAAGTTTTTAGAGTGGGGGATATTATACATTTTTGATGTTTTGCTTTCCATAAAGAAACACAAGGATATAAAGTTTATATTAGCTGCTTAGTTGCTCAGGTCAGGGTAGAGACTGCAGTCAGATACTTAACAATTATGTTAACAATAAGAGTAATGGGTGGAGCATTTGTCTTTGTTGTTTGGAAAGGTATATGTTTAAAAGTTTCATGTAAGTTAACACATGTTTTATTGATACATGAAACAAGTCTTCAAACTATGCTTTCCTTCATCACTGCTGCCCTTGAGACATCAGAAGCATTCAGTCCAAACATGATGGTGTTGAGATGATTACCTCTGTACCTTCAGTGCTGCAACAATTTAAGGACAATTAGAACCAGTTAGTTGTTGGGTTTGCTATCTGGTACAGCAAATCCAACAACTCCAAGAGCTTTCCCCTTTGTGTTAATTTCAGATTTTAATATCCTGCTTATGATATTATAATTAGTGGCCAAGCTGCATCTGTCAACAAAGAAGTTTAACCTCTAAGGGCTGATTTCTTGCACTACAGCTGGTTTTGACTCTTCTGTAAGGAGCATTACTCTGAGCTTTAATAGCGGTAGAGGCACATTAATTTGCTGTTTCCCCATCCTCACTCTTTCCCTTTCTTGTTTAATTGCTCCTTTTTAGTTCCTGTTATTTTTGAACCTTTGGGCGGTTAAGCTGGGTCAGCAAGTCAATGTGACGAGCCATCAGCCGAAGGGCCGGTGGTTACAGACAAAAGCTTTATGACTCAGGTGCATCCCACCCACAAGCCCACAGCTGATGAGAGCTCATTTGTCTAGCGTGGGTGGGAGGCCTTTTGGACACCAAGAGCTGTTCTTCAGGACGTTGTGATTGGCTCACAGTCAAAGAGGCCCAGTCTGTGATCCCCACCTCGACTCCGGCTGAGGGCTTTTATTGCATGTCATGTACGTATTTCAAATGCCCCTGAACATAGGTAGTTGACCAACTTGGAGCCAGAAGGACTAACTATAAAGGTGCAAAGAAGTGACTGTGGGCAAAGCAATGTTGAGAACAAAATGTTCTTTTGTTTTATCTACGTGGAAATCTTCAAGAAAGGAACAAAATCCTGAAATTCTAGCAAAAAAGCAACAAAACGACTCCGTAGCATCTAAGTATTTTTATCTGGCACGCTCGCCTGTCTCTTCATGCCTCACATGTTAGTCAATATCTGTTAAAATGTAAAGGCAGTTTGGCCTGGAAAAGAAGGGACAGGTAGGCACCATGAGGCCACTCGCTCACGCTTAAACAAGAAGAGACTCGTGTGCTGGAACTACAAACATTGGCGCTTTCCATTTGTAGATTCTGCTGTGTTTTCATGGTTCTGGTGGTGAGATCTAGGCCAGGTTGGACGAATTCCTGAAGGAGCACATCTCCTAGGCCGAGACACTCTGTGCTTTAATGGCCTCGTACCTTCCTCTCACGCTATCTTATTTAGTTTTCCAGCCTGCGAATGTGGAAACTGAATCAATTGGTTGCTCTTCCTTGTGGTTGTTGCTCTGTTTGAGTAGGAGTTGGTAGAAGGATACCAGAGTAGCCAGTAGAGTCTCCACTAACACTGCAGCTCCACATTGAAACAGCCAGAGAGGAGCTCCCACAGTCAGATATAGCTTTAATATGTTTGCACTGGGAAGATAGAAATCATTTAGCCATCACTGGAGGCTGCGTGTACACAAACTGCTGAGGGGAAACGTGCGCAGTCTTGTCTATGTTAATGTCAACGTGTACAAATATCTAAAGGTAATAGGCGCCTACTTTACTGTAGTTCGACTTTATTTTATTTTAATCAGTCTCTTTAATGACCGTTTGTTTGAAATAGAAATACAATTTCACTTACAAGCAATGTGCGACAAATAAAATGGGTTCATTACATTAATTTCAGAAGTGAAACATATATTACTTTGCTATAACCTTTTGCTATGCTAGCAGGGATGACTCCAGAAAGGGGTAAACAAATGGATGTTAGCAGAAAAAGCTATAATAGAGGTGGCTAATGACTTGTCATGAAGGACCAAACTAATTATGTAGTCATAAATTTTGAATTTGAATTGATTAATTTATGCTATATTAATAACATTTTTGTAAATATGCCAGTTAGCTCGAAGGCTATTTTCAGCTGCAATCCCTAGACAGATAATAAAAGTCACCCTAAAGCAATAGCAGTAAAACTACATAACAGTTATTATCCCTAATAACTGAGTAACTGCCGTATTTGATCAACTAACACCGCTCATCAAAAATGATGATGGCGGTGTCAAGCAGAGGCAACGCTTGTCTTCAGTAGAAACAGGGAAGCTGATCATTTGTGAGGAAGCATGGCATCACGAAAAGACAGCCATACAAAAACATTTAAATTTGACTGATGTCCTTTAAATTTGGACATCAGTCATGCAGCGTACACATCAAATATGAGAAAGAAGGTGGTGGCATCATCATGCTGTGGGACGAATTGTTCGATACGGATAGAGAAGCTGGATAAAATGAAATGGCATATAACTGTCTGATCTTAGGCGACAATTCAAATTTGCTGTCTGCAGAGGTTCTGCAGTTTGAGTTTGAACAGTTTTACAAAGAAGTGTGGAAAAAAGAAACCTTTGGTTAACAGAATTGCAGAACTTGTTGACAAACCCCCCGCCCAATAACTTCCAGCTGTAATTCCTGGAAAATGTGTCAAAATGAACCTTTAAACTAAATGCCATACCTCACTTACTTACATGCAGACACACAAGCAAATTGCACATTTACTGTCAGGCTTAAGTTTTCAAATGAAGTATTGGTTAATGACTGGTTATCTTGCGCCATCTGTTGGTCATAAATGCTGACCTCTTCTTACATTTATTGCTTCCCCTGTACAGGTGCTGGTCATAAAATTAGAATATTGTGATAAAGTTCATTATTTTCCATAATGTCATGATAAAAATTAAATTGTCATATATTTTAGATTCATTGCACACCAACTGAAATATTTCAGGTCTTTTATTGTTTTAATTTTGATGATTTTGGCAAACAGCTCATGAAAACCCAAAATCCCTGTCTCAAAAAATTAGAATATTATGAAAAGGTTCTCTGAACGAGCAATAAAAATAATCATCTGAATCAACAAAGTAACTCTAAACACCTGAAAAAGATTCCTGAGGCCTTTAAAAACTCCCAGCCTGGTTCATTACTCAAAACCGCAATCATGGGTCAGACTGCTGACCTGACTGCTGTCCAGAAGGCCATCACTGACATCCTCAAGCAAGAGGGTGAGAAACGGAAAGAAATTTCTGAACGAATCGGCTGTTTGCAGAGTGTTATATCAAGGCACCTCAGTGGGAAGTCAGTAGGAAGGAAAAAGTGTGGCAGAAAACGCTACACAATGAGAAGAGGTGACCGGACCCTGAGGAAGATTGTGGAGAAGGGCCGATTCCAGACCAAATTAAATTTTCATCTCCATAAAACTTTTCAGCAGATGGAAGCATGAAGTGCTCCAAAATCTTCTGATAGCTGCTGCATTGACCTGCCCTTGATAAAACCCAGTGGACCAACACCAGCAGCTGACATGGCACCCAGACCATCACTGACTGTGGGTACTTGATACTGGACTTCTGGCATTTTGGCATTTCCTTCTCCCCAGTCTTCCTCCAGAGTCTGGCACTTTGATTTCCGAATGACATGCAAAGTTTGCTTTCATCCGAAAAAAGTACTTTGGACCACTGAACAACAGTGGTCCAAAGTGCTGCTTCTCTGTAGCCCAGGTCAGGCGCTTCTGCCGCCGTTTCTGGTTCAAAAGTGGCTTGACCTTTGACCTGGGGAATGCGGCACCTGTAGCCCATTTCCTGCACACGCCTGTGCACAGTGGCTCTGGATGTTTCTACTCCAGACTCAGTCCACTGCTTCCCCCAAGGTCTGGAATCGGCCCTTCTCCACAATCTTCCTCAGGGTCCGGTCACCTCTTCTCGTTGTGCAGCGTTTTCTGCCACACTTTTTCCTTCCTACTGACTTCCCACTGAGGTGCCTTGATATAACACTCTGCAAACAGCCGATTCGTTCAGAAATTTCTTTCTGTTTCTCACCCTCTTGCTTGAGGATGTCAGTGATGGCCTTCTGGACAGCAGTCAGGTCAGCAGTCTGACCCATGATTGCGGTTTTGAGTAATGAACCAGGCTGGGAGTTTTTAAAGGCCTCAGGAATCTTTTTCAGGTGTTTAGAGTTACTTTGTTGATTCAGATGATTATTTTTATTGCTCGTTCAGAGAACCTTTTCATAATATTCTAATTTTTTGAGACAGGGATTTTGGGTTTTCAAGAGCTGTTTGCCAAAATCATCAAAATTAAAACAATAAAAGACCTGAAATATTTCAGTTGGTGTGCAATGAATCTAAAATATATGACAATTTAATTTTTATCATGCCATTATGGAAAATAATGAACTTTATCACAATATTCTAATTTTATGACCAGCACCTGTATGTTTCCAAGTGGCTCTGATTAGAATTAAATCCTATTTTTCTTGTGCATGGACACAAAAAACAAGCACACATAGAGGAGCAGCATGAGCTACATGTGACTCTTTATTATAAATGCCTCTGCAAGTTTTCCCTTTTGTCTGTTGAAGTTTTGCATGAAGTAGGGAGAGAAAATGAATGCTGGTTCCTCCCAGCCATCTGCATTTACACCTTTAATAATTCACAGCAAGTTTTCATTTTTCCTAAAACATGCAGCAGGCCCATCGGAAAGTTTTAAATAAAGTAAATGAATGCAAACACAGCCTCGCCCACAAAACGAGGATTTCTCGGAGAGCACTGAAGCCAACATATTGTATTTTGTGTGCTGCATCCAGCAGTAAAGTTCCATATGGCCCGCGTTTATGTTTTCCCACTGAATAGTTTTGGATTAGTTTTCTGTGTTAATGGCAGGAGGAAAGGAATGACAAGAGACGGGGTGGCGGGGGGAAAGGTCAGACCATGAATAGGCCTCTCAAATACTTTGCACCGCTAATAATAAAATGTGTTCTCTCGCCCCATAAAAGCATGTTTTTACTTTGGTGGGTTTACGTATTTTAATAGCCCGTAATAACGTGTCTCATTTTGATTATGAGGAAAATAACTCTGCCTTCTCTCCTTCCCAGTCCCTCCAACTTTCCCTCCATCCATGTGTGCCAAAGGTGCAGAATAAAAAACCCATCTCTCAAGAAGGCTCAGAGAGACGGGCTACGTTGGCAAGTGAAGGTTTCAGACTGAGGAGGACAGATTCAGATCAAGGGCAATGCACCAATATTTTACTGGGGTTTTATGTGTCTGACCAACACTGTAGGAAAAAAAGATGGATGGTTTTCATGTTTTTTTTTTTTTGCTCAATACAAATCTAAACGGTGGCACATATATAGATCCATCCCATTTACTCTGATACCCCTAAATACAATTCGGTGCCACCTTTAGAAGTCACTTAATTATTGAACAATGCTGATCTGTGTTTAGTTTATTTCCAGTTAAAAAATACAGCATTTCTGCAAAGAGGCCAGAAAGAAAAGAAATGTATCATTCCAGGTTGCGAAAAAATGGGTACAGTGACAAGCTGGAATGATACAATGAAGGATAATGGTATAATTATTTGTGTGAGTGATGTTTGTTTACCTTCATACAACATTTTTATCTGATCTAATCTGTACAACTAACCCAGTCTCTGCGGGATTCTCAAAAAAAAATCAACTGAAGAAGATGTAAGAGGAAAAAAAAAAATCCATGCTTCACAGGATCAAATCAAATCTACTCTTGATTTTAAGAAGGATAAATTAAGCTCAACAGGAATCGAATTTTCCATAAATTGGAAGACAACAGTTTAACCTACTTGTTATGCTGAGGTAAAAGTTAAAATTATTCCTTGGGGAATTCTTACTGCAGACTAAAAAATCAAAGTGAAGTATTACTTTGATCCTCTTTTGATGTTGAAAAGACAACATAATGATTGGTGTGGAAGGCATTTTCGTAATTAAGAGCAGTTATGCAGCGACTTTACATCAGTGATGGCAGGATAAGTGGTTGGTCTTCAAAAAGCATGAATGAAAGGATGTGATTCCACGCCTTAGATGAGTGGCGGTCCTCTCTGCCTGGAAGTTTAAAGTAATGAACAAATACAAGATAAATCATAGCTGTGTAATGCTATGTATTGTAATGTAAGATAGGATGGATCCTGATGTTCTGCCAAACACAGGATGTCTGAAACCTGTTGCTAAAATAATCCGGTGCCAGGCTGACCCATTAAGAGAGGAGGAATTTTGTTTTTATAAGGCAACAAGGACTCTCAGTACAAACCTGACAGCTGATGAAACTACTGAAAGTGGTGGGTGTGAGAGGAGATTAACAAGGTATTCTTAGGAAGGCCATAATGGTGCCTATAATCATGTAGATTCAGTATAAATGGAGGCCACTGACTAAGCTTTTAGACTGAATCATGGCTAAATACTGGAATAATGTTAGAAAGATGCACATAAACTCAACTCAACTTTATTTCTACAGAACCAGTTACTGACTAGAAGAGAAAAGAGCCTAAAAGCTTAAGTTCTGGGAACAACTAAGAGGCTATGACAAGGAAAACCCTCTTACCTGGTTGAAGGACATAACATCTTTAAAACAGATGTTATTTTAAAGACGTTAAAGGAGCGGTGCCATTAATAACTTAATAATAAGCCATTGGAAGAACTTTAAATTTGCCAGAGTGCGTCTCTAAACACGAGACAAATTGATGTTTGCTGTTGATTCAGCATTAGTACATAATCTAATATCTCCCAGAGAAGCTTATAAACCATCAGATCTACCTTTGCTTTGCCAGGTTCTGAATACAAATAAATCTGAATATCATCAGCATAGCATCACAACAAATATGGGAGACATATAAAAAGAGAAAACAAGAAATTTTATTCCATAGATGAAAAACCTTAAAAGTCTTGACTAAGGCTTTAAAACCTTTGTTATCCAATATATTGAGCATATAATGATGTGGAAGTGGGGAGGAAAACTCTTTTTAAAAGGAATATTCCTCCAACAGAACTTGGCTCAGAGTGAGGGGTCATCTGCTGTGACCAACTATGAGTTTAAGAAGTTTATGAAGGACTTTTCATATTAAAATGCCAGAAAGTCTCACATACGACACATCCAGCAGCATATATGTAAATGAAGAAAGGCCGCTGATATTTATGGCAATGGTGATGAGGCTACCAGTAGCGGCTGGATGTGGGTTAGGAAAGGAAAGATGTGGAAGGAAAGAAGGGATGGAAGAAGAGCTTTCAGGAGCAAAGGGGACATTGTTAATGGTCCCAGAGTCCCGCAGAGTTGTGGGACAGCCGCGGCTCCATCAACATTTGTTAATGTGTGGGTGCGGATGTGTGTTTTCCCTGTGTGTTCAGAGCTGGCTTTTCCATGCAGTGAAACACTGGCTGTCAACAGAGCTGCTCTCACTTCACGCCCGGCCAGATTTATTAGAGCGAGTAGTTTTCGATTCCACTCAGAATAATAAAGTCTAGCAGGACTCTCTGTTTATGTGTTTATGTATTAATTGCGACATAAAATATGCCTGAACTGTCAACGATGCATAACCCAATAGTTTTTTGTATGTTTTAATTGTGACTGAGCTGCACATTTGGCAGGTGGATAAAAATAAGTTATGGCTGTCAAAATGAACTTTAAACATTTGAAAAAAAAAAAAAAGTTTGGAAAGTTATATATTTGGTTTTCATGAGAGGAAAACATCACCAGGTTTTATCAGCGAGAAAGTGATTATGGCTGCAGAGTCTGACTGATGGGACCCCTGGCGCGTTTGGGTTTGGTTGTTAAGGAGCAGTTTGTCAAACACCGTAAAAATACAGCAGCGTTACTATGTCTGCATCTGACGACAAGGGAGGGGATCCGGGAAACAGGAGGATGTGGTGCTTTAACGCAGCAGGAGAGGGGCTTTCCCTCATGCTGTCATCTCTGAATGAACCTGAAGAGTGAAGCTGCAGCGCGCTGCGCCCCAGAAGCCTGTTCATTCAGAAGATCCACTGCAGTTCGTTAAACAGCATGCCTGCCTTTTACGGCCTGATAGGAGAGGAAGAACGTTGAGAATGTATGTTTTCTTTTCCTCCTCCTGACAGTTTGACCAGCTGGATTTGGTTACCAGCTCGCAACAAGAGATGCCATCTAATTTATTTGGATCCTACAAGGAGCCTCCTAAGTTATTCTCATCTTCTTAGTTTATTAAAGCATCATTCCATGGATGCCTCAGTCGAACGCTGGCATCCTCCACTGTATCTCTTCCAAACAGTTCCCAGACCCTCTTGTGCTGCTCTTGGATCTAAATACATTCAGCTACTTAAAGTGCTCTACGCCCGGCCAAGATTTGTATTTCCTCCAGTTGCCATGTACAAATCTCAACCGAGACATCCTTCTTGGCTGAATGCAGTGTTTACCTGGTGCAAGAAGACAGACGCAGTCGTGCAAATGTCTGCTCACACACGAGCGCGCACACACCTACACACACACACACACACGCACACACACACACACACGGCCGTTTGTTTCTGTATCCCCATGGTAACAATCCAAAGACACGATGCCTTCTCAAGCCTCTTATCTTTATTCACACAAACTCAACTTAAAACCCAAGACTTTTTCCCAAACGTTTAAGGTAGAACCAAATCATGGTTGGAAGTCACTTAAAGCACATTGGACAGACATCTGGTTCCTGCTAGTTGCTGTTCTATGTGACATGAAATGTTGAACTGCTGTTGAACCGTCACTAAAAATACGGAAGAGGAATATCAAAGAAAATAAAGAAACAAAAAAGAACACAGGGTACATGTTTTCTTTCTTACTAAATCATTTTCATTCCTATATTTCTTTATGTCAGTGTTTGTTCACTAATGTTTTCTAATAAACCTCTAAGGCCTTCACAGACCAGCGGTATTTATTCTGAGATTTCAGACTTCATTTACTCATTAGATTATGTCTGAAGACAATTGGCTTCACTTTATTTCAGAGGATTAGAGTAAACGGGCTTAATCAAACCCCAGCTGGTGGTTGCAGATGGCCACTCTCACTATGGCAGATTCTGATGGATATTTCCTCCTCTTAAAACAGAGTTTGTCTTTTTGCAGTTTGCTTTGATGGAAACCATTTTAATCAGATTGAATAGTGAACAAAGCTTGACTGCATTGTTTAATAGTTGGAACGAATTTATTTGACTTTGACCATTTTTATAATGTGATAATTTCCTGTACTGCAGATGAACATGAGTAAAGGTATTTAGAAAATAATGCTAACAATTTAAGGCATTTCTATAAGTATTTTAAAGAATCTCTTTTAAAACCTGTCCTTGTATTTGTTCACCCAGAGATTTAAACTGTAATACCGTACTCAAATTGTTTATAGACTTGACATGAACAATGGCCTAATTCAATCACAGTGGCTCAGAAAAGCAGTGCTGCTTATGTTACTTTGATTAATATTCAGGTGATGATAGCCAGAGCAGCATTACTTAAGATTTGGGAAGGATAAGATGAGAGTAATTTAATTGGTAAATTAAATCATTGAGATAAAAATCAACATTAAATTTGGGTTTGGTTTCTTATTGCTTACAGCAGTTCTTAATAAGTCGTGCTCTGAAAATGACCTTTGCTGAGAGGGAGTCCAGGAGGAGAACAAGCACACACACACACTGACTGAACCGGACAAACAGCAAACACTGTTTAAATTTAGCATATTGCTTTTTTTAATTCCACTTGTGCTTTCTGTTTATCGTAACTTAACTTTTATGGATTTCCAGCATCACCTTGCTCCCCAATGACTTTTGCCTCCACAGGGTGAAGGTGGCCTCTTATGTTTTTCTATCCTTTCCAATGTTTGAGAATTAACCTGACAACAGGAAAATACCCTCTCTGCTCAGCAAACTACAAATATAGTCCATGGAAATGCAGGGAAATGAGGTAAAATGAGGTAAACAGGTGGCACATAGAGGAGCTCTTGTGTTGCGGGAGCATGACACACCTGGGTGGCTGCTGCCGAGTCAGCGCCTCATCACGATCTGGCTTGGCTGAATGTCTGCCTTGGGGGACGTGGTCTTGAAGGAACCATTGTCCGGCTGGTTCTGAGGAGGTGTGCTGTTCCGCATTGGTTGTGTACGGCTGTCACCGCCGAGCAGGTTCATGGAAAGGTCTGGTCAGCTGGGCTCGGTCAGTGAGGACAGGTGAACAGAGGCGCTCATACGCAGAGTCACACTGAAGTTTCAGTATGTCGGTGCTGATTAATACAGCTGGTCTGTGAGGCTGAGAGCATCAGACTGAAACTACCAAGAGGTAAACAAAATATAAAACCAAGGTCAAATGCAATGTTTGATTTCAAAACCTCTGTGTGAAGTTATGAACAGGGATGTTATAAAATTTCAAAGCATGCTATGATGTTCTATCACGGCTAATGAGTCGGTGAGCAAGTAAATAAGTAAGTACCTCATAATAAATGTTGATGACAGTGTAAACATTTCACAACCTTACCAAGACCAGCAGACTGTAATGATCATCAGACAGTTTAATCATGTTCAAATGCTAGATCTATTAACTGTTATGACAAGAAATTTCCGCAGGTGAATACGTGTCAAACATGGCTCTTTAGGTGAATAATCTTGTTCTATTTTTAATGCATGTCGGTAACTTTGAGTTCGATTCCTGCCTCCAGTCAGTGCTAACATTAACATGGAACAATCCCCTCTAAAGCATAAATAGAAAAGTTTTAATGAGCGTGAGATTTATTTTAAGCCACGGTATGACAAACAAGTTCTAAACTCCTCTACATCTGCAGGGACAATGATGCTCTGTTTGTGCTCCTGAATCAGATGAAGAGGGTTGGATGGAGTTACATTGTTTTACAAATGGTCATGTTTTGTTATTTTACAAAGTTTAATATTCTTGAAATTTGAACTTTCAACTCAGTTCCCTTTAGAAGCAATTACACTTGATATTTGTGCCTTTTGACTGATTCACTGAAACTGGTTTTAATAAACATATTACTAAGTAATTTAGCAATTGTTGCATATAATGGTTCACAGTGAATGGAGTCATTATCACAGTGAATGGGATCACCAATATCCCCACATATTGGTGATCCCAGTTATAAGCCTTAGAGAAGCCTTACATTACATGAAGGCTTCTCATTCCTTCATGTATGAAGGAATGACGTCATTTAACCTAATGACGTCATTAGGTTAAAATAAAAACAAATACTGGTTGATCTGTTTCTTCTCCTTCTTTAGTATATTTTTCTTTTGTTAAATAATAAAAATGTTTATAATAACGCTCTTAACGTGTAAAACTAAATGTAGCTGGTCAGTTTCTCAAGTCAGCTGTTGATTACTGCTGCCCCCTAGTGTCCAGAGTAAAAAAGTGGATGCTTGTGTTTTAACGGCCTCGTAAATAGACTGCTGTATTGTTGTACTCATGGAGTGAATCTGCCATTAAAAATCTAAGGTATTTTAGTCATATTGGTGCCACTGATTAGTACAAAGGTATAGTCAGAGATTAAAATATACATATAACATTTGGGCAACTTCTATTTTTCTGTTCTTGCAGAAACATTTAACATGCAATGCTGCTGTCTCTGCTGTAGCAGAAAAATATGCTGCTGTATCACAAGACCTCCAGCAGCATATTTTTCTGCTGAACAAATCTTGAAAACCATGTCATTTTCACCCACGACTTTGTGTTGATCAGAAACACTCCAAACAAAAATACATTAAAGAGGCTAACTGTAATGTTACAGGGGGGTAGCTTTGCAAAACACTACAGCTAGATAAATTACTGCTTCAAATTTGTGTAATTCAATTGAAAAAAGTGCTTGACACACATATTATTTGATTTAAACAAGATTCAGAACCACAAATTTCACTCTGTATTTTCTTGGTTGCATGAAGAAAGGATTTTTGAATGATAACAAGGCAGATATAAACTTAGAAGAAGAAAACAACATCCTGAACAACTTCATTCAAATATCTGTCCTATTTAAAGCATTTTTATGTAATGTTCAGTATAAAACAGGACATCAAATATTATTTTTGTAAATGGAGGAAACAATGCACCACCCAAAATACTTTATACTTAATTATGTTTATCTGTTATGTTTATTGTCTTTCATCTTGGCATGAGGTAATTTTTCCATAGCTGATTGAAAAAAATATTCATATTTTGGCTGCTATTTAAACGCCATCTGATGATTTCTCAACAATGAATGTCACTAGATGGGGTGCTGAGTGGAAATGTTCAGTTGATGTTTCCGTTTTGCTTCGCTTCTCTGATTTGTTTTTCAAAACTCCAGCAGATGCAGACAAAAAAGAGAAAGTGAAAGCTTTGAATAACACAATCGGTTTACATTATTTGTATTGTTTACTCTCTTGTTTAAATAAGTGATGCATATTATATTATGAAACATTTAGTTACATGTGTATAATTATACGCCATCTATACTCTGCAAAGTGTTTCTTTGTCAAGAAAACATAATTTAAAGAGGTTATATTAGAGCACATTTTAAAGATGTTATGCAAATGATTAACTAGGAAAAAAGATCAGGACAGCAAAACTTATCCTTATAAACTCTTAAAAACATTGACAGCTTAGTAATTTTATCTTTGTTGGAAAGAATAAGCACTCAGCTACACTTCGGTATTATGAAGCCACTCCTCTAATGTTTCCTCTCCTTTGTTGTCAGAAATCTTCCACACCTTCCTTCTCTGTTTTCAGAAACAGTGAACAGCCTCTTTACAAATCATCTGGTGAAATTCCACTTCAGATTTTAAATTGTTTTCAAAACTTACCTCCTTTTTGACCTAAAATCTTTTGTCTTCGTCAGTTTCAGTAACAGGTAGGACTTTTCCTTTTTAAGTTTTAAATTGGAGTTTTGTACAGATTGTTCTAACTACATGAAAATATGTTAAGCTGCTGATTAAGACATCACGGTTTCTCTTGCAGTTTCTTGTTTACATCATGGATGACTTTGTTTGCAAGATATTAAATGACTGGGGCCTAAGCGATTGGATAGAAACATTTAGAGGTTAAGTATAGCATTTCTTTAGTGTTTTAAGGAAATGCAACATCTTTATATTGCAAAAGAAATTCAATCTATGTCAATCCACTTAACCAGCTGTTATATAATTTTTTATGCATAAATGTGGCACTTAAAGCTGTAGTTATTACAACAAATACTTTACACCTCATTATACCCTGAAAGTAAAGCAAGATTCTGACATAAATGTGCTTATTAAGCAAGACAATACAATAATCACAGAAAAGTCAGCGTGCAACACACCAGACCTAAAACAGAAAGATTCAAGATGCCAAACGACTTCACATGAATTACATCAACAGTGTCAGGTCTCCTAGACATAAAAGCTTGTGGTTATGAATTGTAGATTACATGAAATACAAAGGGACCATAAAAGGTAAAACAAAAAAGTTGTTTTAGGGATAATAATAGTTGTGGAATCAGTAAATTTGTAAAAATTAATTATGTCTTGATGTAGGATTTTCTGTTTCTATTCATTAAATGTACATAAAGTAGTGCACCTCCCACATTTTAGGAATAAAATGTTGCTATAGCAACAACAGGTTAATTTCTTCCTTTAAAAAAAATGTGGATGCATCATTAGCATGTAAATGACTAAGTGTGAACATCATGGACCATACCAGAAGTATTGTTTACTGGCTGCAAACTATGACATTACAAACAATCTTAGTGTTAAGCGCTGAATGTCGCTGTGTTATCAAAGATGTTACAACAATATCAATGGATTTTGCTGTTAAAAAATCAATTAAATTCAGCGCAAATTCAAATGTAACGTTTGGCCCTGACAAAATCATTGACACGCCCTTTTGGGCAAACAGAAACATCCAATTTCAAATAATATATTTCTTGAACTACTGATGTTGTAAAGACCAACTACGGCCTTTATTATTTTGAGTCTAAGACATTTGTAACCCTGCTCTTTATGAAACATCTTATTCAACTTAAAATTTAATTTTCATCACTTGTTAACAAACCACTTTTTTTAATTAAAGAACACGGCATTGACAAGGAATATCTGTACTGCCTCGAGGATCAAGACATTCAAAATTTGTTTTTCAAAGTGGGACCAAGAGCACATTTCAGAAAGAAACTGAAACTGTTGAAGGTAATTTGCTGCACTACATGACATGCAGGCTTGTTTTAGTAACACCATTCACTTTCTATGCAAATATATTGAATTTCACCCAAACTTTTAGATTGTGCTTATAAGTAAAACTAAATACTTATAAGCACAATTAGTAGTCACAGCACTGACTATAATCTTATGGATTCTTGGACATTTGTAAATGACATCAATGTCCTTGTCTCCAGGAAGGATAAAACAGAAATGAGGAGACATTGCCCTTACTTTACCAATAAGATCAACAGATTGCGCTAAATGTTATGTCATTAACACAAACATTTAGAATTGGATTGAAATTGTAACATTCATGTTTTATCTGTATATCACTACATTATTTCATTTAGATTGAACAGGAGCAGAAAAACACAACTGTTCAGGCTGAGGTAAGTGTGACATTTAATTAAATTTAATTTATCCATGTTAAATGGACAACTGGCAACTTTGTACAGTGTTCTTAATCAAATATGTCATCCGTGGTCTTTGCACATCACACCAACTAAATAAAAGGAGAATGAATGAATTAATCATGAATTTCAACTATCCCTACACTGTTCCTTAATATTGCTCCACTGCAGCTGAGCCTAAACTACATGCTGTCAACGTCTCTCTTTTCAGAACCTGCATAACTTGTAAGTGAAAGGAAATCTAGGCCAAAGAATGTATGAAAGTGAATTATTTTACAGTATTAGTGGATACAATAATAATAATAATAATAATAATAATAATAATAATAATAATAAAACTAGTGTGAGGCTTAAGTAAGAACAAACTAGATCCTTTCATTAGATAGGCATTGATTTCACCCTGTCTCCATGCAGGAACATGAAGGTTTAGAGTGCCACTGTAAACCGAGGCTGTTTGATAAATTACTTGGTCACAACAAGCTTTAGCAAACTTGATCCATTAGCAATAGACCAAGTTTGCACATCAATCACACATCAATTTGCAGCTTTCGTTGACGTCTTGCTGCTAGGCAAATATTCTTCTGTTCACAGGAAATGAAACCTTGTCACTCGTCTTAAGTGCTTTGATCTAAGGGTTTTGGCAGTTGTGAAACTTTGAGGACGATATGCTGCATTGTTACCTGAGAACAAAAGACATTGTATGAGTTGTTAAGGTCACTTCTGCCTTTTAACTAATTATGATCACTGAAGCCTTTTTAAAGCTCCAGTGATCTAGTTTTTAAAAGCATTACTAGAGATACTCTTCACCGTCTACTAAAGGGTGGTTTGTTTACTACAATGCAAGTCATTAAAAAGTGTTTGTCCCATTGAAGACAGTTAAATAAATGTGTTCATTCTCAGGCAGAGCCATCCACAAATGATAGAGGTGAGAATTACAGTTTCTTACATGTTTCTTACATATGTAACTTGTTGCAAAAATAAATCCTAGTCCGAAATCCAATAAACAGATTTTCTCTTTTTTTGTCTGAAGATACAAAAAAAGGAAAGCGAAAGCTGGATCAGGGGGAGTTTCACAAAGGAGAACCAACAGCAAAACGGTTTCGCAGGAGTATGTCAGCGTCTTCGTCTTCGTCATCGTCAGGTAATGCATCTTAAAAATGGCAACAGGCAATTGAAAGAATAAAAGCCTGTCACAACCCAACTTACAAAACAGTAAAACTGAGTTATAAGACACACACATGTTAATTGTCATTTAAATTATTTTGATGGGTGTTTTGATGTATAATTTTGTGGTCATCAATAAATTATAGTTGTAGTTTTATTTAGAAACACATCTATTACAAATAAAAGACGCTTCAAACCACAGAAATTTGAGCAAGTAGGAAGAATGTCATTAGAAAGGAGCATCCTGTCCGGATCGCATGCAGAATTCAATATTAAACAACTCATCACGGGGTTTATGATGCATTCATTATCAAAACAATATTCTTTGCCTCAAAAAATATCACATTATTAAAAAGATTGTGTAATTTTTCTCTTCTTTTTTGCTTTCAGAATTAATGATGCTGTGTGATGTGAAAAATATAATGAGACATGTTCTTGCTAAACTACACAATCAGGAAACAAAGCTGAGTGCTTTCCTACAGTGAGTACATTTGGTGACTTCTTACATAAGTTTTATTTCAAAATCATGAAAAGTTCTGTTTCTTTCTATTGAAATTACCTTATTCATTTTTAGGGGCAATGATTTCCTAAGACTTGCAGGTCTTAAAATGAAAATGACTCACAGCTAACAAAAATTATATAGTTATTTTGTCTCATAGAGTCACTGGCCATTCATTTCAGATTAAGCCTCCCACTGCACAGCAGTGTAGAAGGCACTGCTGTGCAGGTGGTGTGGACAGTACAAACTTTGAGATTTGCATATCAAATAGGAACAGATACGGCATTCAAGAAATTTTAAAATACAGAAAATTTTTAGTTCAAGAAGAAAAAGCATCCATGGTACACAGCATTAATCATACACTTTATTCAACCTACCCTCAACTCCTGAAGAATACAAACATATCTGTAATGTACTTGCTTAAATTCTCATGATTTTATCCACCCTTATAAAAAACTACTTCTATCTGAAGAACTGTTACGTGCCCCACGGCATTATACTTACTCCACCATGTTTAATTTAACTTTTGGAAATGAGGCCAAATGTTCTTGTTTAGCTTAATCAGACTATATCCAAGAATACAGAATCCTGGAATTTTACTTAGATTTTTGTGATTTTTCAATTCAAGCATATTACATTAAAAGGTGAAAAAAGTCAGGCAAAAAAAGAAAGCAAGCTACCACATTAACTTTTATCTTCTTACCGTCCATCCATCTATCCAAATTTGGATGGATGGATGGATGGATGGATGGATGGATGGATGGATGGATGGATGGATGGATGGATGGATGGATGGATGGATGGATGGATGGATGGATGGATGGATGGATTTCACAGAAAGCCCTGAAAACATGCTGCTGGCTATATGCAGAAAAGGCTTAAAAATGTAATGTTTTCAGGTTCAGTTTCTGTTACAGCACAACTTTTAAATACAAACACGCATGTTTGTTAAAGTTATAAATCTGACATCAGTCGTTATATTTTACAAGTGAATAAATTCATATACCTTTAATTTTAATTTTTTCATAGGAATAAAATCAAGGATCTGGAGACCGACAGAAGAGAACTGGTTGGTGTTTTTGGTAAAACTGGAGCTGGAAAGACCAGTTTGATTAACGCTGTCATTGAAGAGAAGAAACTTTTGCCATCTGGAGATGTTGATGCATGTACTTCAGTCATGATTAAGGTGGAGGCCAACATGTGCAACACAAAGTATGAGGCACATATTGAATTCATCCCAAAAGAGGTAAAAGAACTGTAGAAATATTCCCTCCTATTTCACATACTGAAGAATCACGGTTTCTCATATGATGTGAACTAATCAAACTTATTTTTTATGTTTAGGAATGGAAAGATGAGTTGTGGTCAATGAGTCAGTATCTAGGAAATACTCTGAAAAAAGATGATGAGGATGATGATTATCAGGATGTTGTTGAAAAGCTGTCGGCACTCTATGGAGAGGAATGGAAAGGGAGATCTTCTGAACAACTAATGGACCCGAAATATTTCAAAGAA
The DNA here is from genome assembly GCF_051168715.1 of Poecilia mexicana. Classification (NCBI taxonomy): domain Eukaryota; kingdom Metazoa; phylum Chordata; class Actinopteri; order Cyprinodontiformes; family Poeciliidae; genus Poecilia; species Poecilia mexicana. Next base: position 15,742,591 of record NW_028263377.1, on the reverse strand, counting down.
ATACCAGAATTTCTTCAATCCACAATAAAGAAACTGTCATGTGAAACAGTAAGAGTGAAATTGTGTATGGATTGTTGAAAGTGTTACTATGGAAAACCAGGACAGACAAAATCAGGAATAACTAGAAATATATAAGTGGTTTCATTTAATCATTTATATGCCACAAATAATAAAAGCGAATGGTATTTTAGTTATATTTTATTAATCTATGAAGTTAAAACACTTGAAAATGGCCAAAAATGACTAATTTATTTGCTTTGAGTTTTCAATTAAAATGTAATTGATCGCCGTTAATTAATTACAGACCCTGCAATTAGCTCAATCAAAAATGTTAATTGAGCGCAACCACTAAATTCTATATTATTTCTGGATTTGGAAGTCTTTTGCCTCCATACTTTCTGAAGAGGGGCACTTCTCAATGAAAATTAACTTTGTCTTGTAAGATTAAATAAACTTAAACTAAACAAGCACTTTTGATTTAAAATAAAATTTCCCCATGTTTCCCATCTTTCCTAGGTTAAAGAGCTATCTGCTAAAATGATTAAATACACAAGAACTGAATCAAATCATGGAGGAGAAAGAGGCATAAAGAGGTGGTATTGGCCTCTTGTGAAGTGTGTGACTGCCAAAGTGCCACATGATTTTCCCCAACACATCACTCTTGTGGATCTTCCTGGAAATGGAGACCGTAACAAGAGCAGAGATACAATGTGGAAAGGGGTAACGTATTGCTACATAAAGAAAACAGAAACATATCAACACATATTATTGATCATTATATCTTTATATCTGTTCCAGATTGTTGGAAACTGCTCTACTGTGTGGATTGTCACTGAAATCAACAGAGCAGCATCAGATAAAGAATCCTGGGAAATCTTGAAGAGTGTCAGTAGTCTCCTAGGAAACGGTGGGGAGTGCAGAGACATTCACTTTATCTGCACAAAATCTGATGTTATTGACTCGACTGATCAGTAAGTGAGATGAGGTTATAAAAGTGAGCAATTAAATTGAATATGTATGTAACTGGAAAACTCAACAGGAGCCTGTGCTCAAAATTCTTCATACTCTTTCCACTAAGCTCTATAAACCTTTAAATTGTGAATAAATAGGATTTGTGATGGACCAGTATTCTGTAGAGAAGCAGAAGTCTTAAGCTGAAGCAACTCTAAGAATCAATATGTCGTTGCCATCAGCTCGTCTGACCTTCAGGGCTCAATCCTAAGAAGAAACAACATAGCAAAGGAAGCAGTGCGCAGACAATTCAACAAGCTAAAAAACATTAAGGTGAGCTTTGCATGTCAAGACAACAACTAAAAGAAATATGTCTAAATAAGTAAATTAATAAAAAGAACAAAATCTGTTTTATCTAGAAACACTTCAGTGATGACTCTTTCAAAGTGTACACAGTGAGCTCCAAGGAGTTTCTGAAACCAAAGGTTCTCAGTGCAGAGAACACTGGTATGTTAAATTTCTCATTTCTCTGAATGCTTTGTTGGTAACTAAGATCCTCTCAGCAATATAGTTGTGACACTGTTGAAATAAAAGTTAATAATGGTTTTGCTTTCACAGAAATCCCCAAGCTTCAAGATTTTTTGCAAAATCTCAATGACAGTCACTCAGAGACGCTGAACTATGTTTCTGGAGCTCATGGGATTCTCTCTTTGATTCATGGAGCCAGGTTAAGAAAAGAGGTAAACTTATACAGAAAAACTTTTTCTCTCTTTTATTTCATTACATTTTTACAGAACATTAATTAAAACAATGTGATCCCTAAAAGGTGATTGCTATTGTAGCCAAAATTTCTGAACTACTGTATCTGGTCTACTTTCACTTTAAAACATTCTTGAAAGAAATGTTCCTGCACAATGATTTACTATCACCTTTCTGTAATCTAAACAGATTGGAAAGAGAGAGCTGGTTAAAAATACAAATGATTTAATGACTCTGGACTGTTACTTCTATTATTAATAAAAGTTGCGTCTTTGAATGATATGGAATAAATTGATGTTATCGCCTCATTTTAATCATTTCAGACCATTTCTGTTTCCCAGCATGTCTTAGGCACACTTGAGTTTATTAACCATCTTTAACCTCTTGACTACATTTTTTGGTAAACCTACTATGTACTTTTATTCCTGTGCTCACAATCCATCCATCCATTTTCTTTACACTCTTGTCCCTTAGTGGGGTTGGGAGGTGCTGGAGCCTATCTCCAGCTAACGTTCTGGGCGAGAGGCGGGGTCACCCTGGACAGGTCGCCAGTCTGTCGCAGGGCAACACAGAGACACACAGAACAAACAACCATGCACACACACACTCACACCTAGGGGCAATTTGGAGAGACCAATTAACCTGACAGTCATGTTTTTGGACTGTGGGAGGAAACCGGAGTACCCGGAGAAAACCCACACATGCACAGGGAGAACATGCAAACTCCATGCAGAAAGACCGGGGCCGGGAATCGAACCCAGAACCTTCTTGCTACAAGGCAACAGCTCTACCAATCCACAATCCATCTCACATTTTTAGCTGGCAATACTGTTATTTGCAAATGTCATTGGGATGAATCTTGGATTGGGTCAGAGCAGAGGCCAGCTGAATTATTCTAAAAACAGATTCTAGGCTTCACAGTAAGTACTAGCATGGTGTTTACTTTTCTTTTTCAGCCTGGAAGAAACAAAGAACTGTGTGAAAAGCTTGAGAGAGACATAGTCCTTCGTCTTGATCCAGTCCAAAGAACAATTCAAAAAGCTTGCCAGGTTTTTGAGACATGCCTGCGTGAAGGGGTTGAAAAATCTATAAGCTCATGTGAAGAAAAGCTGCATAACTTCCTGTTTCCTCGGGTATGTTACATGGCAATAACCATGAAGTTAATTTATATTTGCATGTGTTTTAAATAATGCATTATTTTTAAGGGAAACAAGGGGGGTTATCATGGAACATTGAAGAGTGTTTTCAAAAATGGTGGAGTGTCCAAAACCAGAAAGGGAAAACAAATTAACCTCAACATGAAACTCTCTTCGTTCCTGACTGACAGCATTGATGAGGAATTCAGGAAGACCTTCCCGTAAGAACTTAATAAAAATATAAAATACTATGCAACATTGATGAAAGTGTAAAATTTCTAAATCTACAATTTAAAGATTTATTAAAAGAAAGTAATCATAAAGTATGATTTTTGAATGACTTCAACATATCAAAATGTTACAGAAATGAACAAAAACATGGTCCATTCAATGGTGTCATTGACAAGTTTTCACTTGACACTGAAAGTCTGAAGGAAAAGTACAAAGATGTGAAACTGCAGCTGATTTTTCTGCAGACAGAGGTAAATGATGAGAAAATATTAATCTTCTTCATTAAAAATTAAATCCAACCATTTATCCTCCTGACTACCAGTAGTTCATTTTTGTCCTCTGTAGAGGACATTTCTAAACTTGAATATCTCCCACCCCCTGCATTCTACTGAATTAATTCCTTTTGGTATCTGGAGAGGACATTTGGGGCTTTTCAATGATACCACATGTGAAGGGGTGGGACTTTTGTACGTACCTTTTTCTAATTCATAAAAATGCTGTTCATCAGTAATAACACATTTTATGGGAAGAGACAAAGTAAGTGCATAAAACCTTTTATTACCTTACAAAGACTGTGGTATTTAAAAAAAATGGTGATTGGACAATATTTTTTTTTCTCCTGGTGGTCAGGATTATGATAGATTTTAATAAAAGCAATTCAGTTTCTTTAGTTGCTTTGGACTGCAAAAAATCAAAAGATGACATTGTGGTGAAATTATTTTTGCTACATTTCTCAAAGGAGGAAAGAATGAAGAAGAAGCTCAACAAACGCATCAGAGACCAAAAGAAAATTATGTACAACAACCTGACAGAGACAATTGAGAAGTCTATGCAAGAGTGCTACAAGAGTGAGATTTTCTATCATCACATAATTTATTTTACAGTAAAACATATTTATAATCTTTCTTACCATTTGTTATTTTATCTTTGTGTTGCAGCTGCAGCAGGATACTCGGGTCCTGGTATGCTGGAGAAAATGAGAGAAACGGTCTCAAGACATGTTCATGAATCAAAGGGCACCATGTTTGCCAAGGCTAAAAATGCCATGCTGAGCCACCTGCTGAGTTTACGGGTTTGTCCTTTTATTGAAATTTAAACAGTACCTATGTTGGTCATCCAGAGCAAAATCTGAACTGAAACAAAGTCCTCCACAATTACTCTGACTCTAATAACCTACTCAAGGTTTACAGTAGGAGAAACAGGCCCACAGCATTACAAATCCTGCACCGTACCTAAAAGTGGGTAAGAGGTGCTTGTGTACACAGTGTGGCACTGTGTTAGATTGCACATAATTTATTCAAATTGATTTCATACATCTACGAGTAATTGCAGAGGGCATTGTATGTGCAAACTAGTTTGTCTTGAATCCAGCTTTAGACTTCTACCTAAAAATAAAGATTTTACTTCTAAATTAGGTGGAAATTTTGAAAACAATGAAGGACACATTGAACAACTCCATTGACCTCTCCCTCAGGACAAACTGTCAAGCAATTCCAGGTAAATCAAGACTTATTTGTGTTTAAAATGTGGCCTGAAAGGCATTCTATAAATATTTGATGCTACATCTCATTAAAAACTGCTTTCTTAGATGTTTCAGCAGAGTTAGCAATGGTAAAGAAAATCTACAAGAACCTTAAGAACAGCTCAAATTAGGAAAGCTCATGAAAAAGGTAAAGTATTGAATTTTATTTTCAACCTTCTCTGTAAACATACAGTATGTATTGGTATTGATCAATGGTGTATATGATTTAAATAAAACATCTCCCTGTCTTTCAAATTAACAGCTCATCTGATGCCATGACAAGGATCATCATAAGGAATACTGAAACAACTTTGCTCCAAGATTATTCATTTAAAAACAAATGTATTACTATTACAACTCCTTGCGTGTTCGTTAACCATTTTCTGATAAATGAATGCTTGTATAGAAATCATTATATTAATTATAAAAAGTTTTGGTTTTTTACTCTAAAAGACATGAGTTTTGATTTTTGTAGCAAATGACTTCTGAATGTTAGACTGGAGAAAGAAACATGTCACAAGTGAAGTTTTAGATAAGAAGAGAGAACCTTTCTACTGTGTAATAAAAATAACATAGATATAGATGGTTTTAAGTGTTCCACAAGTGATTATCAAGATTTTCTTCGATCAATGTGGAATAATTTACTCAAGGTTTGACTTGTCGAATTCACATTTTATGCATGTTTGAAATTAGTCTCAATGTCTGAAAATCAATAACATGCACCATTTTTGTGTTTAACAAATAATATTATGAATGTTTTTATATTTTGCTGTTTGTTGTTGGTGCTAAAAGTTGGAAAAAATAATATGAATGGATTTTTTTTTTCACACTGAATGATGGACACACCCAAACAAATCTGATCAAACCCTAAATCTCCATCCTTGAAATTGTTCCTTAAATACTTAGTTCTCACTTATACCTTAAAATATCACACCTCAAAGTATATGCTTGACAATTGTATGGAGAAGGGCTTCAGGGACAGTAGAAATGAGCATCTATCTTTAATGGGACAATTAATCAGATGGAGGTGTAGGGAATTTGTCATTAATAGCTGTGGCAATACATTTTGGAGATAGGTGCTTCACACATGGAATGCAACAACATCCACATAAGAATAATACTTTTACTGAAACAATAAAGAGTTATCTAAACCTGAATATTGTGTAGTTCTTCAGACTTTGTTTTGAGAGCAGTGTTGTGGGTCTGTGTTGTTAGGAATAACACAGCCCACTTTACCATTTTTCAAGGAAAAGCAAGGAAATCTCAATTTCTTTGCTTTTCCTCTTCACATCCATCCATCCATCCATCCAAAGTCCCCTTTCAAAAACTAGAAAAAAAAGTACAAAAATAGGGTATAATTTTCTTAAAATAAGAAAAATTATCTGTCAACAGAACAAGAAAATTTATTTTCAAGATTTTCCAAAACAAGAAAAAATATCTAACCAAGATGTACCTACAAATATCTTAAAATTAGTGTAAGTTTACTTAAAACAAGCCAATTTTACTTATACGAGTAAGATATATTATCTTATTTTAAGAAAAATAATCTCAAGTAAAGAAAATGTTACTTGACATTGAATTTCTTGAAATCAGCATATATGCCTAAAACTAGTTTACTTTTATTGTTGCATAGGATTAAAATATATAGTTTGTCATTGCTTTACTCAAGGTTCTTATGCTAAGGCAAAAAGCCAACAATTGATCCTATCAATACTGGAATAAGAGATGTTATTGGTTTGCTGAAATGAAGACATGAGTTAAATTACTTTTAACCTCTTTATTACATTTAAGTTTCACATAAACACAATAAAACATGACTCCTGGTCAGAATTTAAAGTCTGGATGGGCATCTGATTCTGAAACAATCCCGTAAAATGACAGAACAATGAAGATCTGACACATCTGCCACACTCGTAAGATTCCCTAAGAGTCAAGCAAACCAAACTGTCCAAAGCAAAACAAATCTTGGGATTAGATGTCAACAATAGGAGCTTACTCCGCAATGAATTTCTTCCAATGAGCCATAGCCTTTTATATGTGGAAGTCTTTTCGCAGTTACAGACGGCGTTCTCAAGATATCTGTCAGTAGCACAGAGAGGAGTGGCCACACACATGCATGCTGAAAGGTGTAGTAGCTGTGATGTACATCACGCTATCAGTCCTCCTTTCAGAAGATCAGGGCAGGCATGGTTCCAATGGCCAGTAGAAAGTTGGTTTCACGATCAACACAGAGCTGAAAAGTGGTCTTGTTTGATTGAAGTTGTTGGGTCATCTGCAAATTGGAGCACAGACAGAAAAAAAAAAATCACAAAATAAACCACGTTTTAGGGACTAATCAGTGTAATGATGAATGTCCGACGATCCAACTCGACATGTTTTCACAAACACTGCCTATGTGACTCAGAGAGGGAATGGGGTTTTAATTAACATTTAAAGCTCAATGCATGTTTTCAATGTTTACCCTTGTCGAGAAAAGTCGAGCTCAGCCCACTTCCCCATGCTGGAGATTTTAGTTTAATAGTAACAATAAATAAAGTTATCTTTAAAACTAATTAAACAGGTGACATCAAGACCCAACAGTAGAGTCAGACGGTAATAAAATTAATCTGGTTGTGTGGGTTGTTATTGTGTCCTGCAAACTTTGCTTTAATTCTACTTTTTTCTATTTAATCATAAAAAATCATAGTCAGGCAGAAAGAGAGTCATGTAACAGGAAAAGAGGAACCGAAAGGGGAGCAGAGGTAACCAAGGCATTAGGTCATTAGAACAGACATCAGCAATCCAAGATGGTGATGGATATGAGATCATCTGTCCAAGCAGTCAGTACAGAGGAAACAGGTGCAGAATTCAGACAGGGATCTGAAAGTGCAGCTCAGGAGAAATAAAGTTCATCTGTAGTCTGAGGCTAACTAAAGAACAGTTGACGTCAAGTAAAAACGTCCATGAGGAAAGAAAGTGTGTGGCTGCTGATAAGAATAAAAAGACACCAGACAGGAGGATCGAGGTTCTTTGTTCCGCAGCGTTCGAGTCGAGCACATATTGAGAAGCAAAGTCAACGGAGGGCTGCGTGATGATACCCCGGGACGACTACGCGCTGCACAAGAAAGGGACAAGATCCATTTACCCACAACCCGGGACTCTGATTCGACCGCGGCCCTGCACTCAACCCAAAGGATTACAACGATGCTGCAGTGGACATGGGGAATATACCAAGATCTTTTGTGGATAAAGAACTGAGTTTGTTGAGGATTCTCACCAGTTCAACTTTGGATTTATTCTGAAAGGATCCTGCCAAGACAAAGACAGGACTCCATCCATGGACATTAAAGTATCTGCTGCCAAAGATCGTCTCTGCATCTGGGTTTGAGTCACTGCCTCCCCCCAAAGCCTCTATTTAGATTAAGTCACAGTGTAGGGTTAGAAGTAGGAGTAATTACTGTTGATTCTTAAATAGTTTTAATTTCTTAAATTTTTTTATTGAAATGCTGTATGTCTTTTCCCTTGCTTAAGCTTGCTAATAAAATTACTAAAGTCTAATTTGATGTTGTGGACAGTTAAATTAATTGAGTCATCTAGATTTAATTTCTCTGATCATTGTAAAATCAATGCTTATGGTCCTAGTAACTTAGGGTGGCTTTGTACGTTCTTTAGTTCAGATAAATAATGTCCCTGGGACTTATTCCTAGTCGCTAAAATTATCCAAGTCGGTTACCAAGTGCACGTTAATTGTAGGGGAAGAGCTACCGTTAACAGATGTGGTTTATGAGTTCGGACACCGGCGGGGCTGCTCCGATGTCCGGGTCATGAACTGAAGCGGGGCATAACGTCTGGATGAAGGTAGTTAGAACTTGGACGAATCATCCCCGTTCCCAGCTTAAATAAAAGTTCTCTAAATTCTTATCTGCGGTAATACCCGGGAATTAGAGTCTTTTCGGACCCGTGAGACGGAGAGCTGGTCAGTAGTCAGTCTGCTAGAGTTGGGAGGAGTTAAGGGCGTGGCTGAGTACTGAGAATTAACACCCTCAAAAACCAAAAACATTTTATTAAATGAAAGAAGGACAGATACCACAGAAATAAAAAGACAATTTTATGGGGTGGGTTTTCAAACATCCAAGGATCCACTCCAATGCCCTTGTTTAACATCAGTGCCCCACACTTATATATAGATAAAGCATTATCAACAAAGAGTTATTTGTTCTGCAGAAAACCTAGTTTGGACTTGCTTTCAATTTTTCCAGCTTTCCTTTGTCCTGACCGAGCGTGTCTTTTAAAGAAATGACTCTTTAAAAGACGAGAACATTAAGTTTATATCTTATGTAGATTTTAATCACATAGAATAAAGAAATCAAAAGATGCACAGAACAAATACAACCCAAGTTCTGAGGTGATGACATGAGACAAGACTTGTAGACTATTTCTTTTGATAACCTGAGATTGATCCAAATTAATAATCTAAAACTGAACCATGTATAGGGTGGAAATATTAGCTTTGTGGGATGTGCATACCCAACGCTATGTTTGCATGTGTTAATAAAACACAGAACCTTAGAGCTAAAAGTTGCACGCAAGGGAGAAAATGAGAAGTTGAGAGCAGGTAATTTCCATAAACATTTGCCTCAGGACATCACAATAAGCACCTGATATTACAAGCTTGAAACCTCATGATTTATCACTCCCTATATATCTGGGACAACTAAAAGAGAGGTTGGTTTGATAAACATCCTCTATGCAAAATAGAAACACTAGAAGTGATATTTAATGCCAATTCATGATTTTACACACACACACACACACACACACACACACACACACACGCACACACACACACACACATATATATATATATATATATATATATATATATATATATATATATGTGTGTGTGTGTGTAATGTGGTGTCAAAGAAATTAAATAACGTGTACGCAGCAGCTCATAGTTGGCTTAAGTGCTTAAGTTAAGACAAGTTACAACTGGAAACAGGAAGAAAGCAAGAGAGTCGTTACCTTGCGTGCAAAACAGAGTGCGCTGTCATGGGATGCAGGTATTTAAGAATATGGAAAGTAATGGAAAAATAAGTGAAAAGTTTTGATTTTGTTTTTGATTTTGTGGGATACCTTCAGCTACACTGAACTGCTCACATTACATAAAATTCCATCATGACAATGGAATTTTACACAAATCAGAGGTGTGGAGTGAGGAGATGGAATAAAATAATATGATTGTGTTCAAGAACATGCACAAAATCACTGAATTATGCATAATAATGGACCAAATGACTTGTGGTCAGATTTAACTTATAGACACAGTTTCATTTTCTTTATTTTGAAACTGTAGCTCGAGCTGCGGTTTCCAAGCTAGAGCAGCCCGACCCCCACTGTCACTTCGACACTACTCAGTTAACCACAGGTAAAAGAACCAAAGCACCTCTCCAGTTATATTTTCAAAGAGGAAATAACATTATAACATGATGGAAAGCTGAAACAAGTTGATTTTACATTCTGCCTCTTTTACTATATGTAGCAAGTTTTATAGCTGTAGCCGTTTAAACATGTATGTTCAAGCATACATTCCACACACACATTTTGCTTGTTTTCTCTTTTTCAAAGTCTACTTCCTGTCCTGTCTTTTCATACTCAGCCATGCCTCTCTGTTTGTTACTAAACTTTGTACCTTGCTGCTCTCCAGTTCCACATGTAATGCCCCATTTGTTGCTGCGTGATCACCCTTCGTCTTTGTCACAAAGTCTGCCACATAATTCATATCATACTATTGTATATATTTTTCTTTTTCGGTTTCTTTTCGTTTTGTTCTGACCATCAAAAACAGGTAGGATTTTATTTTTATACTGTAAAAAGTAAGGTGTTCAATGTTGGGTATTTTTTCTTGAACCTAAATAAAGAACCACAGACAACGTATATGAATTTTAAGGCATCTATGGTTCAATCAGCGTAATTTCTTATGTAGGATATTTCTATTGAAACGCAACACGTCCCCCCCCTTCTCTCTCTCTCTCTCTACTTCTCCCTGTCAGAGGAGGGAGATGTGCTACCAGCTCTCCGTCTAACAGGTGAATTGAGTTTCCTAAATCTGCCAGGATTTAAACTCTGTTTAAGCTGGCGTCGAGAAAGATTAGCCTGGTTTCTGACGACCTCCATCCAGATGTCCCACCCTTTTTCACCCTGTGAAGTAGCCAGATTGAGCAGCAGCAATCAACTAGTTTCACAGAGCACACCTGTTCACGGTCGCTCTTTCTCTTTATTATAACTTGCACTTGTTACTGAACCAGGTTGGTTTTAGTGACTCGGGCGAGTCACTAAAACCAACCTGGTTGCTTTTTGGGCCAAAAGCAACCTATAAAACATTTTCCACTTTCTCCTCCCAGAATCAAACTTCATAGCTATTTTACAACCATCAAAGAACTTTAAGGTGACTCATTAATTGAATGTCCACAACATCTTTTAGATTTTCTTAATATTAAGTATTTTATTAGTAAGGCAATTTTGCAAGGGTTAGTACAGCTTAAATCAGTAACAGAAATAATCAAATAAGTAAAATCAATAATCTAGCCTATCTTTCCCTAATGCTGACACTGTGAACTAAAAAAGGGAAACTTTGAGAGAGACGAACGGAGTTTGGCATCTTGAACCCCAGAACTGGCCTGATGATGAAGAAGGTGTTGCAGCAGCAGGAACCTCCCAGTACAGGAAGAGTACTGACTTAGAGCGGCAGGTCTCGGGCCTCATGCGCATAGCAATCCTCAGCTTCTTGTCTTGCAGCTCTGTAGCTCCTTTCTCCTTCTCCCACGATCTTTCTGGTCCATCGAGATGCAGACGAGCTGGTCTCACGGAAGGAACACAGCAGTTCTTCATATTTGCCTTTGTTCTTTGCCTTTGTCTTCATCTTTGTCTTTATCTTCATCTTTGCCTTAGTCTTTGGCTTTGTCTTTGGGGTCCCAAACCCAGCTGGTGAGAGAAGTGCAATTTGAAGCCACATGTTGCGGGGCTAACGGGTTGGTCCCCATGTGCAGAACAGTCTTCGGCTCTGTGGCTCCGGCTCTTCTTCAGCTGCAGAGTTCTTTGTCCATCTCGATCTTGGCTCGAAGCTGCCTGGAGGAGCCAACCAAAGATTCCTCTTTTGCACTCACCTTATAAAGGATTTGTCCACCCTTTTGGTGCATTTGCATTGGCTAGCTTTGTTGCTGTGCCTGTCTCATTGGCCGACTACTTGGACCAATGATCACATATCCATCACCGTCTTGGAGACATTATGACCTGATGACCCCGAGTTGCTCAACAGTCCTCTTACATCCATCCTTTTCTTAGGAAAGTTTAAGTTCAGCAATAAGGCCTTGGTCATCTCTGCTCTCCCATCAGTTCCTCTTTTCCCCTAACCTTTCACCTATCATCTACCTCCAACACAACATCACAGTGACCTTTAATTACAGTTACACATTTTACACCATTTTCAAGTTCAATGTCAAAATCACATTTATAACCTTTTAGTTTCTCTGATTTAGCATTCATTTATAATATTATAATAACCATTACTTATTAGTTACTCTTATTATAATCATAATGTGAGTTATTACAGACATTTCTGAAAAGAAACCAAAAAATAATCCATTATTCTAATTATTTGATACCAAGGATAGGGTTAGAGGGCTCTTTCATAGTTTTCGTTCAAAGTGGCAGCTGTAATGGTAGTCTGCCATGGTGTCAGACTGGCTTCATGTAGCGGGAGAGAGGGTGAGAGCAGTCACGGTTAGCGTCTTGTGCTTGGTTACTTCTTGCTTGTTGCTCCTTGGTCAGTGTTCATAGTTGAGCGTTAGGGCATTATCTCAATTGCTATGTTTACTGTTGTGCAGACAGTGGTGGTTTCTGAAATGAGCAACATGGACAAACACCGAGGGCATTATCTTTTTAGGGATGGCACGAGACCACCGCGGATCGTAGCACAGAGATGGAAGCAAAGCAGAACAAAGAGTTTGTTTTGCTTTTAATATTGGTTAAATTTATTAAGTGAAGTTGCGCAGCCGATAGAAATTCAGAGACCTGTTGAGGAAGGCTGGACCATGGAAACAGATTTTAATCCTAAATCAATCAGCTCCCATCTGATTCCTGTCTGATTCCGATCTGTTCACTACGTTCCAACTTGAACAGATACAGCATTAATAATACAGCACACAGATGTTTTGTTTTGTTTTCTTCATTGTGACATATATGTCACACTGTACACTGGTGCGGTTTTGAAGATTTTTTAAAATGACTACATTTTTAAAGTTAGTGGAGAATCACGTCTGTCAACATGTCCAATGTTTTTACATTTTTCTGATTTTAATTTCCATCTATCCCACTCAGACTTTTTTCATCTTGGTCCTGGTAATGGTCTCTAGAATCTACATGGAGTGAGATTTTTTCCAACTTTCCTTTCTCCTGATCAAGCATGTTTTGACATAGGAAAGGAAGGACTCTAAAAGACTAGCAGGTCAAGTTTATATCCACTTATGTACATTTTAAATACTCAGAATAAAGAAAACAAGAGATGCACAAACGTAAATCCTGAGGTCATGACATAAGAGAAGACTGGTAGACCTTTTTTTTTATAAGCTGAAATTTATCCAAATTAATCTAAAACGAAACCATGTATGAGGTTGGAATTTAAGGTGTGTGCAATGTGCATGTTCCTGCAAAGCAAAATTTGCAAATATTTCCTGGTGCAAAGAAACAAAGGAAAACATAACTTAAAGAGGTTACATAAGAGCACATTTTAAAGAAGTTATGCAAATGATTAACTAGGAAAAAAGATGAGGAAAGCAAAACTTATCCTTATAAACGCTTAAAAACATTGACAGCTTAGTCATTTTATCTTTGTTGTAAAGAATAAGCACTCAGCTACACTTCCGTATTATGAAGCCACTCCTCTAATGTTTTCCCTCCTTTTTTGTCAGAAATCTTCCACACCTGTTCACTGTTTCTGTTTTCAGAAACAGTGAACAGCCTCTTTGCAAATAATCTGGTGAAATTCCACTTCAGATTTGAAATTGTTTTCAAAACTTACCTCCTTTTTGACCTAAAATCTTTTGTCTTCGTCAGTTTCAGTAACAGGTAAGACTTTTCCTTTTAAGTTTTAAATTGGAGTTTTGTACAGATTATTCTAACTACATGAAAATATGTTAAGCTGCTGATTCAGACATCACGGTTTCTCTTGCAGTTTCTTGTTTACGTCATGGATGACTTTGTTTGCAAGATATTAAATGACTGGAGCCTAAGCGAGTGGATAGAAACATTTAGAGGTTAAGTATAGCATTTCTTTACTATAGTGTTTTAAGGAAATGCAACATCTTTATATTGCAAAAGACATTCAATCTATGTCAATCCACTTAACCAGCTGTTATATAATTTTTTATGCATAAATGTGGCACTTAAAGCTGTAGTTATTACAACAAATATTTACACCTCATTATACCCTGAAAGTAAAGCAAGATTCTGACATAAATGTGTTTATTAAGCAAGACAATACAATAATCATAGAAAAGTCAGCGTGCAACACACCAGACCTAAAACAGAAAGATTCAAGATGCCAAACGACTTCACATGAATTACATCAACAGTGTCAGGTCTTCTAGACATTAAAGCTTGTGGTTATGAATTGTAGATTATATGAAATAAAGAGGGACGATAAAAGGTATAACAAAAAAGTTGTTTTAGGGATAATAATAGTTGTGGAATCAGTAATTTTGTAAAAATTAATGATGTCTTGATGTAGGATTTTCTGTTTCTATTCATTAAATGTACTTCTATAAAGTAGTGCACCTCCCACATTTTAGGAATAAAATGTTGCTATAGCAAGAACATGTTAATTTCTTCCTTTAAAAAACAAAAAAAAAAAAAAATGTGGATGCATCATTAGCATTTAAGTGTGAACATCATGGACCATACCAGAAGTATTGTTTACTGGCTGCAAATTATGACATTACAAACAATCTTAGTGTTAAGCGCTGAATGTCGCTGTGTTATCAAAGATGTTACAACAATATCAATGGATTTTACTGTTAAAAAATCAATAAAATTCAGCGCAAATTCAAATGTAACGTTTGACCCTGACAAAATTATTGACACGCCCTTTTGGGCAAACAGAAACATTCAATTTCAAGTCACTGATTTCTTTAAATACTGATGTTGTAAAGACCAACTACAGCCTTTATTATTTTGAGTCCAAGACATTTGTAACCTTGCTCTTTATGAAACATCTTATTCAACTTAAAATTTAATTTTCATCACTTGTTAACAAATCACTTTTTTCATTAAAGAACAAGGCATTGACAAGGAATATCTGTACTGCCTCGAGGGTCAAGACATTGAAAAATTGTTTTCCAAAGTGGGACCAAGAGCACATTTCAGAAATAAACTGAGACTGTTAAAGGTAATTTGCTGCACTACATGACATGCAGGCTTGTTTTAGTAACACCATTCACATTTTATGCAAATATATTGGATTTCACCCAAACCTTTAGATTGTGCTTATAAGTAAAACTAAATACTTATAAGCACAATTAGCAGTCACAACACTGACTATAATCTTATGGATTCTTGGACATTTGCAAATGACATCAATGTCCTCGTCTCCAGGAAGGACAACACAGAAATGAGGAGACATTGCCTATAACTGTACCAGTAAGATCAACAGATTACACTAAATGTTAATTACAGCAATCAATAAAAACACTGAGTTGGATTGAAGTTATAACATTAATGTTTTACCTGTATATCACTACATTATTTTATTTAGATTGAACAGGAGCAGAAAAACACAGCTGTTCAGGCTGAGGTAAGTATGACAGTTTTGTCTGTAGCTAAATTTCAATTATCTATGTTGAATACCTGGCTGTTTTACACAAAGTGGTTTATATTTTGTTTTAAATAATTTTTAAAATAACTCATCTTTCATTAAGTTCTTAATCAAATATGTCATCCAGGGTCTCTGCACATCACACCAACTAAAGACAAGGAGGCTTATATCTTCTCCCCTGGAATGAGTGTAAACTATCCCTACACTGTTCCTTAATATTCCTGCACTTAAGCTGAGCCTAAACTACATGCTGTCACAGCAAACTCCCATTCTTCATAAATAAATGTCTCCAAGCCTTAGACTAGCAGTTCTGAAAGTTTTGAAGACTGACTGTCTTTGGAGGAAGATCAATTTTCATCACCTCCTTTTACATCACAGTTAGTGTTTGTGTTGATGTTGTTGCTTCTGGTCAGCCTCAGGTTTAGAACTTTAACATAGATGAAAATCAGATTGCTTCAACTGTATTTTTTCAGCAAAAATAGAAGCAAAAGATGTCCGTCTTTCCAGAACCTGCATAACTTGTAAGTGAAAGATAAACTCAGTTGGCCAAAAAGTGAATTATTTTACAGCATTAGTGTATGCAAAAATAATAATTAAAAAAAGTGTATTCCTCTGTTCACAGGAAATTAAATCATGTCACTCGTCTCATAATTTAGTTTCCTTCTTTTTAAGTGCTTTGACCTAAGGGTTTTGCAGTTGTGAAACTTTGAGGACAATATGCTGCATTATTAGCTGAGAACAAAAGGACATTGAATATGAGTTGTTGTTACGTCCACCAATGGCTTCTGATTTTCTGTGAAGAAAAAGAAAGTTAAATGCCCTCAGTTTCCCGTGTCCCCAAAAAAAGAAAAACAAAACCCCAAAAGTAGTAACAGAAAGTTGGACCTGGTGAGCCGATCAAACAGAACAAAACAGTACAGCAGGGGGCCAACCCTATAAAGGGCCGTCGGAGCCCCTACTAGTACCGAACTAAACCAAAAAATGACCTAATACAAAAGAAAGACCGAAACCAGGACAACCGGTCCCACCAGGCTAAAATCACAATGAAAAAGCAAACAAACAAAAGCAAACAGCAATACCGCATGGCAGGCTGGAAACGTCAGCTGCGGCCCACAACGACTGGATGCGTCCCCGGTGGTGGTGGAGCGAGCGGAACGGTGGATCACCAACAAGCCGAAACCCAGCCTATTTATAGGCGGACCAACAAATTAACATAATCAAATGACCAAAAATAAAAAAAATATCCAAACTCTTTCAAAATATATTAACAAAAGGTCATTCAACTAAAGTCTATAAGAAAACAAAGAAAACATAGACAAAAACCATCACAATGTGCCCAAAGCACATAACAGTTGTTGAGACTTCTACCTTTTAACTGTAATTATGATTCAGTGATCAGCTTTTAACAATTTTGCTAGAGATACTAAATCTCTCTTTACTGTCTACTAAGGGGTGAATTAGTTGCTGCATTACAAAAGCTTAAAAAGTGTTTTTCCCATTACATTATGTGAAGATAGTTAAATAAATATGTTCATTCTCAGGTACAGCCATCCACAAGTGATGCAGGTGAGAATTACAGTTTCTTACATGTTTCTTACATATGTAACTTGTTGCAAAAGCAAATCCGACTTAGAAATCCACACATTTTCTCTTTTCAAAAAAAGGAAAGCGAAAGCTGGATCAGGAGGAGTTAAACAAAAGGGAACCAACAGCAAAACGGTTTCGCAGGAGTATGTCACCATCCTTGCCAGGTAATTCTTCAAAAGCATGGCAAACAGGCAGTAAAGAGGATGACAGGCTGTCACAATCCAACTTACAAAGCATTAAAATTGAGTTAATTTTACTGCAGATGTTAATTTGCAGATGTCAGTTGCAAATTTAATTATTTTTGTTGGATGACTCATAACTAGTACTGTGATTGTGAATAAATTAGAGGTGTATGTTGTTTAGAAACACATCTAATGCAAAAAAAATAACAGAAACTTCAAACCACAGGAATGTGAGCAAGTTCAGACAGAGATAGCAGGAACAGCATCTTGTTCAGATGATCGCATGCAGAACTCAGTGTTAAACCACTCTCACCTCACAGTTTATGATGCATTTGTTGTCAATATTCAAAACTTTGTCTGATTTATGAAATGTGTTATCACTGTGTGAAAGCCAGGTCAAATGTATTTTTTCTCTTATTTGTTTTAATAACAGAACAAAGGATAAAGTCTGATGTGAAAAATGTAATGACAGATGTTTTGGTTAAACTACTCTATCAAGAAAACACAACGCTGAATTCTTTCCTAAGGTGAGTACATTTGGTGTCTGCTTGAGGAGTTGTTATGATTTCTATTCAGATTACCTTGGTCTTTTGGGCTATGGCTACCAGAACAAGAGCGGGTTCAGTCTATTGGCTGTCCCATACAAAGCAATCATTATCTGTTAAGAGTCTCTTCTCTCATCTGCATCCTACCGCTTCCCCCTTAACTCCTCTTCTTTCTCAAAACACAAAGGCCTGCCCTTTGTGTTTTGATTTAACCTCTAAAATCTTTTTTTTTTTTAATGGACAATTGCAAACCAAACCATGTTCATAAAGAAGGTTCTTCTACCTGTGTCTCTACTAAAGGATGACTTGTTTGCCTGATCACTTTAGGTAAATGTAGTAAATAAGGGGATCAACATCTCTTAAGTAAATCCGGAGGCCAGAGAGCTCATTTGGGCAGCCTCACCATCTGATGGCTGGACTCAAACACAGATGGTATTGCTAAGTAATATGGAAGTCTGAATATACAGAAAACTTTGAGTTTGAGGAAGTGAAACATTTATGGCAAGAATCATACACTTCATTCAACCAAACCCCAACTCCTGAAGGATGCAAACATATTTCTAATGCACAGGCTAAACTGCACTTTACAAACTACAGGTCTGACCACAAACTGTTCTTCAAGTTTTGTGGAGATTTTAGTCTAGTCTGAAGACGCTTTTGTTTTTCAATCCCACTGATCCAGGCATGTGGAAAATACAATTTACTATTGTTGTCATATGGATGTGGTTGAGGTGGTGAGGAGAGACGCAGAGACCCAGGTTATGGTGAAGATGATGATGAATTTAATGATGAAGCTCAATAGTCCAAAACAGGCGGCACGGCGGAGAAGTTAGCACACAGCTAAAGACCGGTAGCACTGACAACAAGACTGAGAAGAGAGCAAAGCTAACCAGGACTATGCAGTTCTACTGGAGAGCTGAGACGTACGTAAGACATTAGACAAGGACATTAGACAACAGGTGGACTTAAATACACAGGGAGGTAATCAAGGGAACAACACACACCTAGGAACAATCAAGGGCTGACAGGACAACACAGAGACTCAGGGAAACAGGACTAAACACAGACAATCTCAAAATAACTATACAGAAAAACACGGATCATGACAATTGCTACATTAACAACACAACAAATATTATCCTGAAATTTCTGAAGCTACGCTTTTGTTATCACCAAGCTATTGGCAGAGTTTCAGTCTTTGTGTCGCTGTTGTTTCATATTTCCCCCAGTTGTTGATGACTGTATTTGCTGTGTAATGAGGGAACAAGTAAAATGCCTCCTCATCCTAACAGATATGTTTCTACAAAATCTTTCAAAATCTTTTCCAACCTCCTTGTATTTACAAAAGACTTCAAAAGTTAATATTCTCAGGTTCAGATTCCTGTTACAATACAGTTCTAAATACAAATACAAATGCTAAAACCTACACATCAATAAATATGTTTTAAAAGTTAATAAATCAACACACCTTTATCTTTTCACAGGGATAAAATCAGGAATCTGGAGACAGACAGAAGAGAACTGGTTGGTGTTTTTGGTCAAACTGGAGCTGGAAAGACCAGTTTGATAAACGCTGTCATTGACGAGAGGAAACTTTTGCCGTCGGGAGATGTCGATGCATGTACTTCAGTCATGATAAAAGTGGAGGCGAACATGTGTAACACAATGTATGAGGCACATATTGAATTTATCACAAAAGAGGTAAAAGAACTTTAGAAATATTCCTTCCTACTTCACATGAAGAACTGAAGAATCACAATGTATTAGAGCTAATCATGATTTTATTTTATGTTTAGGAATGGAAAGATGAGTTGTGGTCAGTGAGTCAGCTTCAAGAGAATACCGCAGATCAGAAAAAAGATGATGAGGATGATGATTATCAGGATGTTGTTGAAAAGCTGTCGGCACTCTATGGAGAGGAATGGAAAGAGAGATCTTCTGAGCAACTAATGGACCCGAAATATTTCAAAGAAATACCAGAATTTCTTCAATCGACAGAAAAGATACTCTCATGTGAAACAGTAAGAGTGAAATTGTGTATGGATTGTTGAAAGTGTTACTATGGAAAACCGGGACAGACAAAATCAGGAATAACTAGAAATATATAAGTGGTTTCATTTAATCATTTATATGCCACAAATAATAAAGACAATGGCAGTTTAGTTATATTTTATTAATATATGAAGTTAAACCACTTGAAAATGGCCACAAATGTTAGGAACTTATGAAACATGGAGAGAAGGTTTGCTGACAACAATGTGTAACCTGAACATTTAATGCCGCTCATCCTCTTTAATAAAAACACCATGGATCTTATTTATAAAGGATTGTGTAGGATCCATTCTAAAAGTATGTATGCGTATGTAAACACCCAATAGGTGTGTATGTAAGCAGCTGGTTGAACACATGACTCTTCAATTTTCCTTTACAAATCACACCTATAGCTAAATATTTGCGCAGAAATTTCGGTAACACTTTATTTGACGGGTATTGAATAAGACCGTCATGACACTGTCATAAACATGACATAACACCTGTCATGAACATCAATAAGTCTTCATGAATATTTATGACTGTTGTCATAATGCGTCGTTCGGTAAATTATGACACTTTTAATACAAAGTTGACAATAGTCAAAATGTCTTCATTATGACAACTTGACATTAATCTAGACAAAATATCTTCGTTATGACAACTTGTCATTAAGCTCGCCAAAAATGTATTCGTTATGACAACTTGTCATTAAGCTCGCCAAAAATGTATTCGTTATGACAACTTGTCATTAACCTCGCCAAAAATGTCTTCGCTATGACAACTTGTCATTAACCTCACAAAAAATGTCTTCATTATGACAACTTGTCATTAACCAAGAAATCATGATCCAACATAATTTTGTCATAATAGTAGGCATAATGATTTAATTATGACACTAGCAAAAGCTTTAACAAAACAATGATTAATATTTCCACTCCCTGGAATAAAGCAAAACAAGAAGGAGAACCAGTAAAGATTTCAATAAGCTTTATTACACTGTCAAATGATTTAATAACAGACTCATTAACAATTTCTCTTATCTCAAGTAAAGTGGAACAAATAGCGACAGTTATGACAAAGTCATTAAGTGTCATTACAGTGTCATTAATATTAACTTTACCCCCAAGTAAAGTGGAACAAATAGCGACAGTTATGACAAAGTCATTAAGAGTCATTACAGTGTCATTAATATTAACTTTACCCCCAAGTAAAGTGGAACAAATAGCAACAGTTATGACAAAGTCATTAAGTGTCATTACAGTGTCATTAATATTAACTTTACCCCCAAGTAAAGTGGAACAAATAGCGACAGTTATGACAAAGTCATTAAGTGTCATTACAGTGTCATTAATATTAACTTTACCCCCAAGTAAAGTGGAACAAATAGCAACAGTTATGACAAAGTCATTAAGAGTCATTACAGTGTCATTAATATTAACTTTACCCCCAAGTAAAGTGGAACAAATAGCAACAGTTATGACAGTCATTAAGTGTCATTACAGTGTCATTAATATTAACTTTACCCCCAAGTAAAGTGGAACAAATAGCGACAGTTATGACAAAGTCATTAAGTGTCATTACAGTGTCATTAATATTAACTTTACCCCCAAGTAAAGTGACATAACTAACAACAGTTATGACAAAGTCATTAAGTGTCATTAAAATTAACTTTTACCCCAAGTAAAGTGACATAAGTAACAACAGTTATGACAAAGTCATTAAGAGTCATTACAGTGTCATTAATATTAACTTTACCCCCAAGTAAAGTGGAACAAATAGCGACAGTTATGACAAAGTCATTAAGTGTCATTACAGTGTCATTAATATTAACTTTACCCCCAAGTAAAGTGGAACAAATAGCGACAGTTATGACAAAGTCATTAAGTGTCATTACAGTGTCATTAATATTAACTTTACCCCCAAGTAAAGTGACATAAGTAACAACAGTTATGACAAAGTCATTAAGTGTCATTAAAATTAAGTTTTACCCCAAGTAAAGTGACATAAGTAACAACAGTTATGACAAAGTCATTAAGTGTCATTACAGTGTCATTAATATTAAATGTTTCTGCAAGTGAAACAAGTAACAATTATGACAAAGTCATTAAGTGTCATTAATATTAACTTTTACCTCAAGTAGATGGAAACTAGTAGCAACAATTATAAAGCTGTAATTTAGTATTACAGTGTCAAATGTTATGCTAACAGAGTCATTGATATTAAGTCTTAACTCAAATGAAGTGAAACATACTGGACTACTTATAACTACCATCATAACTGTAGAACAAACCCTTTGTACATTGGAATAAAACAAAAGATAACTTGTTCTAAGAAAACAGAAGGTTTAACGTCTGGTCAGTATATTGTTACTCTGAAATACTGATTGAAAAACTAAAACAGAATTACTTATTCTTTAACTTAAGAAAATAGGTTCTTTCAACAGTAACATTTTTTGCTTCAGTCATCTCCTTCGTTATATCCTTCCTGTAATGCTCTGAAAATAGGAGATCTTCTTCTTGTCTTCATTTCCTGGAAGCAGCTCTTTGAAGGTGTCAGAAATGCTCAGAAATTACAGTTGTTCTTGCAATAGTTAATCATGGCGAAAGCCTTTTCATGAATTCAAACTTGGTGAATCTCTTCAGTGATGACTCAATTCATTGTGGTCACTTAAAAAAAGAACAAAAACAAAAAACAATGTCATCATATTCCAGCATTTATTTAAATACCATTCCAAAAATGTCCCTTGCTGCACATTGTCAGAATGGTAGACTGGCAGACAAATGCCTAGTTAACATGACTGGTTGTTATAAAGTGCAATACAATTATTTCTTAATACAAGTGGAATAATAACTGGAGCTGAACAAAATTATTCTGATCAAATATTTGTCTGGCAGAAGTTCAGACAGACTGCCACAGTTATTTAGAAAGCATCATTTAATGTATAGTTTTAGGCAAATGACTGTATCTTTTTACTTAATGAGCATTCTAAATTATTTCTAACCAGATACTCTAACTTAGGGTTGTTTGCAAGAAGCTTATAGATAAATAAATAAATAGATTTAACACCAGTTTTTAGTTGTCTAAAACATAACTTATTAACTCAGCTGGTGAATGTTGATTCCTGCTCCCCATTCCCCACTGGCTGTCCCACCCCACTTCACATAGTGAAAATATTAACACAAAAACAACTTACCTAATTTTCTTGGGGAATATTTCATCTGCTTCTTTCTCTTTGGTCAAACAGGGACTTCTTTCTCTGGTGGCTGGTCCTTATTATCATCCTCCACACTCGTAGCATGTCTTCATTAGCCAACTTTGTCCTCCTCACCATGTGTCCTTAGGCTAGCCTGGGTCTTCACGTGGCTAAAGTTGCCAAAGCAAAGAACACAAACTCTGTGTCACATCAGCCAAGTTGCTAAATAATGCACATAAAGGATAACTCTGACTAATATATTAGCTTTTGATTTGCTAGATTAAAATTGGAGGGAAAAACAATTTACCTGTCTTTAAAATATGTTTAATATTAAGGGCTAACGTTACGGTAATGGAGTTTAATAACTTTAGCTGACATTAACTAAGGTAGGATTGGCTTGAATTGC
The DNA here is from genome assembly GCF_051168715.1 of Poecilia mexicana. Taxonomy (NCBI): domain Eukaryota; kingdom Metazoa; phylum Chordata; class Actinopteri; order Cyprinodontiformes; family Poeciliidae; genus Poecilia; species Poecilia mexicana. The sequence goes on along the minus strand of NW_028263377.1, from coordinate 15,719,196 downwards.
TCATAGCTAACATTAAAGAGAAATAGATGTTATTTTCTAAAAAAAAAAAAAAAAGTAAAGTTAATAAGACACATACCTCATATGTATTAGGTATCAAACTTCAGCTTCTTTTTAAACAGGATGTCTGGCCGTTATAAGTTGTGTTAGGTTTGCCCCACTGCACGCCTGTTCTTGGACTGCTGCCTCTCACTGGTGGACATGGTGTATTGCACTACTTAATTGTGTTTAGAAAAGGGGTCCAACCAACCCCACACACGTAAAACTTTATCATTTGCCACAGTTCTCTACGTTTGCCTCAGTCCTCGCACGCACAAGGGTTAAACAGCCTTAAATAATGTTTCAAATGCTATGTTCGTAAGTGATTTGTAGACATCTTGCTGTAAAACTTTAGGATCAATTCAATCAAGAAAATGATCATGGCAGAGCTATATAATATTACTACATAAAGCTAATTTTTAAAGTAATACTTTTATTAAAAAAAATATGTCAGATCATGATTTCTTGGTTGTCACAACGAAGACATTTTTGGCGAAGTTAATCACAAGTTGTCATGACGAATACATTTTTGGCGAAGTTAATGACAAGTGGTCATAACGAAGACATTTTTGGCGAGGTTAATGACAAGTTGTCATAATGAAGACATTGTGACTAATGTCAACTTTGTATTAAAAGTGTCATAATTTACCGAACGACGCTTTATGACAACAGTCATAAATAGTCATGAAGACTTATTGATGTTCATGACAGGTGTTATGTCATGTTTATGTGGGTGTCATGACGGTCTTATTCAATACCCGTCAAATAAAGTGTTACCGAAATTTCCAACTCCTGCTTTGCAGACACACACCCACATTTAAACAGAAATTGTTGATGCAAAGCAGCTTATGTACTGTATTTATTCATGTCATGATTCAGGCTTTGGTGAGGTGAGATGAGACGCAGGCAGGCCAGGATGAAGGTGAAAATGATTAATTTAATGATAAAGAGTCCACAGGGAAACAGACGTTAGACGAGGGTGATACACGACGAGGATCCGACACAGACAAAGACAACAGGTGGGGTTAAATACACAGGGAAGGTAATCAGGGAACTGGATACAGCTGGGAGCAAACAGGGAAGACAGATTCACAGGGGAAACTGGACTAACACAGAAAAACCCAAAAAACCACACAGAAAACACAGATCCCAACAATTCAAGTACTAATTTGTGGACTAAGTCGATAAATAATGTCACTGTCTGCAGTTCATATTTTTAAATAAGTATATTTTCAAAGAAGTTACAGGAATGATCAGTAATTTGTGAAATATTTGAAAGTTGAAGTATAACAGCACTTTGCACCAATATGTTTCTGGTTGAATAACCTAAACAACAAAGTGAAAACAATAAATATCTTTCTTGTCAAGCGTATCTGTCTATTCAATAATTTAGCAGCAAAAAGGGGTGTTGAATTAAAATGTTCCTTATTTTATATATAATTTTTAATTAAAATGTGATTATTTGCAATTAATTAATTAATTACAGACCTTGCGATTAACTCAATTAAAAATGTTAATTGAGCCCAAAAACTATTTTCTATATTATTTCTGGTTTTGCAAGTCCTTAGCCTCCATACTTTATGGAGAGGAACATTTCTCAATGAAATTTGTAAACTTGTTCTTGCAAATTAAACCAAGCAATTTCCCATGTTTACCTTCTTTCCATTTTTTGCAGGCTAAAGAGCTATCTGCTAAAATGATTAAATACACAAGAACTGAATCAAATCATGGAGGAGAAAGAGGCATAAAGAGGTGGTATTGGCCTCTTGTGAAGTGTGTGACTGTCAAAGTGCCACATGATGATTTTCCCCAACACATCACTCTTGTGGATCTTCCTGGAAATAGAGACCGTAACAAGAGCAGAGATACAATGTGGAAAGGGGTAACGTATTGATATATAAGGAAAACAGAAACATATCAACACATATTATCGATCATTATATCTTTGTATCTGTTCCAGATTGTTAGAGACTGCTCTACTGTGTGGATTGTCACTGAAATCAACAGAGCAGCATCAGATAAAGAATCCTGGGAAATCTTGAAGAGTGTCAGTAGTCTCCTAGGAAACGGTGGGGAGTGCAGAGACATTCACTTTATCTGCACAAAATCTGATGTTATTGACTCGACTGATCAGTAAGTGAGATGAGGTTATAAAAGTGAGCAATTAAATTGAATATGTATGTAACTGGAAAACTCAACAGGAGCCTGTGCTCAAAATTCTTCATACTCTTTCCACTAAGCTCTATAAACCTTTAAATTGTGAATAAATAGGATTTGTGATGGACCAGTATTCTGTAGAGAAGCAGAAGTCTTAAGCTGAAGCAACTCTAAGAATCAATATGTCGTTGCCATCAGCTCGTCTGACCTTCAGGGCTCAATCCTAAGAAGAAACAACATAGCAAAGGAAGTGGTGCGCAGAGAATTCAACAAGCTAAAAAACATTAAGGTGAGCTTTGCATGTCAAGACAACAACTAAAAGAAATATGTCTAAATAAGTAAATTAATAAAAAAGAACAAAATCTGTTTAACCTAGAAACACCTCAGTGATGACTTTTTCCAAGTGCACACAGTGAGCTCCAAGGAGTTTCTGAAACCAAAGTTTCTCAGTGCAGAGAACACTGGTATGTTAAATTTCTAATTTCTCCGAATGCTTTGTTGGTAACTAAGATCCTCTCAGCAATATGGTTGTGACACTGTTGAAATAAAAGTTAATAATGGTTTTGCTTTCACAGAAATCCCCAAGCTTCAGGATGTTTTGCAAAATCTCAATGACAGTCACTCAGAGACGCTGAACTATGTTTCTGGAGCTCATGGGATTCTCTCTTTGATTCATGGAGCCAGCTTGGAAAAAGAGGTAAACTTTTACAAAAAAAAACTTTTTCTCTCTTTTATTTCATTACATTTTTACAGAACATTAATTAAAACAATGTGATCCCTAAAAGGTGATTGCTCTTGTAGCCAAAATTTCTGAACTACTGTATCTGGTCTACTTTCACTTTAAAACATTCTTGAAAGAAATGTTCCTGCACAATGATTTACTATCACCTTTCTGTAATCTAAACAGATTCTAAAGAGAGAGCTGGTTAAAAATACAAATGATTTAATGACTCTGGACTGTTACTTCTATTATTAATAAAAGTTGCGTCTTTGAATGATATGGAATAAGTTGATGTTATTGCCTCCTTTTAATCATTTCAGACCATTTCTGTTTCCCAGCATGTCTTAGGCACACTTGAGTTTATTAACCATCTTTAACCTCTTGACTACATTTTTTGGTAAACCTACTATGTACTTTTATTCCTGTGCTCACAATCCATCCATCCATTTTCTTTACACTCTTGTCCCTTAGTGGGGTTGGGAGGTGCTGGTGCCTATCTCTAGCTAACGTTCTGGGCGAGAGGTGGGGTCACCCTGGACAGGTTGCCAGTCTGTCGCAGGGCAACACAGAGACACACAGGACAAACAACCATGCACACACACACTCACACCTAGGGGCAATTTGGAGAGGTCAATTAACCTGACAGTCATGTTTTTGGACTGTGGGAGGAAACCGGAGTACCCGGAGAAAACCCACACATGCACAGGGACAACATGCAAACTCCATGCAGAAAGACCGGGGCTGGGAATCGAACCCAGAACCTTCTTGCTACAAGGCAACAGCTCTACCAATCCACAATCCATCTCACATTTTTAGCTGGCAATACTGTTATTTGCAAATGTCATTGGGATGAATCTTGGATTGGGTTACTGTTTCACTATGGGTCAGAGCAGAGGCCAGCTCAATTATTCTAAAAACAGATTCTAGGCTTCACAGTAAAGTACTAGCATGATGTTTACTTTTCTTTTTCAGCCTGGAAGAAACAAAGAACTGTGTGAAAAGCTTAAGAGAGACATTGCCCTTCAACTTGAGCCAGTCCAAAGAACAATTCAAAAAGCTTACCAGGTTTTTGAGACATGCCTGCGTGAAGGGGTTGAAAAATCTATAAGCTCATGTGAAACAAAGCTACAATACTTCTTGTTTCCTCGGGTATGTTACCTGGCAATAACCATGAAGTTAATTTAAATTTGCATGTGTTTTAAATAATGCATTATTTTTAAGGGAAACAAGGGGGGTTATCATGGAATATTGAACAGTGTTGTCAACAATGGTGGAGTCTACAAAACCAAAAATGGAAAACAAATTAACCTCAACATGAAACTCTCTTCGATCCTGACTGACAGCATTGATAAGGAATTCAGGAAGACCTTCCCGTAAGAACTTAATAAAAATATAAAATACTATGCAACATTGATGAAAGTGTAAAATTTCTAAATCTACAATTTAAAGATTTATTAAAAGAAAGTAATCATAAAGTATGATTTTTGAATGACTTCAGCATATCAAAATGTTTCAGAAATGAACAAAAATGTGGTCCATTCAATGGTGTCATTGACAAGTTTTCACTTGACACTGAAAGTCTGAAGGAAAAGTACAAAGATGTGAAACTGCAGCTGATTTTTCTGCAGACAGAGGTAAATGATGAGAAAATATTAATCTTGTTCATTAAAAATTAAATCCAACCATTTATCCTCCTGACTACCAGTAGTTCATTTTTGTCCTCCTGGAGGACATTTCTAAACTTGAATATCTCCCACCCCCTGCATTCTACTGAATGAATTCCTTTTGGTATCTGGAGAGGACATTTGGGGCTTTTCAATGATACCACATGTGAAGGGGTGGGACTTTTGTACGTACCTTTTTCTAATTCATAAAAATGCTGTTCATCAGTAATAACACATTTTATGGGAAGAGACAAAGTAAGTGCATAAAACCTTTTATTACCTTACAAAGACTGTGGGATTTAAAAAAAAATGGTGATTGGACAATATTTGTTTTTTCCTGGTGGTCAGGATTATGATAGATTTTAATAAAAGCAATTCAGTTTCTTTAGTTGCTTTGGACTGCAAAAAAACAAAAGATGACATTGTGGTGAAATAATTTTTGTTATACGTCTCAAAGGAGGAAAGAATTAAGAAGAAGCTCAACAAACGCATCAGAGACCAAAAGAAAATAATGTACAACAGCCTGACAGAGACAATTGAGAAGTCTATGCAAGAGTGCTACAAGAGTGAGAATTTCTGTCATCACATAATTTATTTTACAGTAAAACATATTTATAATCTTTCTTAGCATTTGTTATTTTATCTTTGTGTTGCAGCTGCAGCAGGATACTCGGGTCCTGGTATGCTGCAGAAAATGAGAGAAACAGTCTCAAGACATGTTCATGCATCAAAGGGCACCATGTTTGCCAAGGCTAAACACGCCATGCTGAGCCACCTGCTGAGATTACAGGTTTGTCCTTTTATTGAAATTTAAACAGGACCTATGTTGATCATCCAGAGCAAAATCTGAACTGAAACAAAGTCCTCCACAATTACTCTGACTCTAATAACCTACTCAAGGTTTACAGTAGGAGAAACAGCATTACAAATCCTGCACCGTACCTAAAAGTGGGTAAGAGGTGCTTGTGTACACAGTGTGGCACTGTGTTAGATTGCACATAATTTATTAAAATTGATTTCATACATCTACGAGTAATTGCTGAGGGCATTGTATGTGCAAACTAGTTTGTCTTGAATCCAGCTCTAGACTTCTACCTAAAAATAAAGATTTTACTTCTAAATTAGGTGGAAATTTTGAAAACAATGGACACATTGAACAACTCCATTGACCTCTCACTCAGGACAGACGGTCAAGCAATTCCAGGTAAATCAAGACTTATTTGTGTTTAAAATGTGGCCTGAAAGGCATTCTATAAATATTTGATGCTACATCTCATTAAAAACTGCTTTATTAGATGTTTCAGCAGAGTTCGCAGAGGTAAAGAAAATCTACAAGAACCTTAAGAACAGCTCAAATTAGGAAAGCTCATGAAAAGGGTAAAGAATTGAATTTTATTTTCAACCTTCTCTGTAAACATACAGTATGTATTGATATTGATCAATGGTGTATATGATTTGAATAAAACATCTCCCTGTCTTTCAAATTAACAGCTCATCTGATGTCATGACAAGGATCATCATAGGGAATACTGAAACAACTTTGCTCCAAGATTATTAATTTAAAACAAATGTATTACTATTACAACTTCTTGCGTGTTCGTTAACCATTTTCTGATAAATGAATGCTTGTATAGAAATCATTATAGTAATTATAAAAAGTTTTGGTTTTTTACTCTAAAAGACATGAGTTTTGATTTTTGTAGCAAATGACTTCTGAATGTTAGACTGGAGAAAGAAACATGTCACAAGTGAAGTTTTAGATAAGAAGAGAGAACCTTTCTACTGTGTAATAAAAATAACATAGATATAGATAGTTTTAAGTGTTTCACAAGTGATTATCAAGATGTGGAATAATTTACTCAAGGTTTGACTTGTCGAATTCACGTTTTATGCATGTTTGAAATTAGTCTAAATGTCTGAAAATCAATAACATGCACCATTTTTGTGTTTAACAAATAATACTATGAATGTTTTTATATTTTGCTGTTTGTTGTTGGTGCTAAAAGTTGGAAAAAATAATATGAATGGAATTTTTTTTCACACTGAATGATGGACACACCCAAACAAATCTGATCAAACCTTAAATCTCCATCCTTGAAATTGTTCCTTAAATACTTAGTTCTCACTTATACCTTGGGGATTGTGCATGGTTCACACCTCAAAGTATATGCTTGACAATTGTATGAAGAAGGGCTTCAGGGACAATAAATGAGGATCTATCTTTAATGGGACAATTAATCAGATGGAGGTGTAGGGAATTTGTCATTAATAGCTGTGGCAATATATTTTGGAGATAGGTGCCTCAGACATGGAATGCAACAACATCCACATAAGAATAATACTTTTACTGAAACAATAAAGAGTTATCTAAACCTGAATATTGTGTAGTTCTTCAGACTTTGTTTTGAGAGCAGTGTTGTGGGCCTGTGTTGTTAGGAATAACACAGCCCACTTTACTATTTTTCAAGGAAAAGCAAGGAAATCTTCCTCTTCACTGCAAAAAGTCCCCTTTCAAAAACAAGAAAAGAAAGTACAAAAGTAGGGTATAATTTTCTTAAAATAAGAAAAAATTATCTGCCAACAGAAGAAGATAATTTATCTTGTCAAGATTTTCAAAAACAAGAAAAAGGTGTAGTAGCTGTGATGTACATCACACTATCAGTCCTCCTTTCAGAAGATCAGGGCAGGCATGGTTCCAATGGCCAGTAGAAAGTTGGTTTCACGATCAACACAGAGCTGAAAAGTGGTCTTGTTTGATTGAAGTTGTTGGATCATCTGCAAATTGGAGCACAGACAATAAAAAAAATCACAAAACAAACCACGTTTTAGGGACTAATCAGTGTAATGATGAATGTCCGACGATCCAACTCGACATGTTTTCACAAACACTGCCTATGTGACTCAGAGAGGGAATGGGGTTTTAATTAACATTTAAAGCTCAATGCATGTTTTCAATGTTTACCCTCAAAAACAAAAAACATTTTATTAAATGAAAGAAGGACAGATACCACAGAAATAAAAAGACAATTTTATGGGGTGGGTTTTCAAACATCCAAGGATCCACTCCAATGCCCTTGTTTAATATCAGTGCCCCACACTTATATATATATAAAGCATTATCAACAAAGAGTTATTTGTTCTGCAGAAAACCTAGTTTGGACTTGCTTTCAATTTTTCCAGCTTTCCTTTGTCCTGACCGAGCGTGTCTTTTAAAGAAATGACTCTTTAAAAGACGAGAACATTAAGTTTATATCTTATGTAGATTTTAATCACACAGAATAAAGAAATCAAAAGATGCACAGAACAAATACAACCCAAGTTCTGAGGTGATGACATGAGACAAGACTTGTAGACTATTTCTTTTGATAACCTGAGATTGATCCAAATTAATAATCTAAAACTCAACCATGCATAGGGTGGAAATATTATCTTTGTGGGATGTGCATACCCAAAGCTATGTTTGCATGTGTTAATAAAACACAGAACCTTAGAGCTAAAAGTTGCACGCAAGGGAGAGAATGAGAAGTTGAGAGCAGGTAATTTCCATAAACATTTGCCCCAGGACATCACAATAAGCACCTGATATTACAAGCTTGAAACCTCATGATTTATCACTCCCTATATATCTGGGAAAACAAGGAACTGTTTATAAAACAGTTCCTTGTTAATTTGCAACTAAAAGAGTGGTCGTTATAGATACAGTTTCATTTTCTTTATTTTGAAACTGTAGCTCAAGCTGCGGTTTCCAAGCTAGAGCAGCCCGACCCCCACTGTCACTTCTACACTACTGAGTTAACCACAGGTAAAAGAACCAAAGCAACTCTCCAGTTATGTTTTCAAAGAGGAAATAACATTATTACATGATGGAAAGCTGAAAAAAGTTGATTTTACATTCTGCCTCTTTTACTATATGTAGCAAGTTTTATAGCTGTAGACATTTAAAAAAATATGCAACATATTAACTAAAACATACCTGCCAGGGTATTTGTATTTTCACTTTTTTCTATGTAAAAATGACATCTGAAGCGCCGTAGCCCTGAAATTAAACAAGTCTCAGAAGGTAATAAAATTGCTTCGGATGTACCAACTTAGTAATTTGAAACTAGTTGTTACCATACAAGGGAAACAACATGCCTTACTTACATAAATTAAAACAAAGAAAACCCCCTTTTGAATAAAAGTATGGGCCCCAGAGGAACGAATCAGAATTGCTTTTACAGTTCCTCAAAAACGTCTTTGTTTTTTGTTTGTCGTTTCCATTTTTTTTGTCCATTTCCTCTCTCAGGTAAACTCATGTGTTGTTTGTGCTTTGAGTTTTGTGATGTGTTACAATGTGCTCTTGTTGTGACAGTATGCATCTCTCTTGAATAAATGCTGACTATTGGGATGCTGTTACCTCTGTGTGATCTCAGTTTCTTTTGCGCACTGCATTTTCTGAATCTGGGCATGAGAGGATATAACGAGTCAAAAGGTTTTAAAAAGGGTTAATAAGCTTTAAATTTATCCTCTCTTAATAGTGGTTAAAAAGTTTAAAAGGAAAGGAGATAGAAGAACACTAAATGTGTACATTCAACATGGGGGAGAGGAAACAGGCACCGGAGGTAAGACTGATTAAACAGTAGCAAACCAAGAAGCCACAGAAAGTCACAGAGTGTTGAGGAGCACTCGCTCCTCTACCACCACAGAAATAGCAACAAGCATACATCCCACACACACATTTTGCTTGTTTTCTCTTTTTCAAAGTCTACTTCCTGTCCTGTCTTTTCATACTCAGCCACGCCTCTCTGTCTGTTACTAACCTTTGTACCTTGCTGCTCTCCAGTTCCGCATGTAATGCCCCATTTGTTGCTGCGTGATCACCCTTCGTCATTGTCACAAAGTCTGCCACATAATTCATATCATACTATTGTAGATATTTTTCTTTTTCAGTTTTTTTTTTCTGTTTTGTTCTGAACATCAAAAACAGGTAGGATTTTGTTTATACTGTAAAAAGTAAGGAGTTCAATATGAACATATTAGAGATCTACAGACTCTGCAGGACATCTTGAATGCTACACTTGTTTCACTTGATAATTTTTTAACAAAGAAGTAAAGAGGCCTTCTTTTGTTGGGTCATTATGAGTTAAGCTCAAAACCAGAACTTGGTGAATTTTTAAATATTGAAATAACAGTTTTCTAGGAAATAAAATTTTGTTGTGAAAACATTCTTTTTTTTTTTTACTAATTTCAGCAAGCTAAGTGTTTAAACAGAATGAGGTTACCAAAAAACCATTTTGTTTTAATCTAGTCATTTTCAGGTAACTTGTTCTGATTAAATTAAGTTTTAATCTATCAGCATAACTGATGTACTGTTAAAAAAATACATTTAAAATATGCTATTTTTAAAACTTAACCACATGTACAATATTAGATAAAATTAATAGTGTTTTAAATAAGAAAATTCGCTCCAAATTATATCCAAGGTTCAATCAGCATAATTTCTTATGTAGGATATTTCGATTGAAACGCAACACCTCCCCCCCTTCTCTCTCTCTACTTCCCCCTGTCATGTTGAGATTAATTTGTCTAACCCACATGCGCAGAACACACTCTGGAGACGGGTTATGGTTATGGTGATTTATTAAATACAGTGCTAACAGGTATACAAGGTGGTCCGGAACTGGTGCTCGTCTGCGTGGTTCTGGATCTCTGGGTGGAGATAAGACAGGTAAGAGGGGTGCAGTGATCGTGGGATTGCAGTCCAGCCAGAGACCTACTTGCCGGTGAGCCTGTCTGAGCACGGAGAGGTGAACCGCTAGGATCCGGAACTGCAGGCTGGAACAAGGGCGTGAGTATCTCTAGAGGGCGGACAGGTGAGTGGAGGGAGATCTCAGACAGGTGCCGGAAGGGATCCGCTTGACCAGGGATCTGCCGCCGACAGACCTGAGGGCTGGTCTCGGGGACGTGGCCACCAACGGGTAAACTCCGCGGGGTCTCGAGGATCTTAGGTAATCTGACCAGGTTCGTAGAAGTTCGAAGACACTCAGGGCTTCACAGAACGACAACCTAGGAGAAGGCAGCACAAAGGAGGTTACTCGGAGAACAGATGGTCGGAGGTGAGCTACAATGATATTACCATCACAGGCTAACACTCTGGCACTGGAGTGTCGGCGGCTCCATCCTGATAAACCCCTCCAAACGATGGTAAGTGGCAGCAGGTGTGCAGCTCCAGGTTCACGCCCTCCAGAAGGTCCCAGGATGCCCCCTGGTGGAGAAACTAGAGACCCCCCAACCAGCCTTCCCCAGATCCTAACACCCCCTGTCAGAGGAGGGAGATGTGCTACCAGCTCTCTGTCTAACGGGTGAATTGAGTTTCCTAAATCTGCCAGGATCCAGAACTGAAGTAAACTCTGTTTAAGCTGGCGTCGAGAAAGATTAGCCTGGTTTCTGACGACCTCCATCCAGATGTCCCACCCTTTTTCACCCTGTGAAGTAGCCAGATTGAGCAGCAGCAATCAACTAGTTTCACAGAGCACACCTGTTAACGGTTACTCTTTCTCTTTATTACAACTTGCACTTGTTAGTGAACCAGGTTGGTTTTAGTGACTCGGGCGAGTCCCAAGGGTGTTGTTTCAGTTTTGGGCCAAAAGCAACCTATAAAACATTTTCCACTTTTCCCTCCTAGAATCAAACTTCATAGCTACTTTACAACCATCAAAGCACTTTAAGGTGACTCATTAATTGAATGTCCACAACATCTTTTAGATTTTCTTAATATAAAGTATTTTATTAGTAAGGCAATTTTGCAAGGGTTAGTACGGCTTAAATCAGTAACAGAAATAATCAAATAAGTAAAATCAATAATCTAGCCTATCTTTCCCTAATGCTGACACTGTGAACTAAAAAAGGGAAACTTTGAGAGAGACGAACGGAGTTTGGCATCTTGAACCCCAGAACTGGCCTGATGATGAAGAAGATGTTGCAGCAGCAGGAGGCTCCCAGTACAGGAAGAGTACTGACTTAGAGCAGCAGGTCCCGGGCCTCAGGGTAACTTCCTCATGCGCATAGCAATCCTCAGCTTCTTGTCTTGCAGCTCTGTAGCTCCTTTCTCCTTCTCCCATGATCTTTCTGGTCCATCGAGATGTAGACGAGCTGGTCTCACGGAAGGAACACACCAGTTCTTCATCTTTGCCTTTGTTCTTTGCCTTTGTCTTCATCTTTGTCTTTATCTTCATCTTTGCCTTAGTCTTTGGCTTTGTCTTTGGGGTCCCGAACCCAGCTGGTGAGAGAAGTGCAATTTGAAGCCACATGTTGCGGGGCTAACGGGTTGGTCCCCATGTGCAGAACAGTCTTTGGCTCTGTGGCTCCGGCTCTTCTTCAGCTGCAGAGTTCTTTGTCCATCTCGATCTTGGCTCGAAGCTGCCTGGAGGAGCCAACCAAAGATTCCTCTTTTGCACTCACCTTATAAAGGATTTGTCCACCCTTTTGGTGCATTTGCATTGGCTAGCTTTTTTGCTGTGCCTGTCTCATTGGCCGACTACTTGGACCGATGATCACATATCCATCACCGTCTTGGAGACATTATGACCTGATGTCTGTTCTAATGACCCCGAGTTGCTCAACAGTCCTCTTACATCCAACCTTTTCTTAGGAAAGTTTAAGTTCAGCAATAAGGCCTTGGTCATCTCTGCTCTCCCATCACTTCCTCTTTTCCCCTAACCTTTCACCTATCATCTACCTCCAACACAACATCACAGTGACCTTTAATTACAGTTACACATTTTACACCATTTTCAAGTTCAATGTCAAAATCACATTTATAACCTTTTAGTTTCTCTGATTTAGCATTCATTTATAATATTATAATAACCATTACTTATTAGTTACTCTTATTATAATCATAATGTGAGTTATTACAGACATTTCTGAAAAGAAACCAAAAAATAATCCATTATTCTAATTATTTGATACCAAGGATAGGGTTAGAGGGCTCTTTCATTGTTTTCGTTCAAAGTGGCAGCTGTAATGGTGGTCTGCCATGGTGTCAGACTGCCTGGCTTCATGTAGCGGGAGAGAGGGTGAGAGCAGTCACGGTTAGCGTCTTGTGCTTGGTTACTTCTTGCTTGTTGCTCCTTGGTCAGTGTTCATAGTTGAGCGTTAGGGCATTATCTCAATTGTTATGTTTACTGTTGTGCAGACAGTGGTGGTTTGAGCAACATGGACAAACACCCAGGGCGTTATCATTTTAGGGATGGCACAAGACCACCGCGGATCGTAGCACAGAGATGGAAGCAAAGCAGAACAAAGAGTTTGTTTTGCTTTTAATATTGGTTAAATTTATTAAGTGAAGTTGCGCAGCCGATAGAAATTCAGAGACCTGTTGAGGAAGGCTGGACCATGGAAACAGATTTTAATCCTAAATGAATCAGGTCCCATCTGATTCCTGTCTGATTCCGATCTGTTCACTACGTTCCAACTTGAACAGATACAGCATTAATAATACAGCACACAGATGTTTTTTTTTCTTCATTGTGACATATATGTCACACTGTACACTGGTGCGGTTTTGAAGATTTTTTAAAATGACTACATTTTTAAAGTTAGTGGAGAATCACGTCTGTCAACATGTCCAATGTTTTTACATTTTTCTGATTTTAATTTCCATCTATCCCACTCAGACTTTTTTCATCTTGGTCCTGGTAATGGTCTCTAGAATCTACATGGAGTGAGATTTTTTCCAACTTTCCTTTCTCCTGATCAAGCATGTTTTGACATAGGAAAGGAAGGACTCTAAAAGACTAGCAGGTCAAGTTTATATCCACTTCTTTTAAATACTCAGAATAAAGAAAACAGGAGATGCACAAACCAAATATAACGTAAATCCTGAGGTCATGACATAAGAGAAGACTGGTAGACCTTTTTTTTCATAAGCTGAAATTTATCCAAATTAATCTAAAACGAAACCATGTATGAGGTTGGAATTTAAGGTGTGTGCAATGTGCATGTTGATGCAAAGCAAAGTTTGCATATATTTCCTGGTGCAAAGAAACAAAGGAAAACAGAACGAGGTTACATAAGATAACATTTTAAAGAAGTTATGCAAATGATTAACTAGGAAAAAAGATGAGGAAAGCAAAACTTATCATTTTAAACTCTTAAAAACATTGACAGCTTAGTCATTTTATCTTTGTGGTAAAGAATAAGCACTCAGCTACACATTAGAAGCCACTCCTCTAATGTTTTCCCTCCTCTTTTGTCAGAAATCTTCCACACCTTCCTTCTCTGTTTTCAGAAACAGTGAACAGCCTCTTTGCAGATAATCTGGTGAAATTCCACTTCAGATTTTAAATTGTTTTCAAAACTTACCTCCTTTTTGACCTAAAATCTTTTGTCTTCGTCAGTTTCATTAACAGGTAAGACTTTTCCTTTTTAAGTTTTAAATTGGAGTTTTGTACAGATTATTCTAACTACATGAAAATATGTTAAGCTGCTGATTAAGACATCACGCTTTCTCTTTCAGTTTCTTGTTTACGTCATGGATGACTTTGTTTGCAAGATATTAAATGACTGGGGCCTAAGCGAGTGGATAGAAACATTTAGAGGTCAAGTATAGCATTTCTTTACTATAGTGTTTTAAGGAAATGCAACATCTTTATATTGCAAAAGAAATTCAATCTATGTCAATCCACTTAACCAGCTGTTATATCATTTTTTTATGCATAAATGTGGCACTTAAAGCTGTAGTTATTACAACAAATCCTTTACACCTCATTATATATAAAGCAAGATTCTGACATAAATGTGCTTATTAAGCAAGACAATACAATAATCACAGAAAAGTCAGCGTGCAACACACCAGACCTAAAACAGAAAGATTCAAGATGCCAAACGACTTCACATGAATTACATCAACAGTGTCAGGTCTCCTAGACATAAAAGCTTGTGGTTATGAATTGTAGATTATATGAAATACAGAGGGACGATAAAAGGTAAAACAAAAAAGTTGTTTTAGGGATAATAATAGTTGTGGAATCAGTAATTTTGTAAAAATTAATGATGTCTTGATGTAGGATTTTATGTTTCTATTCATTAAATGTACATAAAGTAGTGCACCTCCCACATTTTAGGAATAAAATGTTGCTATAGCAACAGGTTAATTTCTTCCTTTAAAAAAAAATGTGGATGCATCATTAGCATGTAAATGACTAAGTGTGAACATCATGGACCATACCAGAAGTATTGTTTACTGGCTGCAAATTATGACATTACAAACAATCTTAGTGTTAAGCGCTGAATGTCGCTGTGTTATCAAAGATGTTACAACAATACCAATGGATTTTGCTGTTAAAAAATCAATTAAATTCAGCGCAAATTCAAATGTAACGTTTGGCCCTGACAAAATCATTGACATGCCCTTTTGGGCAAACAGAAACTGTAATGGTTCACTAGAGGGACCCAGAAATTCAGCCACGACACAGGAGTGAGCAGAAAACTCAAATATTTATTAAAAAGCAGCTAAAGCCGGACACACTGGATCGTCAGCTGCAGCACTGCGAAGGGGGCGGAGAAGAGAGATCGGTGACTGGAGAGATAGCAATGAAGGGATCTTGTTAGTGTGTATGAAGGGAACACTAACCTGGCTTGGCGGTCCGGTACAGCGGTGATCAGCTGAGGGACGAGGAGACAGCAGATGCTGCGCTGACGCAGGGCGCAGGAGGAAGCGCCTGGAGAGGGGAAGCGCTGATACTGGGCAGCGCACTACTGGGTGAAACAGCAGAAGGGCCAAATCCAGATCCGAATACTTAGTCAGACGAGCTGAGGTCATGCACAGTGGGACAGAGAGCAGAATCCGTGAGCAGAGTCTACGAGACAGGCGTGGATCGAGATCCGAAGGGCAAATAGCAACAGTCCGACAAGGGCGAGGCAAAAGGGGTAGATCCGTGGAACAAAGCGTGGTAGAAACGATGAGGGCGAGACAGGAGTGCTGGAAAACTACTAGCTGAAAGCGTTCGAGAATCTGGCGGCTTGGTAGTGACTGAGAAGGGCTTAAGAAGGGAAACAATCAGGGAGTAACACAGGTGCGGGGAATAACGGGGATGAGGGGTGTGACATGGATAAGCTCAAACAAAAACAAAAACACAGAACACCATGTGAACATCACAGAAACATCCAATTTCAAGTCACTGATTTCTTGAACTACTGATGTTGTAAAGACCAACTACGGCCTTTATTATTTTGAGTCTAAGACATTTGTAACCCTGCTCTTTATGAAACATCTTATTCAACTTTAAAATTTAATTTTCATCACTTATTAACAAACCACTTTTTTCATTAAAGAACAAGGCATTAACAAGAAAAATCTGTACTGCCTCGAGGATCAAGACATTGAAAAATTGTTTTCCAAAGTGGGACCAAGAGCAGATTTCAGAAAGAAACTGAGACTGTTAAAGGTAATTTGCTGCACTACATGACATGCAGGCTTGTTTTAGTAACACCATTCACAATCTATGCAAATATATTGAATTTCACCCAAACTTTTAGATTGTGCTTATAAGTAAAACTAAATATATAATTATAGTCAATATATAATGCATTATACATTATAGTCACAACACTGACGATAATCTTATGGATTCTTGGACATTTGCAAATGACATCAATGTCCTTGTCTCCAGGAAGGACAACACAGAAATGAGGAGACATTGCCTATAACTGTACCAGTAAGATCAACAGATTACACTAAATGTTAATTACAGCAATCAATAAAAACACTGAGTTGGATTGAAATTATAACATTAATGTTTTACCTGTATATCACTACATTATTTTATTTGGATTGAACAGGAGCCGAAAAACACAGCTGTTCAGGCTGAGGTAAGTATGACAGTTTTGTCTGTAGCTAAATTTCAATTATCTATGTTGAATACCTGGCTGTTTTACACAAAGTGGTTTATATTTTGTTTTAAATAATTTTTAAAATAACTCATCTTTCATTAAGTTCTTAATCAAATATGTCATCCAGGGTCTCTGCACATCACACCAACTAAAGACAAGGAGGCTTATATCTTCTCCCCTGGAATGAGTGTAAACTATCCCTACACTGTTCCTTAATATTCCTGCACTTAAGCTGAGCCTAAACTACATGCTGTCACAGCAAACTCCCATTCTTCATAAATAAATGTCTCCAAGCCTTAGACTAGCAGTTCTGAAAGTTTTGAAGACTGACTGTCTTTGGAGGAAGATCAATTTTCATCACCTCCTTTTACATCACAGTTAGTGTTTGTGTTGATGTTGTTGCTTCTGGTCAGCCTCAGGTTTAGAACTTTAACATAGATGAAAATCAGATTGCTTCAACTGTATTTTTTCAGCAAAAATAGAAGCAAAAGATGTCCGTCTTTCCAGAACCTGCATAACTTGTAAGTGAAAGATAAACTCAGTTGGCCAAAAAGTGAATTATTTTACAGCATTAGTGTATGCAAAAATAATAATTAAAAAAAGTGTATTCCTCTGTTCACAGGAAATTAAATCATGTCACTCGTCTCATAATTTAGTTTCCTTCTTTTTAAGTGCTTTGACCTAAGGGTTTTGCAGTTGTGAAACTTTGAGGACAATATGCTGCATTATTAGCTGAGAACAAAAGGACATTGAATATGAGTTGTTGTTACGTCCACCAATGGCTTCTGATTTTCTGTGAAGAAAAAGAAAGTTAAATGCCCTCAGTTTCCCGTGTCCCCAAAAAAAGAAAAACAAAACCCCAAAAGTAGTAACAGAAAGTTGGACCTGGTGAGCCGATCAAACAGAACAAAACAGTACAGCAGGGGGCCAACCCTATAAAGGGCCGTCGGAGCCCCTACTAGTACCGAACTAAACCAAAAAATGACCTAATACAAAAGAAAGACCGAAACCAGGACAACCGGTCCCACCAGGCTAAAATCACAATGAAAAAGCAAACAAACAAAAGCAAACAGCAATACCGCATGGCAGGCTGGAAACGTCAGCTGCGGCCCACAACGACTGGACTTTCGCGCGCTGCGTCAGGACGCGTCCCCGGTGGTGGTGGAGCGAGCTGAACGGTGGATCACCAACAAGCCGAAACCCAGCCTATTTATAGGCGAACCAACAGCATCACAAATTAACATAATCAAATGACCAAAAATAAAAAAAATATCCAAACTCTTTCAAAATATATTAACAAAAGGTCATTCAACTAAAGTCAAGAAAACAAAGAAAAAATAGACAAAAACCATCACAATGTGCCCAAAGCACATAACAGTTGTTGAGACTTCTACCTTTTAACTGTAATTATGATTCAGTGATCAGCTTTTAACAATTTTGCTAGAGATACTAAATCTCTCTTTACTGTCTACTAAGGGGTGAATTAGTTGCTGCATTACAAAAGCTTAAAAAGTGTTTTTCCCATTACATTATGTGAAGATAGTTAAATAAATATGTTCATTCTCAGGTACAGCCATCCACAAGTGATGCAGGTGAGAATTACAGTTTCTTACATATGTAACTTGTTGCAAAAGCAAATCCGACTGAGAAATACGACATTTTCTCTTTTCAAAAAAAGGAAAGCGAAAGCTGGATCAGGAGGAGTTAAACAAAAGGGAACCAACAGCAAAACGGTTTCGCAGGAGTATGTCACCATCCTTGCCAGGTAATTCTTCAAAAGCATGGCAAACAGGCAGTAAAGAGGATGACAGGCTGTCACAATCCAACTTACAAAGCATTAAAATTGAGTTAATTTTACTGCAGATGTTAATTTGCAGATGTCAGTTGCAAATTTAATTATTTTTGTTGGATGACTCATAACTAGTACTGTGATTGTGAATAAATTAGAGGTGTATGTTGTTTAGAAACACATCTAATGCAAAAAAAATAACAGAAACTTCAAACCACAGGAATGTGAGCAAGTTCAGACAGAGATAGCAGGAACAGCATCTTGTTCAGATGATCGCATGCAGAACTCAGTGTTAAACCACTCTCACCTCACAGTTTATGATGCATTTGTTGTCAATATTCAAAACTTTGTCTGATTTATGAAATGTGTTATCACTGTGTGAAAGCCAGGTCAAATGTATTTTTTCTCTTATTTGTTTTAATAACAGAACAAAGGATAAAGTCTGATGTGAAAAATGTAATGACAGATGTTTTGGTTAAACTACACTATCAAGAAAACACACAGCTGAATTCTTTCCTAAGGTGAGTACATTTGGTGTCTGCTTGAGGAGTTGTTATGATTTCTATTCAGATTACCTTGGTCTTTTGGGCTATGGCTACCAGAACAAGAGCGGGATCAGTCTATTGGCTGTCCCATACAAAGCAATCATTATCTGTTAAGAGTCTCTTCTCTCATCTGCATCCTACCGCTTCCCCCTTAACTCCTCGTCTTTCTCAAAACACAAAGGCCTGCTCTTTGTGTTTTGTTTTAACCTCTAAAATCTTTTTTTTTTAATGGACAATTGCAAACCAAACCATGTTCATTAAGAAGGTTCTTCTACCTTTGTCTCTAGTAAAGGATGACTTGTTTGCCTGATCACTTTAGGTAAATGTAGTAAATAAGGGGATCAACATCTCTTAAGGAAATCCGGAGGCCAGAGAGCTCATTTGGGCAGCCTCACCATCTGATGGCTGGACTCAAACACAGATGGTATTGCTAAGTAATATGGAAGTCTGAATATACAGAAAACTTTGAGTTTGAGGAAGTGAAACATTTATGGCAAGAATCATACACTTCATTTAACCAAACCCCAACTCCTGAAGGATGCAAACATATTTCTAATGCACAGGCTAAACTGCACTTTACAAACTACAGGTCTGACCACAAACTGTTCTTCAAGTTTTGTGGAGATTTTAGTCAAGTCTGAAGACGCTTTTGTTTTTCAATCCCACTGATCCAGGCATGTGGAAAATACAATTTACTATTGTTGTCATATGGGTGTGGTTGAGGTGGTGAGGAGAGACGCAGAGACCCAGGTTATGGTGAAGATGATGATGAATTTAATGATGAAGCTCAATAGTCCAAAACAGGCGGCACGGCGGAGAAGTTAGCACACAGCTAAAGACCGGTAGCACTGACAACAAGACTGAGAAGAGAGCGAAGCTAACCAGGACTATGCAGTTCTACTGGATTGCTGAGACGTACTAAGACATTAGACAAGGACCTGACAAGAGACAGAGACAACAGGTGGACTTAAATACACAGGGAGATAATCAAGGGAACAACACACACCTAGGAACAATCAAGGGCTGACAGGACAACACAGAGACTCAGGGAAACAGGACTAAACACAGACAATCTCAAAATAACTATACAGAAAAACACGGATCATGACAATTGCTACATTAACAACACAAAAAATAATATCCTGAAATTTCTGAAGAGTTTCAGTCTTTATGTTGCTGTTGTTTCATATTTCCCCCAGTTGTTGATGACTGTATTTGCTGTGTAATGATGGAACAAGTAAAATGCCTCCTCATCCTAACAGATATGTTTCTACAAAATCTTTCAAAATCTTTTCCAACCTCCTTGTATTTACAAAAGACTTCAAAAGTTAATATTCTCAGGTTCAGATTCCTGTTACAATACAGTTCTAAATACAAATACAAATGCTAAAACCTGCACATCAATAAATATGTTTTAAAAGTTAATAAATCAACACATCTTTATCTTTTCACAGGGATAAAATCAGGAATCTGGAGACAGACAGAAGAGAACTGGTTGGTGTTTTTGGTAAAACTGGAGCTGGAAAGACCAGTTTGATAAACGCTGTCATTGACGAGAGGGAACTTTTGCCGTCGGGAGATGTCAATGCATGTACTTCAGTCATGATAAAAGTGGAGGCGAACATGTGTAACACAATGTATGAGGCACATATTGAATTTATCACAAAAGAGGTAAAGGAACTATATAAATATTCCTTCCTATTTCACATGAAGAACTGAAGAATCACAATGTATTAGAGCTAATCATGATTTTATTTTACGTTTAGGAATGGAAAGATGAGTTGTGGTCAGTGAGTCAGCTTCAAGAGAATACCACAGATCAGAAAAAAGATGATGAGGATGATGATTATCAGGATGTTGCTGATAAGCTATCGGCACTCTATGGAGAGGAATGGAAAGAGAGATCTTCTGAACAACTAATGGATCCGAAATATTTTAAAGAAATACCAGAATTTCTTCAATCGACAGAAAAGATACTCTCATGTGAAACAGTAAGAGTGAAATTGTGAATGGATTGTTGAAAGTGTTACTATGGAAAACCGGGACAGACAAAATCAGGAATAACTAGAAATATATAAGTGGTTTCATTTAATCATTTATATGCCACAAATAATAAGGAAAGACAATGGCAGTTTAGTTATATTTTATTAATATATGAAGTTAAACCACTTGAAAATGGCCACAAATGTTGTTAGGAATGTATGAAACATGGAGAGAAGGTTTGCTGACAACAATGTGCAACCTGAACATCTAATGCTGCCCATCCTCTTTAATAAAAACACAATGGATCTTATTTATAAAGGATTGTGTAGGATCCATTCTAAAAGTATGTATGCGTATGTAAACACCCGATAGGTGTGTATGTAAGCAGCTGGTTGAACACATGACTCTTCAATTTTCCTTTACAAATCACACCCAAAGCTAAATATTTGCGCAGAAGTTTCCATCTCCTGCTTTGCAAGACACACACCCACATTTAAACAGAAATTGTTTATGCACAGCAGCTCATGTACTATATTTCTGTGTTTATTCAAGTACTAATTTGTGGACTAAGTCGATAAATAATGTCACTGTCTGCAGTTCATATTTTTAAATAAGTATATTTTCAAAGAAGTTACAGGAATGATCAGGAATTTGTGAAATATTTGAAAGTTGAAGTATAACAGCACTTTGCACCAATATGTTTCTGGTTGAATAACCTAAACAACAAAGTGAAAACAATAAATATCTTTCTTGTCAAGCGTATCTGTCTATTCAATAATTTAGCAGCAAAAAGGGGTGTTGAATTAAAAATGTTCCTTATAGTTTTCAATTAAAATGTGATTATTTGCAATTAATTAATTACAGACCTTGCGATTAACTCAATTAAAAATGTTAATTGAGCCCAACAACCATTTTCCATATTATTTCTGGTTTTGCAAGTCCTTAGCCTCCATACTTTATGGAGAGGAACATTTCTCAATGAAATTTGTAAACTTATTCTTGCAAATTAAACCAATTTCCCATGTTTACCTTCTTTCCATTTTTTGCAGGCTAAAGAGCTATCTGCTAAAATGATTAAATACACAAGAACTGAATCAAATCATGGAGGAGAAAGAGGCATAAAGAGGTGGTATTGGCCTCTTGTGAAGTGTGTGACTGTCAAAGTGCCACATGATTTTCCCCAACACATCACTCTTGTGGATCTTCCTGGAAATGGAGACCGTAACAAGAGCAGAGATACAATGTGGAAAGGGGTAACGTATTGCTATATAAAGAAAACAGAAACATATCAACACATATTATCGATCATTATATCTTTATATCTGTTCCAGATTGTTGGAAACTGCTCTACTGTGTGGATTGTCACTGAAATCAACAGAGCAGCAACAGAGAAAGAATCCTGGGAAATCTTGAAGAGTGTCAGTAGTCTCCTAGGAAACGGTGGGGAGTGCAGAGACATTCACTTTATCTGCACAAAATCTGATGTTATTGACTCGACTGATCAGTAAGTGAGATGAGGTCATAAAAGTGAGCAATTAAATTGAATATTTAAGACATGCTCTTAAAAATTAGTAATTGGGAAACACAACTGGAGTCTCGTTCACAAATCTTCATCCTCTAAACTATAAAGGTTGAACTTGTCAATAAATAGGATTTGTGATGGATCAGGATTATGTGTAGAATCAAAATTCTTCAGCTGAAGCAACTCTAAGGATCAATATGTCTTTTTCCATCAGCTCAGCTGATCTTCAGGCCGAAATCCTCAGAAGAAACATTAAAGTAAAGGACGCGGTGCACAACGAATTCAACAAGCTACACAAGATTAAGGTGAGCTTCGCATGTCAAGACAACAACTAAAAGAAATATGTCTAAATAAGTAAATAAATAAAAAGAACAAAATCTGTTTTATCTAGAAACACTTCGGTGATGACTCTTTCAAAGTGTACACAGTGAGCTCCAAGGAGTTTCTGAAACCAAAGGTTCTCAGTGCAGAGAACACTGGTATGTTAAATTTCTCATTTCTCTGAGCACTTTGTTGGTAACTCTCACCACTCTGACTGTGACACTGTTGAAATAAGAGTTAATAATGGTTTTGCTTTCACAGAAATCCCCAAGCTTCAAGATTTTTTGCAAAATCTCAATGACAGTCACTCAGAGACGCTGAACTATGTTTCTGGAGCTGATGGGATTCTCTCTTTGATTCATGGAGCCAGGTTAAGAAAAGAGGTGAGTTTCCTCAAACTTCAAGGTCTCTCCATGACCTTTCACCTCCACATCACTGATGTTTCTGCACATCATCACTTCTTCACAGACTGAGACCCAAGTTTTTTGTCTCTCTCATTTCTACCATTAGATTGGAAGTTTAAAGTTGAGTAGGCTATCTCACCTCCAGTATCAGCTGCAACACAAATTTTCTATCTATTTTCAAAGCCAGTTCACTTTTTAATATGTAATGCTCTTAATTGCCATTTTCTGCATGTCATTTGATATTTCTTTTTATTTATTAATTTAATTATTGTGCAGCTCTTTCAAACTATTCCAGCTTCCTCCCACAGTCAAAAAATATGACCATCAGGTTGATTGATCTCTCTAAATTTTCCTTAGGTGTTAGGGTGTGTGTATATATATGCATGATTGTTTGTCCAGTCTGTGTCTTTGTTGGAAGATGGATGGATTATTGTGCAGCATCATTTAAGATCTTGAAAGACGTTTTTGAATAACCTGTTTATTTCTTCTTCTTCTTCTTTTTCTTCTTCTTCTTGTTCTTCTTCTTCTTCTTTTTATTATTATTATTATTATTATTATTATTATTATTATTATTATTATTAAAACAAGTTTCAGAGGCAAGATTAATTACTCTGTCATAAACAGCTACCAGTTTTTACAGCATGTGCTAACAAGGAGTTGTCTTTTTCAGCCTGGACTACACACAGAAGTATGTGAAAAGCTTGAGAGAAACATGGCCCTTCAACTTGGTCCAGTCCAAAGAGAAATGGGAAGAGCTTGCCTGGTTTTTGAGAAACACCTGTGTCAAGGGGTTGAACGAGCTAAATTCTCATGTGAAAAAAAGCTGCATAACTTCCTATATCCTCGGGTATGGTGCTTGGCAGTAACCACAGAGTTAATTTAAATTTTCTGTTGTGCTTGAAATGATGCCTTGTTTTTAAGGGAAAGAGTGGTAGTGGTTATCACAGAACATTAAAGTGTGTTTTCAAAAGTGGTGGAGTCTACAAACCCAAAAAGGGAAAACAAATAAACCTCAACATGAAACTCTCTTCGTTCCTGACTGACAGCATTGATGAGGAATTCAGGAAAACCTTCCCGTAAGAACTTAATACGCATGAAAAGTATTGTTCAACTCTGATGAAAGTGTAAAATTTGTACATCCACAATACAAGGGTATATTAAAAGAAAATTATGATAAAGTACCATTTGTGAATGACTTCAACATATCAAAATGTTTCAGAAATGAACGAAAATGTGGCCCATTCAATGGTGCCATTGACAAGTTTTCACTTAAAACTGAAAGTCTGAAGGAAAAGTACAAAGATGTGAAACTGCAGCTGATTTTTCTCCAGACTGAGGTAAATGATAGAGAAAAGATGTATAGCACATACATCTTTCATTTAGCATTGGAACAGTTTATGAGATTTAAAAAAAAAGCTATTTTCTCTTTAGTTTTTTTCATGGTAAAATTCCTTTTCTTACTTGTCTCACAGGAGGAAAAAATTAAGAAAAAGCTGAACAAAAAGATTAAAGATCAAAAGAAAATAATGTACAACAGCCTGACAGAGACAATTGAGGAGACCATGCAAGAGTGCTACAAGAGTGAGAATTTCTATCATTACAAAAACTTTATTTTACAGTAAAACATATTTAAAAACTTTCTTACCAATTGTGATTGATCTCTGTGTTGCAGCTGCAGCAGGATACTCGGGTCCTGGTATGCTGCAGAAAATGAGAGAAACAGTCTCAAGACATGTTCTTGTATCAAAGGGCACCATGTTTGCACAGGCTAAAAACGTCATGCTGAACCACCTGCTGAGCTTAAGGGTTTGTCCTTATTTTGATATTGAAACAGCATCTATGCTGCCCAGCAAGAGCTAAATCTGAACTATCTGTGTAAAAAGTATATCAGAAACAAAGTCCTCCATGATGCCATGCAATCTAATAAGGTACCCACAGTACTCAGTAGAATAAAATGGCCCACAGCATTAGAAATCTTAACCTAACAGGGCATGAGGTACTATTTTCTAGCTATCGTTTGTTGTATTTCACATTAACCTGGAGTGTTTGCAGCTTGGAAAGCTCAATTTCTATATGACCAATTTACACACTTCCAGTCAGAAACCTTAATGTGGTTTTTCTGGCAATAAATTTGTAGTAAAAGATCCTAGACAACATGTCTGACTGAAAGTCCTGCTTTTTCATAAGACCAGATACATCGATAAGTGTGGCAGTCTTAGATTATGGTATTGCACAAAACAAAGTGTATTAAAACTTTTAATAAATTGAGTTTATTAAAACTTTGTTTTGTGCAAAAAATCTTTTATATTCTTTAGAAGAATCTAAATTTTTTTTTATTCTTTTAGATTCTTTAGCAAAAAGAATCTAAAAAGGAAATCTATTGATTTCCCCCTGCAATTACTCATACATATATGAGTAATTGCAGAGGGTGCTGCATGTGTAAATTAGTTTGTCTTTAATCCAGCTTTAGACTTCTACCTAAAAATAAAGATTTTAATGTTAAATTAGGTGGAAATTTTGAAAACAATGGACGACACATTGAACAACTCCATTGACCTCTCACTCAGATCAGACGGTCATTCGATTCCAGGTAAATCAAGACTTATTTGTGTTTAAAATGTGGCCTGAAAGACATTCTGTAAATATTTGATGTTACATTTAATCAAAACCTGCTTTGTTAGATGTTTCAGCAGAGTTCGCAGTGGTAAAGACAATCTACAATGACCTTAAGAATGACTCAAATTAGGAAATCTCGTGAAAAGGGTAAAGTATTGAATTTTATTTTCAGCATTACTGATCAATGGTGTATATGATTTGAATAAAACATCTTCCTGTCTTTCAAATTGACAGCTCATCTGAAGTCATGACAAGGACCACCATAAGGAATACTGAAACAACTTTGCTCCAAGATTATTAATTTAAAACAAAATTTAGTAATTATTATAGTAATTAATGATTTCTTAAAAAGCCATAGTTGTAAAAAATTTAAAAACGTCTGTTTTTTTTACTTTGGAAGACTTGACACTTGTTTTAGTAAATGACTGTTTGTTAAACTGGAGAAAGAAACATGTCACAAGTGAAGCTTTAGATAAGACTGAATCTTATTACTGTATAATAAACATGAAGCATTTCAAATGTTTCACAGACGATTATCAAAGTTTTCTTTAATCAATGTAGAATCACTTATTCAAGGTTTCAGATTGTATGCATGTTCTATACAAAGCTAGTTTTAGCATGCCTGAAAACCAATAAAATGCACCACTTTTGTGTTTAACAAATAAAGATTTTAATTCGTTTCAAACTGTGTTAAAAATAGACAGTTTTGGTTGTACATGTTTTTATATTTAGCTGTTTCTTGCTTTGGTAAAAGTTGTAATAAATAATATGAATTGTTTTGTTTTTTTTTCACACTGTATGACGGACACAAACAAGCCTTACTCCTCCCTAAGATAAAATCCATCTTTTGAAAACAAACCTAACAATAAAAGAAAGTGCCACACCTCTAAGTGTATGCTTAAACGTCGTATGAAGAAGGGTTTCTGGGTTAGTAATCATGAGTGTCTTCTTCAGAATCTTCACCATGTGGATTTTCAGCCTCATCCTCCCACAGGAAACTTTATAAACTTTATATTGGGACAAAAGATAAGATGGAGGTGTAGGGAATTTTGTCACTAATAGCCGTAGTGATACATTTTGGAAATAGGTGCCTCACACATGCAATGCAACATATAAGATTAATACGGTTACTGGTACAATGAAGAGGTATCTAAACCTGAATAATGTGCAATTCTTCAGACTTTGTTCTGGGACCAGGGGTGGGTCTGGTTATGAAGTCATCTGGGTCTGTGTTGTCTGGAATAAAACACACAGCAGCACACTTCATCTTTTTTAGCTAAAAGGAAATCAAGAGACGATCCAGCTTTTCCCCTTAGTGGCACCAGAACCTGCTGCAAAAAGCTGTTGTATTTCAATATGTGCGCAGCAGTCGTTCTTTACTCTGCTTCACTCTCACCTCTGCATCACGATCTACTCAGCTTGGATGCAGTGTGCAATAAAGAGCGGCGTTAAGTGAAGTTGCGCAGCCGATAGAAATTCAGAGACCTATTGAGGAAGGCTGGACCATGGAAACAGATTTTAATCCTAAATGAATCAGCTCCCATCTGATTCCTGTCTGATTCCGATCTGTTCACTATGTTCCAACTTGAACAGATACAGCATTAATTATACAGCACACAGATGTTTTTTTTTTTGTCACTGGTGCGGTTTTGAAGATTTTTTAAAATGACTACATTTTTAAAGTTAGTGGAGAATCACGTCTGTCAACATGTCCAATGTTTTTACATTTTTCTGATTTTAATTTCCATCTATCCCACTCAGATTTTTTTCATCTTGGTCCTGGTAATGCACTCTAGAATCTACATGGAGTGAGATTTTTTCCAACTTTCCTTTCTCCTGATCAAGCATGTTTTGACATAGGAAAGGAAGGACTCTAAAAGACTAGCAGGTCAAGTTTATATCCACTTATGTACATTTTAAATACTCAGAATAAAGAAAACAGGAGATGCACAAACCAAATATAACGTAAATCCTGAGGTGATGACATAAGAGAAGACTTGTAGACCTTTTTTTTATAAGCTGAAATTTATCCAAATTAATCTAAAACGAAACCATGTATGAGGTTGGAATTTAAGGTGTGTGCAATGTGCATGTTTCTGCAAAGCAAAGTTTGCATATATTTCCTGGTGCAAAGAAACAAAGGAAAACAGAACCACAGGGTTAAAAGTTGCACGTAAGGGTGAGAGTCAGGGATAAAGCATTTGCCCCAGGACATTACAATAAGTATCTGATGATACCAGCCTGAAACGTCTTGATTTACCGCTCCATGGAATAAAAAGGAACCGCTCATAAAACACTTCCTTATTAATTTCTAATTAAAAGAGTAGTCGTTATGATAAACATCCTCTATACAATGCATCAGAGGGAGAATCAAGAACACTAGAAATTACATTTAATGTCACTTAATGATCTCATTCTGGATTGCGTTACTGTTTATGAAAAGACAAACTAGTTTTTTGTAGTTTTTTTATATGTTTTTTGATAGAAGTGGATAGAAAACAGCTCTAGTCTTCGCATATATATATATATATATGTATAATGTTTTATGTGTGTGTGTGTGTATATATATATATATATATATATATATATATATATATATATATATATAATAGCACATTTCAAATGTGCTATTTTGAGCTCTTAAAACGTTTATTCTATCTGCATTTATTTATCAGCGCCAGCTAACTGGGAAAATGTAATAATAACTGTAATCCTGCGTAGTAACCGTTCTTCCTAACGATCAGATTTTTTCACTTTCAGTTTCGGTTCTTGGAAATGGATACCTTTGTATGTGACAGACTAAACCGGTGGGGTCTCAGTGAGTTTATTGAAATATATATATATATATATATATATATATATATATATATATATATATATATATATATATATATATATATATATATATAATTATTTATCGAATGTAATGTGTCGTCAAAGAAATTAAATAACGTGTACGCAGCAGCCCATAGTTGGCTTAAGACAAGTTACAACTGGAAACAGGAAGAAAACAAGAAACAAGACAGTCGCTACCTTGCGTGCAAAACAGAGAGTACGTTGTCATGGGACGCAGGTATTTAAGAATATGCTCCTGGAAAAAGCTTGGAAAGTAAATCAAGCAAGTTTTGATTTTGTGGGATGGCTTCAGCTACAATGAATTGCTGATATTAAATCATCTGATAGATTATTTTTATCATGACATATAAATGAGATTTTACACAAATCAGAGGTGTGAAGTGAAGAGATGGAATAAAAAAATGTGAATGTGTTCAAAACGTGCGTAAAATCACTATTATCTATAAGTGATGGAACAAATGGCTTGCAGTCAGATTTCACTTCCAGATACAGTTTTCCTCCAGAGGTATAATGTTTTATGATCAGATAGCAGGTCCAGACAAAGTACCACCAAGGGACCCAAAGGTCCTTAGTCAGCAGGGAGACATACAGACATCTTCAGTGATTTTCTATAGATTTACAGAGGACTTACTGCGAGGACAATGATCACAGGGTCGCTTGGTTTGCAAAAGCGGAAATACAATTTAAGGAGTTGTTTTTGCGAAAGGATTGTGGCTTCTCTCTAGGTCAAACTGACCTGACTCCTTTCCTTCGCAAATGGAACCAAAAAATTACTTGGAAAGGATGGCTGTTGGATAGATAAGAACAACAATCTGAGATAAATTGGTCTATTCAGCAATTCTGAAATGGAGCAGATGCTGAGTTCGTGAGGTCTCCAATATTTTTAAAGGTTGTCCAACACATAGTATAAGGCATGCCAGAATCCTTACATAAATCATTGGTCGAAACTTTCCAACTTACACCAGTGAAGATGGGACTGTATAAAAAGGGTGATGTTAAGAATACGGGGAATTTTTTGTTGAGACTTTGTAAGATTTTTGAGTATTGAACTGATAAAACTGTAATGAGGAATCCGTGGTAGTGTAATAAATCTCTATGGCCTAACAGCAAGAACTACGTCTCCATGCGTTATTTATATTTTAAGAGTTTAGCCACCTTTCAATTCTCCAATAGGTTCTTACCGTATTTGTTATATAGTTATCTTTGATCCCATTTGTTTGTTTTTTAAATCACGTGTTCTGTATTCTTCAATTTCTTTATTTTGAAACTGTAGCTCGGTTTCCAAGCTAGAGCCGCCCAACCCCCGCCGTCATTCCTCCACCCAGATCCCAAACAAGCCGACGCAATAAGCAAACACCTGGTGAAACTGCGCATCTGCTGAGCTCGTTATACCAGCTGCTTCTCAGTGCAACGCTGGTAAACGAATCAAAGCAACACTCCAGTTATGTTTTTAAAGAGGAAATAACATTATTTTAAAAAAGTTGATTTCACACCCTGCCCCTTTAACTGAGATATGTAACAAGTTTTAAAGCGGCACCAAGACATTTAAGGAGATGTGCAATGTTTTAACTAAAAGCATACCTGCCAGGGTCTTTGTATCTTTTCTTTATTTGTAAAATGTTTTCTAATGACTGCTTCTGCCATTTTACATTCAGCCGCTTTTCTCCCCTGATCGCCCCCATGAGTTTTCCTTCAGACCACACCCACTTCAATGTTTTCTTTGCTCTGTCAGTAATCTGGCTCTCTGTGAGAAAACGTGCAACATTTCATGTTATCTTCTTCAAAAGGTCCGTTTTGAACTTTTTTCCCGCAATTTTCCTGGATTTTTTTCCCTCTGTATTTTTGCAATTTTCTTCTCCTCCCTTCCTGCGTGACTTCTTTGCATTACCTTCAGAAACAGGTGAGCATTTCAAATGTGCTATTTTGAGCTCTTAAAACGTTTATTCTATCTGCATTTATTTATCAGCACCAGTTTACCGGGAAAATGTAATAATAACTGTAATCCTGCGTAGTAAACGTTCTTCCTAACGATCAGATATTTTCACTTTCAGTTTCGGTTCTTGGAAATGGATACCTTTGTATGTGACAAACTAAACCAGTGGGGTCTCAGCGAGTATATTGAAATATTTCAAGGTAAAGTATGACAAATCCTGACTACTAATGAGGAAAGCTCTTTTGTTCATTGTATTTGGTTTACCAACATAACTTTAGCTATAGTAATAATAAAACCAATTATTTCTCCTGACTGGACATAATTTTAAAACCAATCACATCTGTTGTTGAGCAAGTGAATGCGCATAAATTTTTGTTCAAACAATAGAGCTTTGTTGTCAAACTTCTCCTTAATGTGTTTTAAAGGGTCTAACCTTTGTTTCTCCATTAGATGGCACTGTAAAATCTACAGAACATTTGAATGGTTTTAATTAAAAAAGTCAGCTCTTGAGGGCCAAATTTTACTTTCATAGTATAAATGTTTACACAAGGGCAGCATTATGTAAAAATACCTAGATTTAAGATAAGATGAGATATTCCTTTATTAATCCACAGTGGGGAAAGTTACATTGTTACAGAGGACAGAGCATAACCAATATAAAAATCTATATATCCAAAAAAAATACAAGTGAATATAGAAATACTGAAATAGTATTGTATGAAATATAAATTAATTAATTAATTAATTCCAGGTTTATTGCTTGTAGTGGAGAGTAGTGAACTACTGAGAGCAACGGGTGTTGTGCAGTCTGACGGCGGCTGGAAGGAAAGATACGGTATCTTTCCTTCACCCACTTAGGGTGCCGCAGCCTGGCACTGGGAGCTGCTCAGTGCTGTCAGAGAGTAAATATGAAGCATGACTTTTGTGAAAAGTTTGAGGAGAAATTAAACAAACTAATGTGCCAGTTAAAGTCATTTTCAGGCTTGTGATGTTACAAAATAGACTATAGGTACAGGGAAAAGTAGCATAATTTATTAGTGACCCTCTGCCTTTTCTTTCTGTAGTAAGCCATCAACTTTTACCATCATAAAAACACGATTTACTGAAAATACAAAAGCTCTATCCTTATTTTATAAAAACAGTTTTCTCATACAATCACTTACTGGAAAAAAAATGGTCTCTTATTCATAAATAACATTGCTTATAACATTTCCTCTCTTGCATGAAATAGATTTTTGCCTCTCTTTAAAATTATATTTCTAAGGTTGTGGTTAACAGAGTCTCATTAGTCTCATTTGATTACAGATCAAGGGGTTGACACAGAGAGCCTTTATTGTCTTGAGGATGAGGATATTGACAAGCTGATTACAAAAGTGGGACCGAGAGCTCGGTTCAAGAAAAGACTCAAGCAGTTAAAGGTAATGCCATACATTATTAATCATTTAGTACCACGTCTATAGATTTAAACACATTGTATATGTAACATTTTATTTTCATTTTAGGAAGAAGAAAACAGTAATAGTGACAAAGAAATTTGTCCTAAACCAGTAAGGCAAACCTCTTCTCACAATAAATGTCAAATATTACATCCATTAACTATCAATATTAAATGATCTTAGACTAGATTAGGAATACCCTTTATTTTCCTGAAGTAAGGAGTTCAGCAGGTGTAACAGCAGCAAACTGACAGGAAATTGAGGCATGTTGGTTCACATAAAGATAAATAGTATAAAAATATTTAAAAACAAATTTAAGAATAATATAATGCACAGTAAAGACAAATTTACCACATAAAATACTGCACAGTCATCAAAAATAACATCCTGTTATCATATGTGCAACTGAGCAGGATAATTTTTAAAACTGTGTGTGTTTGTGTGGGGGTGTGTGTGTGTGTGTGCGTGTGTGTGCGTGTGTGTGTGTGTGTGTGCGTGTGTGTGTGTGTGTTTGTGCAGTAAAAGACAACAGACCAAACAGCAAACAATAAGAATGTGAAAAAAACAGCACAATTTTTTCTAAAACTGTGTTTGCCTAACAAAAATAATTATTTTACCTTAGTGCCAAGAGCAGAATGAAGATCCAGTTGATTTGACAAAGGTAAGTGTAGGACTACTCTGGTTTCTACTTTTCTATTTCTTCTTCTTTCTTTTTTTTTTACAAACAAAAATCTGAAAATCATCTCTTGTATTTGTATGTGGGCCTCCTTACTCTGACACCCCTGAATAAATCTAGGACAGGCACTTGCCTTCTGAAGTAACTTAATCCTTCCTAGACATATTGGTCCTCTTTTTTTAAATAAATTACCCCTGTGACAGCTGACTTTATGTAAGAGTAATGACACCTTTTATTGATGCTAATCAAATAAAATATCCAGCCAAAAAGCTAGTAAATATATTTTATTTAAATATACAAAATCTAAAAAAATTATTTTTGTGTGCATCCTCAGATTTTACCCTCCACCAGTAATACAGGTGGGAAATATAATGTCTTAATCTATGTCTCATATTTTTCATTGTTTTTGAGAGACCCAACTAATCTGTTTTTTTTTTTTTTTGTAAAAAGAAAAGCGAAAACTTGACCTTCAGGAAGAATCTAGCATAAAGAAACCAAAGCTACAGCGTAAAAGATCTCAATTCACAGGTATTGATATGTTTTGATCAATGGTGTCAAAATAATGTTGATGTAGAAATATGATGCATTTTTAGGTAAGCATAGAATATTTTGTCAGTGTACTACAATAAATAAAATCTATTTTGATAAAATTATGTGTAAAATATTTTACCAATATTTTACCAATATTGGTAAAATATTGAAGAAGTGAGAGTAGCAATAAAATGAACCAATGTTGTTGCTAAGCCTTTGTATTGTTTTCACTAACAGAATCAATGATAATGAATGATGTGAAAAACATAATGACACATGTTCATGATAAGCTACAAAATCAAGAGACCACAGATCTTAATGAATTCCTGATGTAAGTATAATTTTCTATTTTTCCGTCATGCCTTACAAACAAATAATCACAAGTTTGAGCTCAAATTTTCCCTGTTTATGTGGTTGTTTTTCTCTCTTTTCTCAGTTTTGTAGGTCTGTTTGATTTTGTTTTAATTAAAGACACAATTTGTCACAAAAAATTCCTACCTCTTGTCATTATTTGGCTTCTCTGGTAATTCCACAGAAATTCATTAAACAAAATGTGTTCATATCATGATGGCAGTGTTTGTGAAGAGTAATTGATGTGAAATGAAGTCTGGTGGATGGTGATTTCATAGTATAAAGTTCATGGTACTGGTGCTTCTAGGTCTTCAGGAATACAGGCAAACTATGGCGATGTGATCTACAAAGGTGTACCATTATGACACAGCCTGGGTTAAGTTTTTAGATAATTCTTTGTACAGGTGGAAGTAATTTAATTTTTTCTTAATTTTCAACAGGACCAAAATTAGAGATTTGGAAACAGACAAAAGGGAGCTGGTTGGTGTTTTTGGTAAAACTGGAGCTGGAAAGACCTCATTGATTAATGCAGTCATTGGTGTGAAGAAACTTTTGCCATCTGGAGATGTAGATGCATGTACCTCGGTCATGATCAAAGTGGAGGCGAACGGTCTCAACTCGAATTATGAAGCAGAGATCGAGTTCATCAACAAAGAGGTGAACAGAACCATCAAGCTGTTTGTTCACATTATAACCTGGAGTATTGCAGGGTTACACACTTAAAACCAAACACAATATTTCCTTTTCAGGAGTGGGAAGATGAGTTGGGGACCGTAGATCGCTTTCTTGAGGATGACGAAGAGCAGGAGAACCATGACGATGATGAAGAGAACGATGGCTATCATGACCTTATTGAGAAGCTTACAGCAATTTATGGAGAGGAATGGAAACAAAAATCATCACAACAGCTCATGGATAACAGATACTTCAGAGAGATTCCAGAATTTCTTCAGTCCACAAAGAAGATTTTAATTTGTGAATCGGTGAGATGTGACTTTTAGGTCTGGACAGATACTGATAATACTACAAATCATAACTGGTCAGGCGTCATGTATTAGGTTGTGGTTTTGAACGATAGACTTTTGGCATCACCTGGCCCTCTAAATTGACCCAGTCGAAAACATTTGGGGTCATTCATATAAAGTATACTGACAGGTATACAAAAAGTGGAGATAGTCTATGAATCATACTCATGTTTTAAAATCAAATCAAAATGAGAATCTGTAGCAAAACTTGATAAATTATGTTTGAAATGTTGCCAGTTCTTTGTTAGCTACTTAGTACAAAGAACAGGTTTCAGGGTGGAGACACACCATGTGTGCTTCACCTTTCATTTCATGGACTGCTTTACTTTGCTCCATCAGGCTATAGAGCTATCAGCAAAAATGTTGAAGTACACCAAGCAAGGAGAAGACAAAGATATAAAAAGGTGGTACTGGCCTCTTGTGAAGTGTGTCACTGTCAAAGTACCACAAAATCCTTTTCTCCAGCATGTCACACTTGTGGACCTTCCTGGAAATGGAGACCGTAACAAGAGTCGAGACTCAATGTGGAAAAAGGTAATTTGTACCTTCATACCATGGTATTCACTCTTTCAACTTTTAGATTTTAGAAATATTGTTAAAGCATTCATTTTCACTCCACCATTGTCACCTCAGGTTGTTGGAAACTGTTCTACGGTGTGGATCGTATCTGAAATCAACCGAGCAGCATCTGATAGAGAATCCTGGGAGATCCTGAAAAGTGCCAGTAATTTCCTTGGAAATGGTGGCGAGTGTCGATACATTCACTTCATCTGCACCAAGTCTGATGTTTTAGGAGATTTACATGATCCGTAAGTTTGCTGATACACTAAAGGTGGAAAATTTAAAGAGTCAATTCAGACATCAGTGAAGATGGGTCAAAGATCCAATAGTTGTACTTAGAAACAGTATTAAAAAAACCCAATCACACTAGCAATGCTGTGAAGTACATTGTTATCTGTTGGGAATGATTGTCAGGAACATTGAGCTAAACATCCACCAAAAGTGATTAGCTGGTTTATGAGTGTAGATAAATGACTCTGTCACAGGTTTTCAGTAAACTGAAAGTAGAACAGACGTTTATAGTTTAAAATAAAAATATGGCTGGCTAAAGGAACACACAGATACTGTAGGGTAACTATAAGGTCCCCAGTAAGTAAAATAAATGTGTGTGTTACATATGTTTTTTAATCCTTTTATTGATGATTTTAAAAGAAAAACTTATTCACCAAGCATTCATGTCCACCGGAACTTAAAGTTCATTTTTGAAATGTTGCAAATAACTCAGAACTGATTGTTAAAAAATAAAAAAGATCAAATACTTTTTAAGGTGCCTCATTTATATTTGTAGTAATTGCTACATTTCATGACGTGATTTCTGTCATAAAGTTTTCACTGGTGAATGTTTTCTTTTAGTTCACCAGCTGATGCTCAGGCCAAAATCCTAAATAGAAACTTAAGAGCCAAGGAAGCGGTGGGCAAAGAATTCAACAAGCTAAACAAGATAAAGGTGAGCTTTGAACAGCATATGATTTTCAAATTGATCATCTACAATTAAGTAACATGAACAAATCAAATTCCCCACAGAAATATTTTAGTAATGAGTGTTTCAAAGTCTTCACAGTGAGCTCTGCAGAGTTTCTGAAACCAAAATACCTAAAGCCGGAGGACACTGGTAGGCTACAACTTAAAATGGAAGATTCCTCAGTAATGCAGCCTCAGTTTTATGCTAATATGACCTTATTGTGTTTTCAAAGAAATTCCTGAGCTTCAAGATTTTTTGCAAAATCTAAACGACTCTCACTCAGTGACGCTAAACTACGTTTCTGGAGCTCAAGGGATTCTGTCTTTGATTCAAGGGGCCAGCTTGAAAAAAGTGGTAAGGCTGAGAAAAGAAGAATCTTAATTTTTCCAGTTATCTTTAATATCAAACGAAGACGCACTTTTTGTGATACAGATTTGCAGATCTTTGTTTTACTTGACAGCCTCTGTATATTCTTGGTTCAGAATATACTTTTCTTATAATTCCTTCCCTTTTGATAAAAAAAAGACCAGATTAAAGCTGCCATATATAACTTTAAGAATTTTTTTTCACATATTTGTTGAAACTGTCACTGTGTGATGACAGTACAATATAAGACAGAAAATATGTGAAAACATTTAGCTACTCTGCCTTCTCCCACTGCTCACTAGAAGCCAACTAGAAACAACCAAGCAGAGTCAAGAGGAGGGCTTTACCGCTGTCAATCATTCCTGTGTCCATGCTGCTCACCCTCCCTGCTATTTGTTATGATATAGTTTCTCCCCATCAGCAGAGCCTGTCATTAATGCTAAGGATAGTTAGTATGTAAAATCCTGTAACGTTGAGTCATTTCTCCCTCTTTAGCACATTTAGCAGCGTGTCCACAAGGTTGATTGACAGCACTAAGATGCTTTTTCTGGCTCTGGTTAGTTCTTTTGATTGGTAGCGGTGTATTGCTTTAGATGGCAAGAACAGCACAGGTAGGAAGTGGAGGAGCTCGATCTTTTCATAGATTTGCCTCATATAGTCATGATAATTTGGCAATAGTTTTAACAAATATGTATAAAACATATTTTTTAAATAAAAGTTACACACTGCAGCTTTTAATAACACTAACCTCAATGTCTAAAAAGATCCTTGCTTCTTACTGATCTGTTAGCAGTTCTATATCTGAAGTTTGTTCCAGTTTCTTGACCTAATGTTTGATTAAAATTAGCTAACCAGGATCCAGTGAACTTCAAATGACTCAGTTAATGATGTTTTAAATGAATAATGTGTATTTCTTTTAGGCTGACTGTTACAAAGTTGTGTGTGACGACCTTGAGACAAACCTGATCTGTCAACTTGATGGAATCAGAGATGAAATGCGGGACATCTACAGCACCTTTATAAAATGTCTTGATGAAGGAGTTGAAACTTCCAAAAGTTCTTGTAAAAATACCCTGAAATTCTTCTTATATCCTACAGTACGTAATCTGATAGTTTTATGAATCTATGTTCTAACCAGTTTCTATTTTTGTCCTTTTACTTATTTCTTTTTAATATCTGTTTTTTTTTTCCAGAGAAAGAGTGGAAGTGCCCAATACTACATCCTGAAGAGTGTCGTCAAAAATGGTGGCATCCACAAACCAAAAAAGGGGAAAGAAATAAATTTCAACATGAAATTAACTTCATTCTTGAATAAAAGCATCGATGAGGAATTCAGAAAAACCTTCCCGTAAGAACTTTATAAAAACAGTTGCTTTACTGAAACTTAGGATCTTCTATAAATAATTCAAATGTGGTAAAATTTTTCAGCAATGAAGGAAATTGTGGTCCATTCAATGGAGTGATCAATAAGTTTTCACTTGACACTGAAAAACTAAAACCAAAGTACACGGATGCAGGACTGCAGCTGACTTTTCTCAAGACAGAGGTATGAGAAAACATTTATACTGAATCCAACTGCTCTAAATCATGTAATAGGACAATTCATTGACTCTCTGGGTTTGACTCTTGACTGTTTTTTCCTTAGGAGGAAAAGATTAAGACAAAACTGAACAAAATGATTCGTGACAACAAAAAAGTCATCTACATGAGTCTAACAAAAACAGTTGAGGAAATCATGAAAGAGTGCTATGAAAGTAATAGCTGGTTTTTTTCATCAAAACAATAAATGCTACTAATTTATGTTATTGTTTGGACATTAATTAACTTCTCTTTTTTTGTAGAAGCAGCAGAGTTTCGAGGAAAGAACACACTGCAGAACATAAGGGAAACAATACATGTCTATGTGCACAATTTCCAGAACAGCATGTTTGAGAAAGCCAAAAATGTCATGTTGGATCTTCTCCTCAAACTGATGGTTTGTTTCATTTTATGCATAAAAATTTCATGATTACATTTAACAGACAATGTCTTTTAAAAGCATCCACATCCATTCAGCTTTGTGATATTTTATCAGATTACAACCACTAAGAATGAATGATTCATTTATTTGTAGACTAGCACAAATGAATCATTGTCAATTGGAAGGAAAATTATGTTTCGGATATTATTCTTGCATTCATTCCCTTGAGGTTATACTGAGGTAATAATATGTTTTAGAATACTTTTCTACCAAGTTTATTTTTCTAGAGATTAAATATTTTGTCTATTTTCTTTGGAAAATGCCTCAAACTCTGTCAGACTGAATTGTCTGTGAATATCAGTTTTAAAGTCTTGCCACCGGCTCTCAGTTGGATTTACATCTGCACACTGACTTTGAGCGTTCCTCTGTACCTCTGGCTGCATGTTGAGTGTTGTCCTGTTGGATGGCGAGGTTCAGTCTTCTGCAGGCTCTTTTGAGTTGTTTTCCCAGGATTTCCTGTATTTGGCTACATTCAATCTAAACTAAACTACTTCTATATGACTGCTGAAAAGAAGCATTCCAACATTCATAAGCATTTGTAAATTCGTATCAATAAATTCTTACTAATTGTTATGATGATAAATTAGGCGGATATCCTGGGTCTTCTGGAAAAAGACATGATGGAATCGATTGAACTGTCCCTCAAGACTGAAGACTGTACAATCCCAGGTAAAATTACCACATGATCCTCTCTTGGCAGTTTTAGGCTAAAAATAATCTTTGGTTTAAGATATTTCTTCTGACACCAATTTTGGATCTTAAGTGTCTGAAGTGATCCAACCAGAGTTTTAGCTTTTATCTAGTGGAGGAGGTTAAAGATGGCCGTCCAACCTCAAAATATTTGAGCTCATTAAATTGTCTAAAAACCAGGTGAAAAACTCTAGTCATTTGGTGGAATACCAATAGATATTTTAATTGATATTTATTAAAATTCAGTAACTAAGACTTTAAATAATTTAATGCTTGGAGTTATTTGCTAAAATTGAAGCAAACAAAGTAAATTATTTTCATGTCTCATCTTTTGAGAAATACTTATTTAATTTCCTATTAAATTCAAACATCTTTGATTGAAAATACTTTTGAATATAAATCTGTCAAGGGTATGAATTATTTTTGGACAAAACTGGAAATATGTCACTAACATTCCTGTCATCAAACATTTAATGACAAACGTTACTTCCTTAGATGTGTCAACGGAGCTTGGAATGGTTCAGAAACTCTGGGAGGAGCTGAACAGCAGCACGGACACATAAATATCCTGAAATGGACACGACGTTTTAATCAAATCACATCCCATAGAAATGGCAGCGACTGTGAACTCTTTTTCCAGATAAGTTGGCAAAGATTTATGATACTTTGTATTTTCTTTCATTTAAAACATTCAGACCTGGAATTATCCTCTTAGCATCATTGCAATGACTCAATATTCTGACATTTGTGTGTCTTTGTTTCTGCTTTATCACAAGATGTAACATGTGGCTCTGATTGGCCGCATGAAATCCTCTTTGTACAGATTTGATGGACTGATTTTGTTGGCGCCTGTGTTGTAGACATGATTTATATGTTCTTTAAAACTGCCAGCATTCCCATTTATTTTAAGCGAGTTGTTGGCAAGTTAATACTAAGAAATAATATAAATATATTTTCATAATAATGACAGGTCAGAATCTTTATTCCTCTCAAAAAGATTGTTTTTGTTATCATGTGTATTTTCTGAACATTAATAAATAATGTTTGAAATGTATGTGTATAAATGTGTTATTTGCTAACATAGCAACTAATATTTCTTGTCACCTTTCATATCCTTCAACAAATATAAATGATATAAATGCCAATTTATACATTTTTGGCAAAAAAATATGCATTTGTAAATTGTGTGATAAATGAATATTTTTGAACAGTTGGGCTTTCTTAATTGTACCTGTTCTGCTGTGTTTTTTTTGTTGTTTTTTTTTCATTTAAAAAAATGTAATCATCTGTTGTAATGTAGAAATTGGATGAAAATTTAATAAAAACGTGAATCTTATCATTTCTAGAATTGTTTGTTTTTAGGACCCACAAATTCCAAACAAATGAGCACAATTGAAGTTATAAAGCACTTTTTGTTTGTTTAGCATGTCCTGTCAGCAAAGTGGCACAATTGTTGTCTGAGTGTCAAGGTGAAGCCCAACAGATTTACTTTCACAAGCGGGGCATTAAGGCTTTCATCATAATGCTTGATGTGCATATACAACTTTATTAGAAATTTATTTGGGTTTATTTAAAATTTAGTGGACACCGATGTGAAGGAATGGGGAGAAGGTGGTGTTGAGGAAAATAAATATTCTTAGTGTTTAATACAGTTATATCTTACGACGTGAAAATAGTGGACTAAGCAAGATTCCTTTGGATAGCATCTTAGAGGGCTTTAAATTAGTCCTGCAGAAAATAATGTTATCAGGAAGGAACCAGGCACACAGGCCTGTCTCAAATGAGCAGCAGCGAGGAGACATCTCAAGTCATCTCCATCAGAGAAACACTAAAACTTACGGACAAACAACACATAATACTAACAACAATAATTGCAATTTAATTAGTAGAATACCATTTAAACATGACTTAACTAATTTGTAGTTTTATATTAATTACTTGGAGTCTCTAACCTAGGTCAAGCGGTAATATCACTTAGTTACATATAATCAAAACTAGCATAATGTTAATTGGAAAATGTTTAGAATGAATGTGTTTATATTGAAAATGCTCAGGTATATTCTATAAGTGTTTTATTCTTAAAATCTGCACTTTGATCTAAAGAGGATGCAGAAGTTCTGAACCACTTTGCGTAGCAGGCTTCCTGTCAATTTAAAATTACTGCACTGATCTGGATCGTGGCTTCTCTCTAGGTCAAACTGACCTGACTCCTTTCCTTCGCAAATGGAACCAAAAAATTACTTGGAAAGGATGGCTGTTGGATAGATAAGAACAACAATCTGAGATAAATTGGTCTATTCAGCAATTCTGAAATGGAGCAGATGCTGAGTTCGTGAGGTCTCCAATATTTTTAAAGGTTGTCCAACACATACTTAGTATAAGGCATGACAGAATCCTTACATAAATCATTGGTCGAAACTTTACAACTTACACCAGTAAAAATGGGAGTGTATAAAAAGGGTGATGTTAAGAATACGTGGAGATTTTTTGTTGAGACTTTGGAAGATTTTTGAGTATTGAACTGATGAAAGTGTAATGAGGAATCCGTGGTAATGTAATAAATCTCCAGCTCTATGGCCTAACAGCAAGAACTACGTCTCCATGCTTATTTATATTTAAGAGTTTAGCCACCTTTCAATTCTCCAATAGGTTCTTACCGTATTTGTTATATAGTTATCTTTGATTCCATTTGTTTTTGTTTTTAAATCACGTATTCTGTATTCTTCAATTTCTTTATTTTGAAACTGTAGCTCGGTTTCCAAGTTAGAGCAGCCCAACCCCCGCCGTCACTCCTCCTCCCAGATCCCAAACAAGCCGACGCAATAAGCAAACACCTGGTGAAACTGCGCATCTGCTGAGCTCGTTATATCAGCTACTTCTCAGTGCAACGCTGGTAAACGAATCAAAGCAACACTCCAGTTATGTTTTTAAAGAGGAAATAACATTATTTTTAAAAAAAGTTGATTTCACATCCTGCCCCTTTAACTGAGATATGTAACAAGTTTTAAAGCGGTACCAAGACATTTAAAGAGATGTGCAATGTTTTAACTAAAAGCATACCTGCCAGGGTCTTTGCATCTTTTCTTTATTTGTAAAATGTTTTCTAATGACTGCTTCTGCCATTTTACATTCAGCCGCTTTTCTCCCCTGATCGCCCCCATGAGTTTTCCTTCAGACCACACCCACTTCAATGTTTTCTTTGCTCTGTCAGTAATCTGTCTCTCTGTGAGAAAACGTGCAACATTTCATGTTATCTTCTTCAAAAGGTCAGTTTTGAATTTTTTTCACGCAATTTTCCTGGATTTTTTTCCCTCTGTATTTTTGCAATTTTCTTCTCCTCCCTTCCTGCGTGACTTCTTTGCATTACCTTCAGAAACAGGTGAGCATTTCAAATGTGCTATTTTGAGCTCTTAAAACGTTTATTCTATCTGCATTTATTTATCAGCACCAGTTTACCGGGAAAATGTAATAATAACTGTAATCCTGCGTAGTAAACGTTCTTCCTAACGATCAGATATTTTCACTTTCAGTTTCGGTTCTTGGAAATGGATACCTTTGTATGTGACAAACTAAACCAGTGGGGTCTCAGCGAGTATATTGAAATATTTCAAGGTAAAGTATGACAAATCCTGACTACTAATGAGGAAAGCTCTTTTGTTCATTGTATTTGGTTTACCAACATAACTTTAGCTATAGTAATAATAAAACCAATTTGTTCTCCTGACTGGACATAATTTTAAAACCAATCACATCTGTTGTTGAGCAAGTGAATGCGCATAAATTTTTGTTCAAACAATAGAGTTTTGTTGTCAAACTTCTCCTTAATGTGTTTTAAAGGGTCTAAGCCAGGGGTGTCGAACGTATGGCCCGCGGGCCGGAACCGGCCCGCCGAACGATTTAGTCCGGCCCAGGGGCTAAATGCATTATCATTATTCATGAAAAAACATATACAATACTTCGTTTAATTGAAAATCTGCAGTTCCTATACTGTCCACGAGGGGCGCTGTGTTTTATTCAGAGCACACAACAAGATGCAACACTGCAGCGGAACTAACAGCAGATGGCAGCACTGAGCTTCAGGTTCTGTAAACAAGTTCGATTCTATGCTTTACCAGCTTTTTATTTTGGCCCTGGCAACCTCATATTTCTCGTGTATGCTAACATACATACATGTTATGTATGCAAGTTTTTCTATATGTATGCATTTTAGGCATCAACAAATGTACTTAACCAAATGTCTGTTTAAAACAGCTGACACTTAAGATTTCAAATGTGTGAAGCCAGATAATTTGTTCAAATTGCTTCCCAGATGTTGAAAATTGATTTTAAAACTTTTCTTAATTTTTGTCTGTTGTATTTTGTGATGCAGGACAGTGTTTTTAAGTT
This sequence comes from Poecilia mexicana, assembly GCF_051168715.1. Classification (NCBI taxonomy): domain Eukaryota; kingdom Metazoa; phylum Chordata; class Actinopteri; order Cyprinodontiformes; family Poeciliidae; genus Poecilia; species Poecilia mexicana. Next base: position 15,675,772 of record NW_028263377.1, on the reverse strand, counting down.
CCAAAAACTGTGAATAAATGTTTTGCAACATTGTACAATCACTGAGATCAGTTCTTATGCATAATGCACTTAAATAAATGCTTAACTGAGTAAAAGTATTGTTGAAATTGCAGATACCTTTCTTAAAAACTGAGATTGTTCATAATATATTTTGTAAAAGTGAAATTTGTTTAATATAAAAATCAACAACAAGTCCACTTTTATTGGTTCTATTTAATCTTGCAATGAGTTTACTTGTGTGGCCCCCTGCAGGTCAGATTAAGCTGTATGCGGCCCCTAAACCAAAATGAGTTTGACACCCCTGGTCTAACCTTTGTTTCTCCATTAGATGGCACTGTAAAATCTACTGAACATTTGAATGGTTTTAATTAAAAAAGTCAGCTCTTGAGGGCCAAATTTTACTTTCATAGTATAAATGTTTACACAAGGGCAGCATTATGTAAAAATACCTAGATTTAAGATAAGATGAGATATTCCTTTATTAATCCCACAGTGGGGAAAGTTACATTGTTACAGAGGACAGAGCATAACCAATATAAAAATCTATATATATAAAAAAAATACAAGTGAATATAGAAATACTGAAACAGTATTGTATGAAATATAAATAAATAAATTAATTAATTCCAGGTTTATTGCTTGTAGTGGAGAGTAGTGAACTACTGAGAGCAACGGGTGTTGTGCAGTCTGACGGCGGCTGGAAGGAAAGATACGGTATCTTTCCTTCACCCACTTAGGGTGCCGCAGCCTGGCACTGGGAGCTGCTCAGTGCTGTCAGAGAGTAAATATGAAGCATGACTTTTGTGAAAAGTTTGAGGAGAAATTAAACAAACTAATGTGCCAGTTAAAGTCATTTTCAGGCTTGTGATGTTACAAAATAGACTATAGGTACAGGGGAGAAAAAGTAGCATAATTTATTAGTGTCCCTCTGCCTTTTCTTTCTGTAGTAAGCCATCAACTTTTACCATCATAAAAACACGATTTACTGAAAATACAAAAGCTCTATCCTTATTTTATAAAATCAGTTTTCTCATACAATCACTTAATGGAAAAAATGGTCTCTTATTCATAAATAACATTGCTTATAACATTTCCTCTCTTGCATGAAATATATTTTTGCCTCTCTTTAAAATTATATTTCTAAGGTTGTGGTTAACAGAGTCTCATTTGATTACAGATCAAGGGGTTGACACAGAGAGCCTTTATTGTCTTGAGGATGAGGATATTGACAAGCTGATTACAAAAGTGGGACCGAGAGCTTGGTTCAAGAAAAGACTCAAGCAGTTAAAGGTAATGCCATACATTATTAATCATTTAGTACCACGTCTATAGATTTAAACACATTGTATATGTAACATTTTATTTTCATTTTAGGAAGAAGAAAACAGTAATAGTGACAAAGAAATTTGTCCTAAACCAGTAAGGCAAACCTCTTCTCACAATAAATGTCAAATATTACATCCATTAACTATCAATATTAAATGATCTTAGACTAGATTAGGAATACCCTTCATTTTCCTGAAGTAGGGAGTTCAGCAGGTGTAACAGCAGCAAACTGACAGGAAATTGAGGCATGTTGGTTCACATAAAGATAAATAGTATACAAATATTTAAAAACAAATTTAAGAATATAATGCACAGTAAAGACAAATTTACCACATAAAATACTGCGCAGTCATCAAAAATAACATCTTGTTATCATATGTGCAACTGAGCAGGATAATTTTTAAAACTGTGTGTGTGTGTGTGTGTGTGTGCGTGGGTGTGTGTGTGTGTGTGTGTGTGTGTGTGTGTTTGTGCAGTAAAAGACAACAGACCAAACAGCAAACAATAAGAATGTGAAAAAAACAGCACCATTTTTTCTAAAACTGTGTTTGCCTAACAAAAATAATTATTTTACCTTAGTGCCAAGAGCAGAATGAAGATCCAATTGATTTGACAAAGGTAAGTGTAGGACTACTCTGGTTTCTACTTTTCTATTTCTTCTTCTTTCTTTTTTTTTTTTTACAAACAAAAATCTGAAAATTATCTCTTGTATTTGTATGTGGGCCTCCTTACTCTGACACCCCTGAATAAATCTAGGACAGGCACTTGCCTTCTGAAGTAACTTAATCCTTCCTAGACATATTGGTCCTCTTTTTTAAAGTATATTACCCCTGTGACAGCTGACTTTATGTAAGAGTAATGACACCTTTTATTGATGCTAGTCAAATAAAATATCCAGCCAAAAAGCTAGTAAACATATTTTATTTAAATATACAAAATCTAAAAAAGTAATTTTTGTGTGCATCCTCAGATTTTACCCTCCACCAGTAATACAGGTGGGAAATATAATGTCTTAATCTATGTCTCATATTTTTCATTGTTTTTGAGAGACCCAACTAATCTTTTTTTTTTTTTTTGTAAAAAGAAAAGCGAAAACTTGACCTTCAGGAAGAATCTAGCATAAAGAAACCAAAGCTACAGCGTAAAAGATCTCACTTCACAGGTATTGATATGTTTTGATCAATGGTGTCAAAATAATGTTGATGTAGAAATATGATGCATTTTTAGGTAAGCATAGAATATTTTGTCAGTGTACTACAATAAATAAAATCTATTTTGATAAAATTATGTGTAGTTTGAACTTACTTGGTAAAATATTGAAGAAGTGAGAGTAGCAATAAAATGAACCAATGTTGTTGCTAAGCCTTTATATTGTTTTCACTAACAGAATCAATGATACTGAATGATGTGAAAAGCATAATGACACATGTTCATGATAAGCTACAAAATAAAGAGACCACAGATCTTAATGAATTCCTGATGTAAGTATAATTTTCTATTTTTCCGTCATGCCTTACAAATAATTACAAGTTTGAGCTCAAATTTTCCCTGTTTATGTGGTTGTTTTTCTCTCTTTTCTGAGTTTTGGTCTGTTTAATTTTGTTTTAATTAAAGACACAATTTGTCACAAAAAATTCGTACCTCTTGTCATCATTTGGCTTCTCTGGTAATTCCACAGAAATTCATGAAACAAAATGTGTTCATATCATGATGGCAGTGTTTGTGAAGAGTAATTGATGTGAAATGAAGTCTGGTGGATGGTGATTTCATAGTATAAAGTTCATGGTACTGGTGCTTCTAGGTCTTCAGGAATACGGGCAAACTATGGCGATGTGATCTACAAAGGTGTACCATTATGACACAGCCTGGGTTAAGTTTTTAGATAATTCTGTGTACAGGTGGAAGTAATTTAATTTTTTCTTAATTTTCAACAGGACCAAAATTAGAGATTTGGAAACAGACAAAAGGGAGCTGGTTGGTGTTTTTGGTAAAACTGGAGCTGGAAAGACCTCATTGATTAATGCAGTCATTGGTGTGAAGAAACTTTTGCCATCTGGAGATGTAGATGCATGTACCTCGGTCATGATCAAAGTGGAGGCGAACGGTCTCAACTCGAATTATGAAGCAGAGATCGAGTTCATCAACAAAGAGGTGAACACAACCATCAAGCTGTTTGTTCATATTATAACCTGGAGTATTGCAGGGTTACACACTTAAAACCAAACACAATATTTCCTTTTCAGGAGTGGGAAGATGAGTTGGGGACCGTAGATTGCTTTCTTGAGGATGACGAAGAGCAGGACAACCATGACGATGATGAAGAGAACGATGACTATCATGACCTTATTGAGAAGCTTACAGCAATTTATGGAGAGGAATGGAAACAAAAATCATCACAACAGCTCATGGATAACAGATACTTCAGAGAGATTCCAGAGTTTCTTCAGTCCACAAAGAAGATTTTAACTTGTGAATCGGTGAGATGTGATTTTTAGGTCTGGAAAGATGGTGATAACTGTAAGAGCACACTAGGAGGACCCGAAATCAGCCACGAGACAGGAGTGAGCAGAAAACTTTGGATCTTTATTAGCGTAAGCTAAGAGCGGCACACTGGTTAGACAGCTGTGCAGGCTAGGAGATTGGGCATGGGGGCCGGGGGAGAAGCGCTGATGCAGGGCAGCGTACTCACAACGTAGCATCAGAGTAAGATCCAAGTTCTTGGTCAGCCGGGCCGAGGTCATACACAAAGGGGTAGAGTGCAGAGTCCGAGGGAGTAGGCGTGAGCGGCGTAGAAGAGCAGGCTAGGTCGAGATCCGGGTAGGCAAACAGCAGTCCGACAAGGGCAAGGCAAAAGGGGCAAATCCAGAGGACAAGAGCGAGGCAGTAACACAGAGGGCGTGAATAGAGAGCTAGAAACTACTTGCTGAGAGCGTTCGATAATCTGGGAGTGGGTATGTTCCTGAGGGAGGCTTGAGAAGGGACGCAATCAGGGAGCGACACAGCTGCAGGGAATCAGGGAGATGAGGGACATGACATGGATGGTCTCAAAACAAAAACACATGACACCATGACAGTACCCTCTCCTCAAGGTCCTGCTCCTGAAGGACCACCAGGCTGGTCGGGGTGAACACGGTGGAAATCCCTGATGAGGGCCTTGTCCACAATGTGGCGGGACGGAACCCACGAGCGCTCCTCTGGCCCATAACCCTCCCAATCCACCAGGTAATGGATGGCACGACCCCATCGTCTGGACCTGAGAAGACGCCTCACTGTGTAGACAGGCCCCCCAGCGAAGAATCGGGCGGGAGGAGGGGGTCTGGAGGAGGGCACGAATCGGGAAATGGAGACAGGGTTGATCCGTGAGACATGGAAGGTGGGATGGACCCTCAGGGAAGCAGGTAGCCGAAGACGGACAGCCACCGGGTTAACCACCTTGGAGATAGGAAACGGTCCGACGAAACGTGGAGCCAGCTTCCTGTTCACCATCCGAAGCGGAAGGTCCTTGGTTGACAGCCATACCTTTTGTCCAACCAGATAAGCAGGGGCCGGGATCCTGTGTCGGTTGACAAATCTAGAATACATGGCAGAAGTAGTTAAGAGTGCCCTGTGGGCCTTTCTCCATACCTTAAGGCACCTCCTGGCTGAGGCATGGGCAGAGGGAACCATGGCAGACCGCTCCTGCAAGGAGAAAATGGGTGGTTGGAAACCATAAACAGTATGGAAGGGAGACAGCCCAGTGGCACTGGAGGGGAGAGAATTGATAGCATGCTCCACCCAAGGCAGATTCTGTGCCCACTTGGTAGGGTCCTGTTCACAGAGCATGCGAAGCTTGATCTCCACCTCTTGGTTGAGATGTTCAGTCTGGCCATCAGTTTGTGGATGGAAACCAGAGGAAAGGCTCACCTTGATTCCAAGCTGTCCACAAAACTCCCTCCAGAAACGTGAGACAAATTGAGGACCACGGTCGGAGACGATGTCTACAGAAAGCCCATGAAGACGGAACACCTCCCTGGCGAAGATCACACTCAACTCCTTGGAGGAGGGCAACTTCACTAGGGGAACCAGGTGAGTCATTTTGGAGAATCGATCGACTATAGTGAGTATGGTGGTGTACCTGTCGGAGGTGGGTAAGCCAGTGATGAAGTCCAATGAAATATGAGACCAAGGCCAGTGGGGAATGGGTAGAGGGTGAAGAAGCCCAGCAGGGGGTCGGCGAGACGGCTTAGCCTGGGAGCAGACCCGGCAGGCAGAGACAAACTCCTTGACGTCCTTGGCCATGTTCCTCCACCAGAAGCATGCCTGGACCACCTTTAGGGTTCTGGCAACACCAGGGTGACAAAACAACTTAGATACATGGCAAAGCTTGAGTACCTCAGCTATAAGGTGGTCAGGGACGAATAGACGGCGGGGAGGACAGCCTGGAGGGACCCGTTGTTGTTGGTTAGCCTCCCGGACCCGGTTCTCGACTTCTAGTAGAGTTACTGCCAGTCGAACAGCCTTTGGAAGAATAAAATCTCCAGAAGTCAAAGGTTCACTCAAGGTTTCATAAATCCTGGACAACACATCAGGCTTCACATTCTTGGAGCCTGGCTTGTAGGACAAAGAGAACACAAAGCGAGAGAAGAAAAGGGCCCACCTGGCTTGCCTGGTGTTGAGTCTTTTGGCAGTCTTGAGGTATTGGAGGTTCTTATGGTCAGTCCACACTAGGAAGGGTTCCTTAGCTCCCTCTAGCCAATGTCTCCATTCCTCCAATGCCAGTTTAACGGCCAGTAATTCCCGGTCCCCTACGTCGTAGTTGCGCTCAGCAGAGGAGAGGCCTCTGGAAAAGAAGGCGCAAGGATGAATCTTACCATCCTCATACCTCTGGCTGAGGATTGCGCCGACCCCAGACTCAGAGGCATCAACCTCCACAATGAATTGACGACTCAGGTCTGGAGAATGGAGAACAGGTGCAGAAGAGAACAGGTGTTTGAGTCTTCGAAAAGCTTCCTCCGCTTTAGGATTCCACTGAAAACAAGACTTGGAAGAGGTTAGGGCATGAAGTGGTGAGGTAATAGTACTGTAGTTGCGAATGAAACGCCGATAAAAGTTAGCAAAACCTAGAAACCTTTGGAGCTGCTTACGGTCTTGCGGAGTTGGCCAGTTTAGAACAGCGGAAACCTTGCGGTCCTCCATGGATAGCTGGTTGGGGGAGACCAGAAACCCTAAGAAGGTAGTCTGAGACACATGGAATTCACATTTCTCAGGTTTGACAAACAATTTATTCTGCAAAAGACGAAGAAGCACAGAACGAGCATGGGTGATATGTGAGGGAAGATCCTTAGAGAAAACAAGGATATCATCAAGGTAAACAAAAACAAAGAGGCCAATCATGTCTCTAAGAACATCATTCACAAGGGCCTGAAAGACTGCGGGTGCATTAGTCAAACCAAAAGGCATCACTAAGTATTCATAGTGCCCAGTATGGGTGTTGAAGGCCGTCTTCCACTCGTCCCCCTCCCGAATGCGCACCAGATGGTACGCATTCCTCAGATCCAACTTTGTGAAGATGGTAGAACCTTGGATGCATTCAAATGCAGTGTTTGTGAGTGGGAGGGGATAACGATTCTTGATGGTGATATCATTGAGTCCTCTATAGTCAATACAAGGACGAAGTGAACCATCCTTCTTTCCTACAAAGAAAAACCCTGCGCCGGCAGGGGAAGATGAAGGACGAATGAGTCCTGCCTGGAGGGCCTCCCCAATGTAGTCGCGCATGGCTCGATCCTCTGGGACAGACAGCGGATAGAGACGACCCTTGGGAGGAGAGGTGCCAGGAAGCAGGTTAATGGCACAATCATAGGGGCGATGTGGTGGCAGAGAAGTAGCATGATGTTTACTGAAGACCTCTTTGAGGTCATGGTAGTCCTCGGGGATCCCTGAAAGTACTGGGTCCAAGACTGGGAGACCCTGGAGAACTGGCCCAGGATGATTGGCAGCTTGAAGACAGGAGGAAAGACAACGAGGGCTCCATCCGAGAACCAAACCCTGTTCCAAGTCTATTTGTGGGTTGTGCAGTCTCAACCAGGTGGCACCAAGAATTACAGGGATTTTAGGAGAGTTGATGATCAGAAAGGAGATGGATTCCTGATGATTCCCTCCCACGGTCAGTCGGACTGGCTCTGTCTCCAGCTTGACCTGGTGTAAAACATGACCATCAATAGCCTGGACCTCAGACTTGCGCGTACTTTGTTTTAAATTCAAATGGAGAGTACGAGCTAGCTCAGCATCCATAAATTCAGCGTCAGCTCCAGAATCAACAAAAGTGACCCTGCATAGAAATTTCAGCTTTAATGGTAATTAATGAAGATGCGGTTGTAGTGCACTGACTTAGTAGAGCACTACTGACCGCAGGAACTAACCTCTTGGAGGGACACTGGCAGAGTTGATGATCCTCACTGCCACAGTAGAAACATAGGCCTTTCTTGAGCCTACGATCTCTCTCCTCAGGTGTCAGCCTGGAGCGACCAATCTGCATAGGCTCAGGTTGGTCCTGGGGGGGAGAGGAAGAAGGTTTGGGAAATTGAGACCTCATCACGAGCCTAGAGGGGGCCCCCATCTGTGGATAGGGTCGTTCAGAAGCCTTCTCAAGCCTTCTTTCATGCATCCGCTGGTCAATCCGGGACGCCAAGGATTCCAGATCAGCCAGATCTTTAGGGGGGGCACCGGTAGAGAGTTTGTCCTTAATGCCATCACTCAAACCCAGGTAAAAGGCGTCACATAAGGCTTCATCATTCCAATCACTATCAGCAGAAAGGGTGTGGAAGTCAATGATGTACTCATTAATGCGTCTCTTGCCCTGTTTGATTCTCCACAGCCTTCTAGCTGCCTCTCTCTCTGGGGGGCAGGGATCAAAAACACGTACAAGTTCCCTGGAGAAATCATCGAAACTGTAGCAGAGGAACATGTCCTTCTGCCACTCTGGTTAGACAGCTGTACAGGCTAGGAGATTGGGCATGGGGGCCGGGGGAGAAGCGCTGATGCAGGGCAGCGTACTCACAACGTAGCATCAGAGTAAGATCCAAGTTCTTGGTCAGCCGGGCCGAGGTCATACACAAAGGGGTAGAGAGCAGAGTCCGAGGGAGTAGGTGTGAGCGGCGTAGAAGAACAGGCTAGGTCGAGATCCGGGTAGGCAAACAGCAGTCCGACAAGGGCAAGGCAAAAGGGGCAAATCCAGAGGACAAGAGCGAGGCAGTAACACAGAGGGCGTGAATAGAGAGCTAGAAACTACTTGCTGAGAGCGTTCGATAATCTGGCAGTGGGTAGGTTCCTGAGGGAGGCTTAAGAAGGGATGCAATCAGGGACCGACACAGCTGCATGGAATCAGGGAGATGAGGGACATGACATGGATGGTCTCAAAACAAAAACACCGGGCACATGACACCATGACAGATAATACTACAAATCATAACTGGCCAGGCGTCATGTATTAGGTTGTGGTTTTGAACGATAGACTTTTGGCGTCACCTGCCCCTCTAAATTGACCCAGTCGGAAACATTTGGGGTCATTCATATAAAGTATACTGACAGGTATACAAAAAGTGGAGATAGTCTATGAATCATGCTCATGTTTTAAAATCAAATCAAAATGAGAATCTGTAGGAAAACTTGATAAATGATGTTTGAAATGTTGCCAGTTCTTTGTTAGCTACTTAGTACAAAGAACACATTTGGTTTCAGGGTGGAGACACACCTGTGTGCGTCACCTTTCATTTCATGGACTGCTTTACTTTGCTCCATCAGGCTATACAGCTATCAGCAAAAATGTTGAAGTACACCAAGCAAGGAGAAGACAAAGATATAAAAAGGTGGTACTGGCCTCTTGTGAAGTGTGTCACTGTCAAAGTACCCCAAAATAATTTTCTCCAGCATGTCACACTTGTGGACCTTCCTGGAAATGGAGACCGTAACAAGAGCCGAGACTCAATGTGGAAAAAGGTAATTTGTACCTTCATACCATGGTATTCACTCTTTCAACTTTTAGATTTTAGAAATATGTTTAAAGCATTCGTTCTCGTTGTAACAACGTCACCTCAGATTGTTGGAAACTGTTCTACGGTGTGGATCGTATCTGAAATCAACCGAGCAGCATCTGATAGAGAATCCTGGGAGATCCTGAAAAGTGCCAGTAATTTCCTTGGAAATGGTGGCGAGTGTCGATACATTCACTTCATCTGCACCAAGTCTGATGTTTTAGGAGATTTACATGATCCGTAAGTTTGCTGATACACTAAAGGTGGAAAATTTGAAGAGTCAGTTCAGACATCAGTGAAGATGGGTCAAAGATCCAATAGTTGTTATCTTTTGGGAATGATTGTCAGGAACATTGAGCTAAACATCCACCAAAAGTGATTAGCTGATTTATGTTTGTAGATAAATGACTGTCACAGGTTTTCAGTAAACTGAAAGTAGAACAGACGTTTATAGTTTAAAATAAAAATGTGGCTGAACACACAGATACTGTAGGGTAACTATAAGGTCCCCAGTAAGTAAAATAAATGTGTGTGTTACATATATGGATGCTGAAAATGTTTTTTTTAATACTTTTATTTATGATTTTAAAAGGAAAACTTATTCACCAAGCATTCATGTCCACCGGAACTTAAAGTTCATTTTTGAAATGTTGCAAATAACTCAGAACTGATTTGTTAAAAAAAAAAAAGTTCAAATACTTTTCAAGGTGCCTCATTTATATTTGTAGTGGTTGCTACATTTCATGACGTGATTTCTGTCATAACGTTTTCACTGGTGAATGTTTTCTTTTAGTTCACCAGCTGATGCTCAGGCCAAAATCCTAAATAGAAACTTAAGAGCCAAGGAAGCAGTGGGCAAAGAATTCAACAAGCTAAACAAGATAAAGGTGAGCTTTGAACATTATATGATTTTCAAAGTGATCGTCTACAATTAACAATTAAATAACATGAACAAATTCAATTCCCCACAGAAATATTTTAGTAATGAGTGTTTCAAAGTCTTCACAGTGAGCTCTGCAGAGTTTCTGAAACCAAAATACCTAAAGCCGGAGGACACTGGTAGGCTACAACTTAAAATGGAAGATTCCTCAGTAATGCAGCCTCAGTTTTATGCTAATATGACCTTATTGTGTTTTCAAAGAAATTCCCGAGCTTCAAGATTTTTTGCAAAATCTAAACGACTCTCACTCAGTGACACTAAACTACGTTTCTGGAGCTCAAGGGATTCTGTCTTTGATTCAAGGGGCCAGCTTGAAAAAAGTGGTAAGGCTGAGAAAAGAAGAATCTTAATTTTTCCAGTTATCTTTAATATCCAACGAAGACGCACTTTTTGTGTTACGGAGATTTGCAGAACTTTGTTTTACTTGACACAGCCTCTGTATATTCTTGGCTCAGAATATACTTTTCTTATAATTCCTTCCCTTTTGATAAAAAAGACCAGATTAAAGCTGCAATATATAACTTTAAGAATTTTTTTTTACATATTTGTTGAAACTGTCACTGTGTGTTCACAGTACAATATGAGACAGAAAATATGTGAAAACATCTAGCTCCTCTGCCTTCTCCCACTGCACACTAGAAGCCAACTAGAAACAACCAAGCAGAGTCAAGAGGAGGGCTTTAGCGCTGTTAATCATTCCTGTGTCCATGCTGCTCACCCTTCCTGCTATTTGTTATGATATAGTTTCTCCCCATCAGCAGAGCCTGTCATTAATGCTAAGGATAGTTAGTATGTAAAATCCTGTAACGTTGAGTCATTTCTCCTCGATCTTTTCATAGATCTGTCTCATATAGTAATGATGATCTGGCAATAGTTTTAAGAAATATGTATAAAACTTTTTTTAATAAAAGTTTCATACTGCAGCTTTTAATAACAGTAACCTCAATGTCTTAAAAGATCCTTGCTTCTTACTGATCTGTTAGCAATTCTATATTTGAACTTTGTTCCAGTTTCTTGACCTAATGTTTGATTAAAACTAGCTAACCAGGATGCAGTGAACTTCAAATGACTCAGTTAATGATGTTTTAAATGAATAATGTGTGTTTCTTTTAGGCTGACTGTTATAAAGTTGTGTGTGACGATCTTGAGACAAACCTGATCTGTCAACTTGATGGAATCAGAGATGAAATGCGGGAGATCTACAGCACCTTTGTAAAATGTCTTGATGAAGGAGTTGAAACTTCCAAAAGTTCTTGTAAAAATACCCTGAAATTCTTCTTATATCCTACAGTACGTAATCTGATAGTTTTATGAATCTATGTTCTAACCAGTTTCTATTTTTGTCTTTTTACTTATTTCTTTTTAATATCTGTTTTTTTCCCAGAGAAAGAATGGAAGTGCCCAATACTACATACTCAATGGAGTGATCAATAAGTTTTCACTTGACACTGAAAAACTAAAACCAAAGTACACGGATGCAGGACTGCAGCTGACTTTTCTCAAGACAGAGGTATGAGAAAACATTTATACTGAATCCAACTGCTCTAAATCATGTAATATGACAATTCATTGACTCTCTGGGTTTGACTCTTGACTGTTTTTTCCTTAGGAGGAAAAGATTAAGACAAAACTGAACAAAATGATTCGTGACAACAAAAAAGTCATCTACATGAGTCTAACAACAACAGTTGAGGAAATCATGAAAGAGTGCTATGAAAGTAATAGCTGGTTTTTTCATCAAAACAATAGATGCTACTAATTTGTGTTATTGTTTGGACATTAATTAACTTCTTTTTTTTCTTTTTTTTGCAGAAGCAGCAGAGTTTCGAGGAAAGAACACACTGCAGAACATAAGGGAAACAATACATGCGTATGTGCACAATTTCCAGAACAGCATGTTTGAGAAAGCCAAAAATGTCATGTTGGATCTTCTCCTCAAACTGATGGTTTGTTTCATTTTATGCATTAAAATTTCATGATTACATTTAACAGACAATGTCTTTTAAAAGCATCCACATCCATTCAGCTTTGTGATATTTTATCAGATTACAACCACTAAGAATGAATGATTCATTTATTTGTAGACTAGCACAAATGAATCATTGTCAATTGGAAGGAAAATTATGTTTCGGATATTGTTCTTGCATTCATTCCCTTGAGGTTATACTGAGGTAATAATATGTTTTAGAATACTTTTCTACCAAGTTTATTTTTCTAGAGATTAAATATTTTGTCTATTTTCTTTGGAAAATGCCTCAAACTCTGTCAGATTGAATTGTCTGTGAATATCAGTTTTAAAGTCTTGACACCGGCTCTCAGTTGGATTTACATCTGCACACTGACTTTGAGCATTCCTCTGTACCTCTGGCTGCATGTTGAGTGTTGTCATGTTGGATGGTGAGGTTCAGTCTTCTGCAGAGTCTTTTGAGTTGTTTCCCAGGATTTCCTGTATTTGGCTACATTCAATCTAAACTAAACTACTTCTATATGACTGCTGAAAAGAGGCATTCCAACATTCATAAGCATTTGTAAATTCGTATCAATAAATTCTTACTAATTGTTATGATGATAAATTAGGCGGATATCCTGGGTCTTCTGGAAAAAGACATGATGGAATCGATTGAACTGTCCCTCAAGACTGAAGACTGTACAATCCCAGGTAAAATTACCACATGATCCTCTCTTGGCAGTTTTAGGTTAAAAATTTCTCTTCTGACTGGAAACAAAATTGGTGACTGAAGTGATCCAACCAGAGTTTTAGCTTTTATCTAGTGGAGGAGGTTAAAGATGGCCGTCCAACCTCAAAACATTTGAGCTCATTAAATTGTCTAAAAACCAGGTGAAAAACTCTAGTCATTTGGTGGAATACCAATAGATATTTTGATTAATATTTATTAAAATTCAGTAACTAAGACTTTAAATAATTTAATGCTTGGAGTTATTTGCTAAAATTGAAGCAAACAAAGTAAATTATTTTCATGTCAAATCTTTTGAGAAATACGTATTTAATTTCCTATTAAATTCAAACATCTTTGATGATTGAAAATACTTTTGAATATAAATATGTCAAGGATATGAATTATTTTTGGACAAAACTGGAAATATGTCACTAACATTCCTGTCATCAAACATTTAATGACAAACGTTACTTCCTTAGATGTGTCAACGGAGCTTGGAATGGTTCAGAAACTCTGGGAGGAGCTGAACAGCAGCACGGACACATAAATATCCTGAAATGGACACGACGTTTTAATCAAATCACATCCCATAGAAATGGCAGCGACTGTGAACTCTTTTTCCAGATAAGTTGGCAAAGATTTATGATACTTTGTATTTTCTTTCATTTAAAACATTCAGACCTGGAATTATCCTCTTAGCATCATTGCAATGACTCAATATTCTGACATTTGTATGTCTTTGTTTCTGCTTTATCACAAGATGTAACATGTGGCTCTGATTGGCCGCATGAAATCCTCTTTGTACAGATTTGATGTACTGATTTTGTTGGCGCCTGTGTTGTAGACATGATTTATATGTTCTTTAAAACTGCCAGCATTCCCATATATTTTAAGCGAGTTGTTGGCAGGTTAATACTAAGCAATAATATCAATATATTTTCATAATGACAGGTCAGAACCTTTATTCCTCACAAAAAGATTGTTTTTGTTACCATGTGTTTTTTCTGAATGTTAATAAATAATGTTTGAAATTTATGTGTATAAATGTGTTATTTGCTAACACAGCAACTAAAGTTTCTTGTCATCTTTCATATCGTTCAACTAATATAAATTATATAAATGCCAATTTATACATTTTTGGCAAAAAATATGCATTTGTAAATTGTGTGATAAATGAATATTTTGAACAGTTGGGCTTTCTTAATTATACCTGTTCTGCTGTGTTTTTTGTTGTTGTTTTTTTTCATTTAAAAAAATATAATCATCTGTTGTAATGTAGAAATTGGATGAAAATTTAATAAAAACGTGAATCTTATCATTTCTAGAATTGTTTGTTTTTAGGACCCACAAATTCCAAACAAATGAGCACAATTGAAGTTATAAAGCACTTTTTGTTTGTTTAGCATGTCCTGTCAGCAAAGTGGCACAATTGTTGTCTGAGTGTCAAGGTGAAGCCCAACAGATTTACTTTCACAAGCGGGGCATTAAGGCTTTCATCATAATGCTTGATGTGCATATACAACTTTATTAGAAATTTATTTGGGTTTATTTAAAATTTAGTGGACACCGATGTGAAGGAAAGGGGGGAAGGTGGTGTTTAGGAAAATAAATATTCTTAGTGTTTAATACAGTTATATCTTACGACGTGAAAATAGTGGACTAAGCAAGATTCCTTTGGATAGCATCTTAGAGGGCTTTAAATTAGTCCTGCAGAAAATAATGTTATCAGAAAGGAACCAGGCACACAGGCCTGTCTCAAATGAGCAGCAGCGAGGAGACATCTCAAGTCATCTCCCTCAGAGAAACACTAAAACTTACGGACAAACAACACATAATACTAACAACAATAATTGCAATTTAATTAGTAGAATACCATTTAAACATGACTTAAAGTAGTCTAATTTGTAGTTTTATATTAATTACTTGGAGTCTCTAACCTAGGTCAAGCGGTAATATGACTTAGTTACATATAATCAAAACTACCATAATGTTAATTGGAAAATGTTTAGAATGAATGTGTTTATATTGAAAATGCTCAGGTATATTCTATAAGTGTTTTATTCTTAAAATCTGCACTTTGATCTAAAGAGGATGCAGAAGTTCTGAACCACTTTGCGTAGCAGGCTTCCTGTCAATTTAAAATTACTGCACTGATCTGTATTTGTAGGAATTTGCCCCACAGGGAAATAAAACAGGTTTAAGACAGGTTATCTTTTGGTCGAATTCTGGTAAAAGACTAGAGGCTTTGTTCCAATCAGGAATTAGGAGTAAAATCACATTTCAAACTGGCATGAGAAGAGCTTGTTCTGAATTACCTTTGGTCTCCCTTGTCTAGATAGAGAAGCGCCGTAGCCCTGAAATTGACTGACATAAATTACTGACATAAATTTGTTATAAAAGTATTACTGATTGCACTTTAAAAATTAGGTAACTTTATGTTATTAAAGGTAAAGTTTAAACAGTAATGATTTATTGGTTAATGTCAAGTTGTCATAACAAAGACATTTTGAATAATGTCAACTTTGTATTAAAAGTATCATAATTTACCGAATGATGCTTTATGACAACAGTCATAAATATTCATGAAGACTTATTGATGTTCATGACAGGTGTTATGTCATGTTTATGAAAGTGTCATGACAGTCTTATTCAACCCCCTTCAAATAAAGTGTTACCTTTTCTCTTTTTCAAAGTCTACTTCCTGTCCTGTCTTTTCATACTCAGCCACGCCTCTTTGTCTGTTACTAACCTTTGTACCTTGCTGCTCTCCAGTTCCGCATGTAATGCCCCATTTGTTGCTGCGTGATCACCCTTCGTCTTTGTCACAAAGTCTGCCACATAATTCATATCATACTATTGTAGATATTTTTCTTTTTCGGTTTCTTTTCATTTTGTTCTGACCATCAAAAACAGGTAGGATTTTATTTTTATACTGTAAAAAGTAAGGAGTTCAATATGAACATATTAGAGATCTACAGACTCTACAGGACATCTTGAATGCTACACCTGTTTCACTTGATAATTTTTTAACAAAGAAGTAAAGAAGCCTTCTTTTGTTGGGTCATTATGAGCTTAGCTCAAAACCAGAACTCGGTGAATTTTTAAATATTTAAATAACAGTTGCAAAAGATTTCTAGGAAATAAAATTTTGTTGTGAAAACATTCTTTATTTAATTAGACTAATTTCAGCAAGCTAAGTGTTTAAGCAGAATGAGGTTACCAAAAGACCATTTTGTTTTAATCTGGTAATTTTCAGGTAACTTGTTCTGATTAAATTAAGTTTTAATCTATCAGCATAACTGATGTACTGTTAAAAAAATAAATTTAAAATATGCTATTTTTAAAACTTAACCACATACAATATTAAATAAAATTAATAGTGTTTTAAATAAGAAAATTCGCTCCAAATTATATCCATGGTTCAATCAGCGTAATCTCTTATGTAGGATATTTCTATTGAAACATTATACATTGAAACATTTTTGTCTCCTAGTTTTAAAATTGAATTAAAATAATTTAGCTTGTAGTTCTGTATAATTTAAAACACAGCTAACCTCCCTGTGGACTGAGCAGGCATTCACATGGGGTCGTGGCTGTTGTGTGAGTTTAACCTTTTGGCCATCTTAATACGATTTAAACAGCTGGTGTAAAACTGAATGCAACATAAAATATCTGTAAAACACATAATCTAATTTGTAATATCTCCTAGTTGTTAACATGTCTTGATTGAAATAGCCTAATTGTAGTTTTCAGATTAATAACTTATTCTGCCCTATTGACCTTTATGTTACCTGTAGTTACAGCAGATTGTTTGCTAAGATCTTCTGATCTGTGAAAAGCCATAAAACAACATGAGTTCAGGCCAGTGGAGGAGAAGCTCTACTTCCACTATGTTTAGATGAAGGAGACAACTGGTGTTTGATCTTGAAAACAAATTGTAGGGAGTTTCTAACTTTTAAGAGGGTCAGAGACTGTTCCTAGTTGGATGAGCGAATGTACACCTTATTTGAATAAATTAAAGAGAAGAATACGCCTGTACTATAAAAAATTTGTGCACGTAAATGAATCTCTGTCTTAGTGTGTTTGAAGTATCTGTGTTGTCAATGTGATTTTATAGTTTTAAATGTTGGAATAAACTGAAAACGTATGACGTGGAGCGCCATACATTTTCAAAAGCCTCTATGTGGAAAAACATTTTCAAAAGCCTCTATGTGGAAAAACATTTTCAAAAGCCTCTATGTGGAAAAACATTTTCAAAAGCCTCTATGTGAAAAAACATTTTCAAAAGCCTCTATGTGGAAAAACATTTTCAAAAGCCTCTATGTGGAAAAACATTTTCAAAAGCCTCTATGTGGAAAAACATTTTCAAAAGCCTCTATGTGGCTTTTGTTTTGATTCCATGCATGGAAACAAAACCCTCTATGTGGCTTTTGTTTCTATGCATGGAACCAATGAATCCAGAAGCACAAGAGAATATAACGAGCCAGAAGTTAATGATTTTATTCTCTACAGTACCTAATGTAATGGTAAACCCTGACTATATTGCAGCTTCTCTTTTTCATCATGGATGATTTTGTTCGTGACAAACTACGTCAATGGGGACTAAGTGCCTGGATATACAGATTTAGAGGTAAAGCATTTGTGTACTTGTTGCAAGCACTGTAATTTATTCATAATGTCTGATCTACAAACAGTCAAAAAGACATCCATGTTACAAATGTCACTGCTGTTTTTCATTTTTAATTTGATAAGCTACAGTAAATAAAAGGAAGCATGACAACCAGTAAATAGTTAAAATAAGTACAGCACACATGTTAGTCTTTCACCTGTTGATTCTTAGCAGTTAAACAGAAGTTGTGCATCATCACCTACATGGTGTTTTAATCAATGTGTTTATTATTTATGTTAGACAAGGTTTCTCTTTAGAACAATGTTCTTATTAAGAATTAATGACAATATATTTTATTACAGATCAAGAAATCGACACTGAAAGCTTCTTTGGACTGGAAGATGAAGACATCAAGGACTTGATTCCAAAAGTTGGACCAAGGGTTCGATTCAAGAGGAGACTCAAGTCTTTGAGGGTAAAAGCTAACACTCAAAAGTTAATGCAAATTTTTCGGCTATGAAATTACACACAATCAACAGTATTGAGAATATAACTTTTCACACTAACTGTTTTCTGGTTTGTACAAATATGCTTCACAGCAACAACACAAGCAAAACCAGGAGACAGAGTTTGTCCCTTCAGAAGTAAGTTTTTTGTTTGATATTTTGCGAGATAGTACATATTAAATCTATGGTTTTGCTTTGCATAGCCCTTTATTTCCTAACACGATGGTTTTGCTTGCTTTGCAAATAGGAGATGGAAACCTCGAGCAACTTGAATGAAGTAAGAACAGTGAGACTTTTTTATTCATTTTTCCCACATTAATCTATATTTATTTTATTGGAATACAAACAAATGTGTATTTTTTCATCTTTTTGAGAGAAATAAATATTTATTGAAGTCAATAAAATCTTGGATTTAGTCAAATATCGTTTTTTTTCTCTTAGTTTTCAGCTTCAACAAGTGGTACAGGTCAGTAACAATACTATCAATTTATACAGTGATTTTTAATAAGACAACTTGATAAGTAAACCCAAATACAATGTATTTTTCTAACTAGCAAAGAGAAAGCTGGAACCTGAGTTTGAGTCCAGTGCAGAGAAACCAGCAGCAAAGCAACATTGTGGAGCAGTGCCATTTTCAGGTAATTCAACATTCATTTTCTTCCTTAGCCACAAAGACAATAGCACACATGTTAAACCAAACACAGAACATCTTTGGTAAAACAAGAGCAATGGCAGAGGATTTATAACCCTGCTAATGTTTATTTTTAATGACAGAAGCAAGGATATTGTCTGATGTTAAAAAGATAATGGTGCACATCCATAGCAAACTGTTCCAACAGGACAACAACAAGCTCAATAATTTCCTGAAGTAAGTATCTTTCTTTTGTTCTTACAGCAATCTCACAAAATGGTTTCCAAACAGGCTTGCATTTTAATTATTAGTTATTATGAGCTAGCCATAACTAGAACTCTAAAAGATGTTGACTGTGTAATTACTTGAACTTGAGTGGCCTAAGCGGCAAAACTAACAAAAATATTTTGATAAGTTTTTCGTAGAGCCACATATTGGCAAATGGTGTAAAAATAATTATTTATATATACAAACATCTGCATGGACATAAAACAGACTAGGATTAAACATGCAACTAACTTGTCATCGTCTTGAGTCATCAAAAATAGCTGAAATAAATAAAATATTGTTATTTTGAGAGTCCTCAGCTCATAGTGGGGGAACAGGAAGCCTATCATGCTTCACTGCATAGTGACACACTATAGGCTTAGTTATGTAAGAACTTGTAATAACAAGAATGACTGAATTTTATTGCAAATGAGAATCTAAATAGACATGGAAGTCAGTACAGATTAATATCTATACATAATGTGGATACATTTAGAAGAGATACTTTCAGTCGCTGAATGAAGAAAGCTAAATATATTAACATTTATTCAGAATGTATGTCACATACATAATGTATTAACTTTTACTAATATGTCATCTTTAGATTTATTATTGTTCTATATCATACTGGCATCTAAAATTTATTTTTGCTCTTAACAGGAATGAAATCACTAACCTGAGCATAGACAAGAGGGAGATGGTTGGTGTCTTTGGTAAAACTGGAGCTGGAAAGAGTTCTTTGATTAATGCTGTTATTGGTCAAAAAAACCTTCTGCCCATTGGAGATCTCAACGCTTGTACCTCAGTCATGATTAAAGTCGAAGCAAACATGGAAGACAAATATAAGGCAGAGATTGAGTTTATCACTAAAGAGGTAAACGGGACTATAAAAAAGATTTATCCTTATTTGAGTATGCAGTGTGTGTAATAATTTAAGTGTATTGAACTAAATAATCTAGACATTTGAAGGAACTATTTTTCTGGTAGCATCTCAATGTACATAAGGTCTTTCTGAATTCCTCATCAATGCTATTAGCCAAGGGTGACATAAGCTTCATGTTTAAATTAATTTCCTGCTTCTTTTTGGGTTTGTAGATCCCACCGTTTTGGACTACACATTTGCATACTCAAACATTGCATACTCAAACATCTTTGGTTAAACAAAAGCTAAACCAAACTGAACAAATACTGTTTCTGCTTTTGTAGGAATGGCAAGATGAGGTGTGGTCAATGTGGCAATATCTTTGTGATCATAAGGATCAAGAAAACGATGATGAAGATGGTTGTCAAGATGATAGTGATGATAATGAAGATGATGATTATGAAAACAAGTTGTCAGCACTTTATGGGAAGGACAGGAAACAAACAAAACCAGATGAATTTATGGATCCCAAAAACTTCAGAGAGATCCCAGAGTTTCTTCAATCCAAAACAAAAACCTTGACCTTTCACTCAGTAAGGGAGATATATTCTGCTTGTAACACTCTGTTTCATATGAATATATAATAGATCTTAGTACTATCAAATATAATATATTAAATAAAAATAATAGTCTCTTTTTATTTCCCATATAGCCTATTATATTATTTTTTATTTCTATGATAATTTTTCACAAATTAAACATATGGAGAACCCAGGCACTTGGAGTCCTATGCACAGTGCATCATGCATATGGACAGAGTGACGACACTGCAAGTTACCATGAGATAGTCGGAACATACATAAAGCAAGAGCTTTGCTTTTTGGCTTCTTTCTCCATTACATTAAGGGAGACAAAGCTGAAGCTGCCAACACAACCACAAAATCTTCAACAAACAAAACAGATAAATTAAGGTTCCCAAATTGGGAACCTTAATAACCTTAATAACCACTTCATGATTATGCCTTCAGATCTTGTCCAAGAAAATCTCAAATGAAGACAAGGGGCAGTCCTGGTGTAGTCCAACATACATTGGGGAACATTTTTGACACCATGCCAAGGTGGCAAGCAGGGTTCTTGCTTTGAGCACATAACATTTTACACCTACCCACATAAGATCCTCCACAAAATTCTCCAGGGATTGTTATCCTTCTCCAGATTCACTAAGCACATGTTGATTGCACAACCAAATTCCCACAAGACATTTGGTGATTCTCAGTCAAATTATTTATCCTTATTTGAGTATGCAGTGTGTGTTACACACAAGAAACCAAACTGAACAAATATGGTTTGTTCAGTTTGTTTTCTTTTGCAAAGAAATCATAACCATCATGTTTTTTTTCAGGCTGAAATGCTCTCTGAAGGAATTGCTAAGTACACAAAAAATGATCCAAACCAAGGAGAAGGCAAAAAGCTTAAGAGGTTGTATTGGCCTTTAGTGAAGTGTGTGACTGTCAAAGTGCCAAACATTCCTCTTCTTCAGCATGTTACTCTGGTGGACCTTCCTGGAAATGGAGACCGTAACAAGAGCAGAGATCAAATGTGGAAGGAGGTAAATTTTTGTAGAAAATTGTGATGAGTGAAACTTGTAACATGTTAGCACTTTACTTAAAAACTACTTGCAATTAAACAATATGTGAAATTTCAGATTGTTGGAAAATGTTCCACCGTTTGGATTGTGGCTGACATCACCCGATCAGCATCGGAAATGGAAAGCTGGCAGATTCTGAAAAGTACTGCTAGTCTCATGGGAAACGGTGGCGAGTGCCAGAACATTCACTTTATCTGCACCAAGTCTGACGTTTTTGAAGATTTTCGACAACAGTAAGTGAAGAAAGTTGCTAAAATTGACCACAATAAAGTTTCATACTTGCGCTTTTGCCTTGTAGCAAGAAGGTCCAGAGCTTGACCTGGGGTACTTTATGTATGGAGTTTGCCTATGGGTGTGTAGGTTCTCTGGGAACTCTGACATCCTCCCACCACCCCAAAACATGACTGTTAGGTGAAATTAGTTTCTCCAAACTGCTCTTAGAGTGTTAGTGTGCACACATAGTTGTTTGTCCCATGTGTCTCTGTATTGAAGTTCCCAAACTTAAATGTCCATGTACATGTCCATTTCCATACAATAATATTTTATCTTTCAGCACAGCAGAGGACCGTCTGAACCTCATACTTGACAGAAACATGAAGACCAAGGTAGCAGTCAAAGAGGAATTCAAAAAGCTAGACAATGTGAAGGTGAGCCGAGTTTATAGAAAATAAAACATTGTCCATATCTAGAACAAAACTTAATAATCAATCAATTTTCTACAGAAACACTTCAGTGAAGATAATTTTGAAGTGTTCACAGTGAGCTCTAAGGAGTTTCTGGTAGGAGAACTGAAAGAACACTCTGGTATGTTCAGTCCTCTTGAAAATCTGATTTAATACCAATTAAATCCAAATGTATGCACTGAAACACATGTAGCACCATTCTCATTAATAGAGGTTGTGCACAAGGTATGACAAATTTAACAAGTTATAAACTAATGAAAGAATCTTAATTCACTGACAAGTTTTTAGGTGTGAAGGAGTCATTTTGGTGCTGGAGTGAAACCTTTGAACTTTTGGCATCAAATAGACTTTTTCAACTTGGAATATGTTTTCTTGTGTGCATAAATGAAGTATATCAATGACCATTGCCAGCTTTCACAGTATGTTTGAAAACTACAGAATTACAGCAATCTTAATGTAAAGTCATGATATAAATATGATTTTGTTTCTACAGAAATACCCAAGCTTCAGAAAGTTTTGCAAGATCTGAATGACTGTCACTCAGAGACGTCAAACTATGTTTCTGGAGCTTATGGGATTCTTTCTTTAATTCAAGGGACCAATTTAAGAGGAATGGTAAGGCTGCAGAAGAAAACTCCTCATTATGGCACTAATATTTTCTGAAAGTAAGATTTCAGGAGAAACAAATAGATTGCATATTTAAAAAATGAAGTGCTAAACTGCCAAACTTCCTCAAACTGGATGATTGCTCACCCTTTGGACACAGACAATGAACATGTGATTTTTCTAAACTTAAACACTATTGCATCATGGAAGTGTGAAACTTGACACTTGAGGGGGACCTTTGTCCTCAAGAAAGGCTGTCCATCCATTCTCAAAAGCAGAGTTTTTTGAACATCATGTCACCATGGGAGAGTCTGAGGATGTTCATGAGAACCAACATTTATTAAAATGATAACCTTAATGTTTTTAACTGGAATAACTATTGTTTTTTGTTTCCTTGCTTTAGGTTGGCAAAACTGAAGATGTCTATGATGAACTTGAGAAAAACAAAAACTCTCAGCTTGAACTAATCAAAAAATCACTGGATGAGACGTACTCAGATTTTGAAAAATGTTTGAATGAAGGTGTTGAAAAAAGCAAAAGTTGCTGTGAAAATACTTTGAAGACTGTCCTGTATCCTCGAGTACGGATTGTGACAGTAAACATAAAAAGCTATTTATTTTCCGCAATTTGTGATTGAAATACTTAGTTTTTTTTTTTTGTTTTTTTTGTTTTGTCTTGTTTTTTTTTTTGTCAGCGGTCCGGCCGTGCCTTCTGGCCGACATTGCAATGTGTCGTCCAAAATGGTGGGATCTACAAACCCAAAAAGAAGCAGGAAATTAATTTAAACATGAAGCTTACGTCACCCTTGGCTAATAGCATTGATGAGAAATTCAGAAAGACCTTCCCGTAAGAACTTATGTGCCTTGAGATGCTACCATAAAAGTAGTTCCTTCAAATGTCTAGATTATTTAGTTCAATACACTTAAATTATTACAATCTGTCAAATGTTTCAGAACTAAAGGAAAAAATGGCCCATTCAATGGTGTGATCAACAAGTTTTCACTTGACACTGAAAAGCTAAAAAGTAAATACAGTGGTGTGGACCTGCTGCTGAACTTTCTGAAGACAGAGGTAAGCTAAAGCTGAATGCTCAATATTTAGCTTATTTAAATATTAAATTTGCTTAGATGAATATCTGTAAAATTTAATCAAAAATGTTTGTTTTTGAGAGATTTAATGATAACCAAAAGAAATTGAGTAATTAAAACTATGTAAAATACTCCTGTGTAATAAAAATATTTTTTTTCTGATTTTCTTAGGAAGAAAAGATTCAGTCAGAGTTGAACAAAGTGATTCGTGATCGCAAGAAAACAGTGTACAACAGTTTGACAAAAACAATTGAGGAAAGCATGCAAGAGTGCTACAAGAGTACGGACATTAATATGACGTAAAACTTTTCATTAAAATGCCTCATGTTATAATTGCACAAATATTTAACCTAGTTTTTTGCTATTGCTTTTTTTTTCTTTGGTGTGGTGGGGGGCTTGTGACTACAGAGGCTGCTGGTTTTTCAAAAACTGACACATTGAAAAACATAAGGGAAACAATTCAAACCCATGTCAAAAAATCAAAGGACACCATGTTTGACAAGGCTAAAGATGTTATGTTGACTGAACTCAAGAGCTTGGAGGTTTGTTTAAAATATTATTTAAAGAGGGATTTCATGCCAATTTTAGTCATGCACTCAAATTGTAACAATTACTTTGCTAAACAATTTTGCTGACTTAAGGACGATATCCTGGAATCGGTGAAAAGTACCATGGAGGAATGTTTGGAGCTCTCATTCAGGACTGACGACCACTCCATTCCAGGTGAATCAGCCAACCTCTATCTATTTTTTTTATCAATCTGTATATATGTGGGTTTCTAAGATAATAAATGTCTATTTAAAAATACTTAGATGTTTCAACTGAGCTTGGAATAGTGGAGAAACTATATGATGAACTGAAGAGAAACACAAAGGATGCTGTAAATTAGGTAAAGTTTCCAGATATTACTATTAATGCTTTTTCAGGAGTTAAGGATGCAAGTATTTATAATAAAGTTATATAAATGCATTTCTTTTCACAGCTGCACTTATTCAATGTTACAAGTATTCTGTTACACGTGGGTCCTGATTTTCTGACTGCACTGCAAAGATGAAGATTTTTTCTAATTGAAAAAGTCCAAGATCATCATCATCATGCCACAAAGCTCAAGAGATTGAGAAGTTTATCAGAAGATGGCTCAAAGTGTAACTATGCTAATGAATATGTAATTTTTTAGCATGAGATATTCAAAAACAAATGTATTTCTTTTTTGTGTTTAATGTTAGGTTAAACGGTATTTATCTTTATTAGCCTTTTTATTTTGCTCTATAGTTAATTTCATAGTAAGGCCAGAAATATCCAGCAATTTTTCACTCAAAAGCAGATGTTCATATCCTTTCACTAGGTACAGTTGTTCTTGTTGAATTAAAATATTTTCAGTTCAGAAAAACTGAGAACATTTAATAAAAAAAGTTAACAGATTGAGCACATTTTGTTTTTTAATAAGACAACTCTCTAAGAGCCTATTTGGACCTACAATATTTAGGTTTGTCTTTTTAACTTTATTTTATTAAAATGCTGCATGCATCATGAGTCACTGATTGTGCGAAGAGAAAATAATGGTCTGGTGATAAAGCAACCAATGCATGTTGTGGGATTATATTTAGACTTTTATTACAATATGTTAATCAGCAGGTATTGAAGCTTATATTAACTAACTGATTATGATCTGCTACAATAATATCACAGCACAGCTCTGCTGTTTGTGGGATATTATGTGCTCACATTCCTGTCCTGGTCAAGTTGACCGAGCCAAGAATTAGGATTCATAACTGAAACTGTTGAAAGTAACCAAAATCATTAGTTATGGGAGCAGGCGGTGCCGTAATATTGTTGTGCAGTTTAAGTTGTGGCTTAAATCTATATAAATGCAGGTAATCGGAATGTATTCCAGATCTGACTGAGCTCTTCTATGCATTTTTTCTGTTTGGATCTCCGAAGATATCTTTGCATTTTATTAAAGTTTGGTTGATTCTAACTTGCTGGCTTTCCTTTGATTTCTCACATCACAAACCTACCCTAATCCTAACCCGCCTGGCATTTGTCGTTATACTGTCACTCAAATTATATGAGATGGCAATTTTGTAGGTGTTGAGCAGAAACATAACATTTCTGTGGTGGCTTTGTGTTTTAAATTGATAACGTTTCATTTCCTGATGCAGGTATGTAATCAATACACATGCATCAGGATATAAATACTGTTGGGAAACCAGAATGCTCCAAAAACTCTGGAGTGTCTGAGTGTCATTCAAATTTCTCAGAGTCATGCAAAAATTTCTAAACCATGGGTATTTCTGTTGGAACAAAATCATATTTATATCATAACTTTACATTAAGAGTGCTGTAATTCTGTCGCTTTCAAACATAATATGAAAGCTGGCGAAGGTTAAAAATTCCAAGTTGAAAAACGTTTGTACTTTTTCGCCTACGGAGCCACTCCCAAATAAAGGGTTTTGTCGTTCCTACGTCTCCTCCTGGCTGATACATGATGAGCATTGACTGAATATAATCTCACGTAGTCGTTTCCATTGGTCGCTGCCATGATTTTTAATGACTTATTGTTTGAGCCTGCTATTTCACATGTGATTTTAATTTATTCTCTTATTTAAATTAGTCCTGCAGAAAATAATGTTATCAGGAAGGAACCAGGCACACAGGCCTGTCTCAAATGAGCAGCAGCGAGGAGACATCTCAAGTCATCTCCCTCAGATAAACTGTCAGAGTTGACACCTATTAAACACAGCAAATAACACAGGAAAGACAAGAGAAAGTTAGATTCTTAATACTCGCGAGGAGAACAGACGGAGATGTGCTTTCAGTTACAAGTCTCCTACCGCTCTGAAGCACATTTGCCTGCCCCTCTCTTTTTATTGTCTTTAGGATCCCTAATTACAGAGAGCGCTGTAACTCTAAAGTCACACACAGTCACAGCGCCAAGATTATCGCTAACTAACAACACAATTTATCTCGCACTAGCTTATCTAGTTCCTGACCCAGGATCAAACAGGACAAGTTGTGAATCTTCACGGCGATGGTTTTATAGCTATCTAAGAGGTCAAAGCAGGCCGTTCTGTGAAGAGCTGCTGTCACTGCTCTTCTTCAGAGAGGCCTCCTCTGAGGAAGGAAGCAGAGTGATTGACAATACAGAAACATTTCTAAAAACATATGACTAAAACAAATAAGAGTACATAAACTAACAACATATAAAACAGTATAACAAATAGTTGATAATACAATTTACCTAACATTCCCCCCTGTTTATCAAATATTTGTTCTAAGTCTCACAACCCTTATAAACAGCCACTTCAAACGATTTTCAGCGGAGAGTTCATTTTTAAGAACGCAAATATTTTTTACACTCAAGGGTTGTACTCAGTTCAAAAACTAGGATCTAAATACATGTGAGGGGAATCCTCAGCAGAGGATTCTGTTTCAGACTCAGCTTGTTTTGCCAACAAAGGATACATCTGTGCCATCCGGTCCTCCATGGGCAAAATTGCTGTGGTGATGATACGGTTAAACAAAGAACGCAGGCAAAAAGTACAACGGCATTCACACAAGGTTAGAATGGCAGCAAAGACTGCCACCGATACTAAAGCAGAGGACACAAGGGTTCGGTATCTTCCAACAACCTCCAACCATGCATCCCACATAGAGGTGTTTGCTCCAGAGGCTTCCTTCATTTTGCCATTCAGGGTTCGGTGCCCCGTAATGGCCTCCGCCAGGCTCCCATCGGCTGCTGCGTTGGTTGGCAGGTATATACAACATCTTTCTCCAAAGATAACACACACCCACCCTTTTCTCAGCTAGCAATATGTCAAGAGCTATACAGTTTTGAAAAGCCATCAGTGAAGTAGCGGCCAGCTGCTCATGAACCGCCTCGAACTCAGCCTGTGTCCAGTTACCTAGTTTGGCACGTTGTAATGAATGAAATTGATCCCGTCTATGCCCCTGTTTACAGTACACCACCAACAAATTGTAGATTCAAAACCTGATCGGTCAAAATTGGTGAGGGACTCGGATGGCATGGATGTATGTAGACTCATTACGTTCCCATGACAGCTCTCGTTTCTGGAAATGGTAAGACAGAACATGTGTTAGATCGGTTTCTGACATAGGATAAACAGATACAGGCAATAAAGAAACTAGAGCACAGAAACCCGTAACCTTTCAGGGTAACTTATCAAAAAGCCTGTCATAATCGCTCCACCACCAGACATCTGCACGAGAGACAAGGTTAAAATCAGTGTTTACAGAGAAGATGGTAGTACACATTGTATCAGAAAGATTTCCTAATCTCTTCCCACTTTCTGTTATGTTGATGCATGTGAAATTTCCTATAGCTATGTCTTTTACCCTAAAGAAAATGTTTTTTTTCATCAGCTATAATAAGAATAAATATTGAATCATAAATCCTGCAGGTGCTATTAGGATTACTTTTACTCATCACTTCCAATAAGCGTTGCTTTCTACTGTTTGCTGGGGTTACACATAGTAAAAGTCTTAGTTCCATACATACTTTACAAACTTGCTTGACTAATTTAGCAGCCTGCTCTACCTTTAATAACCAGTTACTATTTAGTCCAGGATGAAAACATAAAATAAAAACAATATTTTTATTCGCCATTTCAGTAATGTGTAAATTCGTTCGGCTCCTAAGGATGCTCCAGGGTTGTGGACAATCTTCACCAGTTTTGAGACGGTCAAACTATTCGGTTTGGCCCCCTTTGTACGCTGGCCTTTGCCCTGTAGGTCAGTGAGCCTCCGGAACTTACCTTTTTTTTTTTTTTTGAGCTGAAATGACCTTTTTGCAATGTGACAGGTGAACCCAAGTTGACCTTTCTGCTATTTTTACAGCTGTGGGAGTAGTCAGCAACACCTGGTACGGCCCGTCGCACTTAGGAGAATACGCCGAGATGAGAGTATAGGCAAAAATAAATTGTTTTTGTTTTTCTAAATTGGCTTCTCATATAATCAGCTTAAGTAGCTTCTTCATCTATTTACCATTGATTATTAAACTGTGGCAATCTATACAGCCTTCCAAATAATGTTTAAAAGGTGTAAGTTTTGATGTACTTGTAATGTTAATGTATAATTTTACCAAGTCTAAACATGGGCCTACCAGTTCCTCCAATACACTTTTTAGTCTGCTTTTCACAGTACCATTTGTTCTTTCCACCAACCCTGTACGTAGTATAAGACTGATGTCCTTGTCCGACCATTCCCCCTGTCGAGACATGCGACACACCATGGCTCGATACTGCAGCCCATTTATATAGATTTTTTGGTAAAATAGGTTTATTTTCAGAGCTTTTGTAGATATCATCCATTATTGTTGCTCCTTTCTTTTTCCATAAGTCTTTTTCATTTTGTGGACTCGCTTGTTGCATTTCACGTAGAACTTTTGATCATAGGATTGAGTTTTCTTCTAAACGTAACACTGTTACTGTTCCTGCCGCTGCTTGTTTTGCCATCTTATCAGCGAACGCATTCCCCAGGAACACTTTGTCCCTGCAGTGTGTGCCGCACATTTGCAGATTGCTAGTTGCTTTGGGAGTTGTACAGCTTCAAGTAATTCTTTTAACAATTCTGCATGTGTCACTGGTTTTCCTGTTGATGATATCATACCTCTATGTTGCCAATATTGTGCAAAAGTATGAACAGTTGCAAACGCATACTGACTGTCAGTATAAATCGTTACTGTTTTATCTTTCATAAGTTTGCAAGCTGTGGTAAATGCGATTAATTCTGCAGCTTGGGCTGAGTAATGTGAAGGGAGCTTTTCAGCTTTTAGCATTGTCTTATCAGTTACCACTGCATACCAAGTTTGAGTTTTCCCTAGTTCATCTTTTTTCGAGGAACCATCTACAAAAAGTGTTTCACCTCTGTCTAATGGTAGATCTTTTAAATTGCTTCTTCTTCTAGCTGTTTGTTTTGTTAAAAAGGTTTATCTGCACTAATAGTGCTGATACCGCGTGTGGTACTTTTAGCGTTAATGGATGGAATAGTACAATAGAAGCGCTAACTTCAACAGCCATGGAAGCAGCAATAACAGCCCTCACACAGTGAGGCAACGCACACTATCTAGTTTAGAGGAGTAATATGCGACCGGTCTCATTTTATCACCATGTTGTTGTGCCAGTACCGAGGTCATGAAATGACCTTTGCAGTCCACCATCTGAACAAAAGGTTTTTGATAATTTGGTAAAGCTAGGGCAGAGGTTGACACAAGGGCCTGCTTTATTCTGCAAAATGCCTCGTCCTCTACGGCTGACCATTTCAATGGAGAGGACATTTTGAGATCTTCACTATACATTAATTTGTTTAAAGGTGCCACAATTTCCGCATAATTAGGCACCCAACTTCGACAGTAATTGGTCAAACCTAAAAATGACATCATGTGTTTGTTTTTTTATTGTTTGTGGTTTTGGCACTTGGAGAATCGCTGATTTTCTATCCTCCATGATGGTACGCCCCTCTGCACCCAAATTATGACCCAGATAGTTTACTTTTGTCTTGCATAGCTGTAGTTTATTTTTATTGACCTTATGACCCTCTTCAAATAAATGTGTCAGAAGCGCCAAAGTGTCTTGCAGACAGGTTTCCCTGTCCGGAGACGCTAATAAAACATCATCAACATATAATAAAATTTGGCTCCCTCTTGGAGGTTGAAATGTCGACATGCTCGCACTCATAACTTGTGCAAAAATTGTAGGCTTTCACAATAGCCTTGGGGCAATCTGGTATGTGATATCCCCCTTTTTACACATGGCATTGCCCATGTGTCACAATTAATAATTACTGAAGATCTTTTGTTAAGTTCAGCAACGTGAAACATTTCTATTTTATTTCTGTTTAGCTAAAAAAAATGACCATATTTAATTTAAATCAAATCTGAAATCCGTCAATTCAAAATTTGTCCTTTATAATTTAATGACCATCATTCAAATCCAGATTAAAATCTTGTAGACTGAAGTCTAGAAAGTATTGCTTTTACTCATAATCATTTTTAGAGTAACTAATTTCATCCACCAGGTTTGCATAAAGTTTCATAGTTTCACTTAACCTTACATTTCAGACGAGGTAACAACGTAAGTTTTTTTAGATTTTATATTAAATAGTCAATAATTTCATCCGTTACTCAATTCTTTAGCACAGTTTGTCTTTATAGAATTAATTTGTCATTCATAAAAGCATCAATAAAAATCACACAAAAACCAAACCAATTTCAATCAATTTTGAGATTCTTTATAACTCTAAATTAAATTCGAGTTAAATTCAAATACCAATTATTTTCAGTATCTAGAGGTGTATAATCTATTTCCACAGTAGTATTTCTTAAAATTAATTATTTGTCACTTGTGAGGTTTAAACCTAATTTTGGTAACGTTAAAATATATATATATATTTTTTTTATTTTTATTTATGTATTTATTTTTTTATTTTTTGCACCGGTATCGCACAGAAATTCAATTTCTTTTATGATTCTACTTAACGTATCCCAAGCTGCACATATGTCCACCATTTCATCAATTTGCTCTGGTGGTTTGTCTTTCTGGGGTGTGATAAACTCTGATCATGCTGAGGATTACTCCTGTTTGAGGTCTCCTCACTCCACCACCCCTCCTCTTGTCCTGTGCAGCAATCTTTGAAGGGCAGTTTTTTGCCCAGTGGCCAGTACCGCCACAAATCCAGCAGCCATTTGGACAGCGTGGATTTTGTGGGGTATCATTTTTGGTTCGTCGCCTAGTGCGACCTCCTCTGTCTCTGCTTTTTCTGCGGCCTTTCATCGGGCCGTTGAAAAAGGCAGAGGTTCCTAAACTTCCAAATTCACCCAGCTGAAAAATATCCGATCCTTGGTTAGGTTTTTCAAGGATTTTTTCAGCATGAATTGCCCACGTGGTTAATTGTGAGACAGGGACAGTTTCAATTTCAACCAGGTGTTTTCTTATCCATCCCCCAATTTCGCCCGTCAGCAAAGCATTTTTCAGTTGCTGCTGATATGCACTTGTGTCATCTTCATTAAAAGTTATCCCACTATGCATTTTAAACTCTTTTTCAAAACGCAAACGGAAATCATCTACTTTTTCTCCAGCTATTTGTTTTATCCCTGCCAAGTGGCGGTAATTTGCTTTTTTGCGAAAATTTCTTTTGACTCTTTGACATAATGGATCCCATTGTGCTTTGAATGCTTCACTCAGTTCTGGATTAGCTCCTATAGGGTATTTTATTGGGCCTAATCGACCATTTTGATCAGTTATTTTTCCCGTATAATTCCCTCTTACTTTTGCCCAGTCTTTCCCTAGTGAGAGCATTGCAGCTTCCCCTGCTTCTATCCCATTTAATCTATAGGAATGAATTAGGCTAGTCATGTCTTCTACCCATATATTGGGATCCTCTGCTGCAGGTGTTATTCCTTCCACAGCCTTCCTGGCTTCTTCTTCTAAGGTCCAGGGTCTGAAACCATATAAGTCTTGTGCCCCTTCGTCTAGTGAGGGGTACAGTCGTGCTGCTGGGATTGCAGTGGCTGATACTGGGGTAGACGGAGCTGCTGCAGTGCAGCTCCGTCTGCCCCAGGGCTGGCTGCATGAGCTTGTGCTCCCTGCACCGTTACAGCATTCCGTGTGCTTTCTTTCATTCTTACAAATAAGTTCTCGGATTCTTTTAACCATAATCTAGCACTACTCAACTCCTCCTCCTTTTTCGCCTTTTTTTTCTTCCTCTTTTTCCCATTACGCTGTTCTCCAAAGTTTTCACTACAATTTTCCATTGTTCAAATTTTAATTTCCACTCTACTCCATATTTCTTCTTCCATTTTGTCATGTATACAGTGCTACCAGGAAATCTGGACAGCATGTACTTCTCATCCCCTTCGGGACCCTCAGCGAGTGAGGAATTACAAAAATTCGTGTTTCCCATCATTTAAAGTACTTGCAATTTTAATTTGAAAAATTATGAATTTATTTTCCTTTGATTTGCTATTTTAGCTTCAAAAATGTATTTATTTAAATTTGGTCCAGGTTCGTTGACTCCTAGGGAGTCCTATGAACTGGAGTTTGTTTCAGTAGGCCAGCAATTAAAAATACCTTGTTGTGGTATTCTCCACTTCAACTCTTTCAAGTGGGAGAATCTTGCCTTTGCATCCACAAGAGGTTTGCTGCTTACAACCCTACTGTTTTATATGAGGTAAAATACCGAGTGGTATTTAAACCTCCAATCACTCGCACTTTCACACTTATTGTCACGGAAATTAAGCGCCTGTCATCGCCGGACTCCGCAGTCCGTTAACACGGGTATTAGCCAGGCCCCGCAGCCTAACAGGACAAGGTCTCCAACCTTGCAGCACCAGGCTCCGTCCGCCTGTTTCGCGAAAATTTTGCGCTAGGACTTTCGCTGTCCTACGCGGATTTTGTGCATTAATTAGTTACCTGTTAGAGTCTAGAATTTACAGGGTTTTATATACGCGCAATGACCCCCAGTCACTCGCCACTTTTAACCAAGAATCACTCACCCCTGTTGCCTTTCCTTGGAGTCTCGTCAACCTTCAGATCCCAGCAGGCAGGCAGAGTGTCAGCCCTTGAACAGGTTCTGAAAAGCTTCCACTAGGAAGCTTGCCGTGCACGGTCTCTACTGGCATCTGCCTTACCCGCTGGAATCCTTCCGGTATGTTGAGATCCGGCTCGAAGGACCAAATTATGTCACAGTTGACACCTATTAAACACAGCAAATAACACAGGAAAGACAAGAGAAAGTTAGATTCTTAATACTCACGAGGAGAACAGACGGAGATGTGCTTTCAGTTACAAATCTCCTACCGCTCTGAAGCACATTTGCCTGCCCCTCTCTTTTTATTGTCTTTAGGATCCCTAATCACAGAGAGCGCCTTAACTCTAAAAGGAGGGGGAAAGACACTTCATCACACAGTCACAGCGCCAAGATTATCGCTAACTAACAACACAATTTATCTCGCACTAGCTTTATCTAGTTCCTGACCCAGGATCAAACAGGACAAGTTGTGAATCTTCACGGCGATGGTTTTATAGCTATCTAAGAGGTCAAAGCAGGCCGTTCTGTGAAGAGCTGCTGTCACTGCTCTTCTTCAGAGAGGCCTCCTCTGAGGAAGGAAGCAGAGTGGTTAACAATATAGAAACATTTCTAAAAACATATGACTAAACAAATAAGAGTACATAAACTAACAACATATAAAACAGTATAACAAATAGTTGATAATAATACAATTTACCTAACAGAAACACTAAAACTTATGGACAAACAACACATAATACTAACAACAATAATTGCAATTTAATTAGTAGAATACCATTTAAACATGACTTAAAGTAGTCTAATTTGTAGTTTTATATTAATTACTTGGAGTCTCTAACCTAGGTCAAGCGGTAATATCACTTAGTTACATATAACCAAAACTAGCATAATATTAATTGGAAAATGTTTAGAATGAATGTGTTTATATTGAAAATGCTCAGGTATATTCTATAAGTGTTTTATTCTTAAAATCTGCACTTTGATCTAAAGAGGATGCAGAAGTTCTGAACCACTTTGCGTAGCAGACTTCCTGTCAATTTAAAATTACTGCACTGATCTGTATTTGTAGGAATTTGCCCCACAGGAAAATAAAATAGGTTTAAGACAGGTTATCTTTTGGTCAAACTCTGGTAAAAGACTAGAGGCTTTGTTCCAATCAGGAATTAGGAGTAAAATCACAAACTGGCATGAGAAGAGCTTGCTCTGAATGACCTTTGGTCTCCCTTGTCTAGATAGAGAAGCGCCGTAGCCCTGAAATTAAACAAGTCTCAGAAGGTAATAAAATTGCTTTGGACGTACCAACTTAGTAATTTGAAACTAGCCATGCAAGGGAAACAACATGCCTTAATTGCATAAATTAAATCAAAGAAAACCCCCTTTTGAATAAAAGTATGGGCGCCAGAGGAACGAATCAAATTTGCTTTTGCAGTTCTCCAAAAATGTCTTTACTTTTTGTTTGTCGTTTCCATTTTTTGTCCATTTCCTCTGTCAGGTAAATTCATATGTTGTTTCTGCTTTGAGTTTTGTGATATGCTGCTCTTGTGGTGATAGTATGCATCTCTCTTGAATAAATGCTGATTATTGGGATGCTGTTACCTCTGTGTGATCTCAGTTTCTTTTGTGCACTGCATTTTCTGAATGAATTAGAATTAGATTAGTTAAATCAGTGAACAGACTAATAGAATCTATGGTCCAGAGGCCTTTTTCGAAGAGTTCTAACATTTTGCATGTTGGCCCATTCCACACACTTAAGCGCTGATTCCAGTTGTGTGGTGAATGTGTTATGTACGATTTCTGCTATTTAGTACTTACTATACAGATTTTAATTTGGAAGTGTTCAGTTTTGGTTTGATGAGGATTATTTACATTACAGGAGTCTTATGGGCCAGATGTTGTTACGTAACAGGCGTGACATTGAGCTAGGGAATTGAAGAGACCTGATCAATCTCTTTCTTTCCTCAAACACTACTACCTGTACTGTTACTTTAAGAGAGCATCTTGGCAGCCTAGCCTGAGGCGCAGCCCTCAGTTGGCGCTAGGCTGCCTGAGGAGAGGTAGGAAATTTTCTTTGCTCTTGGTTAAGTTCATGTTTTCTGAAATTTATAAAATAATTAAAAGCACATGCAGCTGTGAATGTTTGTTTTAATACATAAATTTCTTTTGACAAGTTCAGGACATTATTTTTGTAAATGTTAGAGCAGATATTGTTATGATTTCTCCATGTGCTTATCTGCTTGGAGAATTCCAACTCCTGTCCATGGAAGAGCTGCATGTTAAAGGGATTTTTGTGTTTCTATTTGTGCAGGTATGCGTATTTGGTTCTTTTGTTCTACAATGTTTAAGCTGGTTGTATTAAGTACTCAAATCATCTGGGTTATGCAATGATCTCAGAGTTTCCTTTATTTTTACTTTATTTTTATTTTTTTTGTATTATTGTGAATTTATTTCTTGGAACAATACTACGGTACCCTGAGTTGGCGCTAGGCTGCCTGAGAAGAGGGGAATTCCGACTCCTGTGCATGGAAGCGCAAGAAATGCATGTTAAAGGACTTTTTGTATTTCTATTTGGGCAGGCCTCTGCCAACATTAAAGATCAACCAGAAACTCCAGTGGTCTGACTCCCTTCTTCATCTGAACACAACGCAGAACACATCAAGGTTAACCGACTGTATAACACTAGATTATTAGTAAAGAACACTTCTAGTATACACCGGTTACATGAGGAACAAACTAGATTTGCTTTTGCAACTCTCCAAAGACGTTTTTCTCCTTCTTTCTTTCTTCCTTTCTTTATTTCTTTCCTTCTTTCTTTCTTTCTTTCTTTCTTTCTTTCTTTCTTTCTTTCTTTCTTTCTTTCTTTCTTTCTTTCTTTCTTCCTTTCTATTTGTCTCAGGTAAATGAATGTCTGTTTTAGTGTGTTTGAAGTATCTGTGTTGTCAATGTGATTTTATACTTTTAAGTGTTAGAATAAACTCTGAAAATGTATGACGTGGAGCGTTAACTGTCATCTCTATGGCTTTTGCTTCCACGCATGGAATCAATGAATCCGGGAGCACAAGAGAATATAACGAGCCAGAAGTTAATGATGTTATTCTCTACAGTACCTAATGTAATGTGAAACCCTGACTATATTGCAGCTTCTCTTTTTCATCATGGATGATTTTGTTCGTGACAAACTACGTCAATGGAGACTAAGTGCCTGGATATACAGATTTAAAGGTAAAGCATTTGTGTTCTTGTTGCAAGCACTGTAATTTATTCATAATGTCTGATCTAGTCAAAAAGACATCCATGTTACAAATGTCACTGCTGTTTTTCATTTTTAATTTGATAAGCTACAGTAAATAAAAGGAAGTGTAACAACCAGTAAATAGTTAAAATAAGTACAGCACACATGTTAGTCTTTCACCTGTTGATTCTTAGCAGTTAAACAGAAGTTGCGCATCATCACCTGCATGGTGTTTTAATCAATGTGTTTATTATTTATGTTAGACAAGGTTTCTCTTTAGAACAATGTTCTTATTAGTAATTAATGACAATATATTTTATTACAGATCAAGAAATCGACACTGAAAGCTTCTTTGGACTGGAAGATGAAGACATCAAGGACTTGATTCCAAAAGTTGGACCAAGGGTTCGATTCAAGAGGAGACTCAAGTCTTTGAGGGTAAAAGCTAACACTCAAAAGTTAATGCAAATGCTTCGGCTATATGAGATTACACACAATCAACAGTATTGAGAATATAACTTTTCACACTAACTGTTTTCTGGTTTGTACAAATATGCTTCACAGCAACAACACAAGCAAAACCAGGAGACAGAGTTTGTCCCTTCAGAAGTAAGTTTTTTGTTTGATATTTTGTGAGATAGTACATATTAAATCTATGGTTTTGCTTTGCTTTATTTCCTAACACGATGGTTTTGCTTGCTTTGTGAATAGGAGATGGAAACCTTGAGCTACTTGAATGAAGTAAGAACAGTGAGACTTTTTTATTCATTTTTCCAACATTAATCTATATTTATTTTATTGGAATACAAACAAATGTGTATTTTTTCATCTTTTTGAGAGAAATGAATATTTATTGAAGTCAATAAAATCTTGGATTTAGTCAAATATCAGTTTTTTTCTCTTAGTTTTCAGCTTCAACAAGTGGTACAGGTCAGTAACAATACTATCAATTTATACAGTAATTTTTAATAAGACAACTTGATAAGTAAACCCAAATACAATGTATTTTTCTAACTAGCAAAGATAAAGCTGGAACCTGAGTTTGAGTCCAGTGCAGAGAAACCAGCAGCAAAGCAACATTGTGGAGCAGTGCCATTTTCAGGTATTGCAACATTCATTTTCTTCCTTAGCCACAAAGACAATAGCACACATGTTAAACCAAACACAGAACATCTTTGGTAAAACAAGAGCAATGGCAGAGGATTTATAACCCTGCTAATGTTTATTTTTAATGACAGAAGCAAGGATATTGTCTGATGTTAAAAAGATAATGGTGCACATCCATAGCAAACTGTTCCAACAGGACAACAACAAGCTCAATAATTTCCTGAAGTAAGTATCTTTCTTTTGTTCATGCAGCAATCTCACAAAACGGTTTCCAAACAGGCTTGCATTTTAATTATTAGTTATTATGAGTTAACCATAACTAGAACTCTAAAAGATGTAGACTGTGTAATTTCTTGAACTTGAGTGGCCTAAGCGGCAAAACTAACACAAATATTTTGAAAAGTTTTTCGTAGAGCCACATATTGGCAAATGGTGTAAAAATAATTATTTATATATACAAACATCTGCATGGACATAAAACAGACTAGGATTAAACATGCAACTAAGTTGTCACCGTCTTGAGTCATCACAAATAGCTGAAATAAATAAAATATTGTTATTTTGAGAGTCCTCAGCTCATAGTGGGGGAACAGGAAGCCTATCATGCTTCACTGCATAGTGACACACTATAGGCTTAGTTATGTAAGAACTTGTAATGACAAGAATGACTGAATTTTATTGCAAATGAGAATCTAAATAGACATGGAAGTCAGTACAGATTAATATCTATACATAATGTGGATACATTTAGAAGAGATACTTCCAGTCGCTGAAGCACACAACCAATGAAGGAAGCTAAATATACTGCTCAAAAAAATAAAGGGAACATTTCACTTTAATTTTGTGTGTGGCTCCAAATCCAGGCCTCCATTGGTTAATAATAATAATTTGATTTTCATTGATGATTTTTGTGTGATTTTGTTGTCAGCACATTCAACTTTGTACAGAACAAAGTATTCAATGAGAATATTTCATTCATTCAGATCTAGGATGTGTTATTTGAGTGTTCCCTTTATTTTTTTGAGCAGTGTATATTAACATGTATTCAGAATTGATTTAATGTCACATACATAATGTATTAACTTTTACTAATATGTCATCTTTAGATTTATTATTGTTCTATATCATACTGGCATCTAAAATTTATTTTTGCTCTTAACAGGAATGAAATCACTAAACTGAGCATAGACAAGAGGGAGATGGTTGGTGTCTTTGGTAAAACTGGAGCTGGAAAGAGTTCTTTGATTAATGCTGTTATTGGTCAAGCAAACCTTCTGCCCATTGGAGATCTCAACGCTTGTACCTCAGTCATGATTAAAGTCGAAGCAAACATGGGAGACAAATATGAGGCAGAGATTGAATTTATCACTAAAGAGGTAAACAGGACTATAAAAAAAGGATTTATCCTTATTTGAGTATGCAGTGTGTGTAATAATTTAAGTGTATTGAACTAAATAATCTAGACATTTGAAGGAACTACTTTTATGGTAGCATCTCAATGTACATAAGTTCTTACGGGAAGGTCTTTCTGAATTCCTCATCAATGCTATTAGCAAAGGGTGACGTAAGCTTCATGTTTATTGCATACTCAAACATTGCATACTCAAACATCTTTGGTTAAACAAAAGCCAAACCAAACTGAACAAATATTGTTTCTGCTTTTGTAGGAATGGCAAGATG
Organism: Poecilia mexicana; assembly: GCF_051168715.1. Taxonomy (NCBI): domain Eukaryota; kingdom Metazoa; phylum Chordata; class Actinopteri; order Cyprinodontiformes; family Poeciliidae; genus Poecilia; species Poecilia mexicana. The sequence goes on along the minus strand of NW_028263377.1, from coordinate 15,636,354 downwards.
AGGTGTGGTCAATGTGGCAATATCTTTGTGATCATATGGATCAAGAAAACGATGATGAAGATGGTTGTCAAGATGATAGTGATGATAATGAAGATGATGATTATGAAAACAAGTTGTCAGCACTTTATGGGAAGGACAGGAAACAAACAAAACCAGATGAATTTATGGATCCCAAAAACTTCAGAGAGATCCCAGAGTTTCTTGAATCCAAAACAAAAACCTTGACCTTTCACTCAGTAAGGGAGATATATTCTGCTTGTAATGCTGTGTTTCATATGAATATATAATAGATCTTAGTACTATCAAATATAATATATTAAATAAAAATAATAGTCTCTTTTTATTTCCCATATAGCCTAATATATTATTTTTTATTTCTATGATAATTTTTCACAAATTAAACATATGGAGAACCCAGGCACTTGGAGTCCTATGCACAGTGCATCATGCATATGGACAGAGTGACGACACTGCAAGTTACCATGAGATAGTCGGAACATACATAAAGCAAGAGCTTTATGTATGTTCCCAAACTGGGAACCTTAATAACCTTAATAACCACTTCATGATTATGCCTTCAGATCTTGTCCAAGAAAATCTCAAATGAAGACAAGTGGCAGTCCTGGTGTAGTCCAACATACATTGGGGAACATTTTTGACACCATGCCAAGGTGGCAAGCAGGGTTCTTGCTTTGAGCACATAAAATTTTACACCTACCCACATAAGATCCTCCACAAAATTCTCCAGGGATTGTTATCCTTCTCCAGATGCACTAAACACATGTTGATTGCACAACCAAATTCCCACAAGACATTTGGTGATTCTCAGTCAAATTATTTGAGTATGCAGTGTGTGTTACACACAAGAAACCAAACTGAACAAATATGGTTTGTTCAGTTTGTTTTCTTTTGCAAAGAAATCATAACCATCATGTTTTTTTGTTTTTTTTTGTCAGGCTGAAATGCTCTCTGAAGGAATTGCTAAGTACACAAAAAATGATCCAAAACAAGGAGAAGGCAAAAAGCTTAAGAGGTTGTATTGGCCTTTAGTGAAGTGTGTGACTGTCAAAGTGCCAAACATTCCTCTTCTTCAGCATGTTACTCTGGTGGACCTTCCTGGAAATGGAGACCGTAACAAGAGCAGAGATCAAATGTGGAAGGAGGTAAATTTTTGTAGAAAATTGTGATGAGTGAAACTTGTAACATGTTAGCACTTTACTTAAAAACTACTTGCAATTAAACAATATGTGAAATTTCAGATTGTTGGAAAATGTTCCACCGTTTGGATTGTGGCTGATCTCACCCGATCAGCATCGGAAATAGAAAGCTGGCAGATTCTGAAAAGTACTGCTAGTCTCATGGGAAATGGTGGCGAGTGCCAGAACATTCACTTTATCTGCACCAAGTCTGACGTTTTTGAAGATTTTCGACAACAGTAAGTGAAGAAAGAAAGTTGCTAAAATTGACCACAATAAAGTTTCATATTTGCGCTTTTGCCTTGTAGCAAGAAGGTCCAGAGTTTGACCTGGGGTACTTTATGTATGGAGTTTGCCTGTGTGTGTGTGGGTTCTCTCTGGGAACTCTGGCATCCTCCCACCACCCCAAAACATGACTGTTAGGTGAAATTAGTTTCTCCAAACTGCTCTTAGAGTGTTAGTGTGCACACATAGTTGTTTGTCCCATGTGTCTCTGTATTGAAGTTCCCAAACTTAAATGTCCATGTACATGTCCATTTCCATACAATAATATTTTATCTTTCAGCACAACAGAGGACCGTCTGAACCTCATACTTGACAGAAACATGAAGACCAAGGTAGCAGTCAAAGAGGAATTCAACAAGCTAGACAATGTGAAGGTGAGCCAAGTTTATAGAAAATAAAACATTGTCCATATCTAGAACAAAACTTAATAATCAATCAATTTTCTACAGAAACACTTCAGTGAAGATAATTTTGAAGTGTTCACAGTGAGCTCTAAGGAGTTTCTGGTAGGAGAACTGAAAGAACACTCTGGTATGTTCCATCCTCTTGAAAATCTGATTTAATACCAATTAAATCCAAATGTAGGCGCTGAAACACATGTAGCACCATTCTCATTAATAGAGGTTGCACACAAGGTATGACAAATTTAACAAGTTATAAACTAATGAAAGAATCTTAATTCACTGACAAGTTTTTAGGTGTGAAGGAGTCATTTTGGTGCTGGTGTGAAACCTTTGAACTTTTGGCATCAAATAGACTTTTTCAACTTGGAATTTGTTTTCTTGTGTGCATAAATGAAGTATATCAATGACCATTGCCAGCTTTCACATTATGTTTGAAAACTACAGAATTACAGCAATCTTAATGTAAAGTCATGATATAAATATGATTTTGTTTCTACAGAAATACCCAAGCTTCAGAAAGTTTTGCAAGATCTGAATGACTGTCACTCAGAGACGTTAAACTATGTTTCTGGAGCTTATGGGATTCTTGCTTTAATTCAAGGGACCAGTTTAAGAGGAATGGTAAGGCTGCAGAAGAAAACTCCTCATTATGGCACTAATATTTTCTGAAAGTAAGATTTCAGGAGAAATTGCATATTTAAAAAAATGAAAGCGCTAAACTGCCAAACTTCCTCAAACTGGATGATTGCTGACCCTTTGGACACAGACAATGAACGTGTGATATTTTTAAACTTAAACACTATTGCATCATGGAAGTGTGAAACTTGACACTTGAGGGGGAACATTGTCCACAAGAAAGGCTGTCCATCCATTCTCAAAAGCAGAGTTTTTTGAACGCCAGTCACCATGGGAGAGTCTGAGGATGTTCATGAGAACGAACATTTATTAAAATGATAACCTTAATGTTTTTAACTGGAATAACTATTGTTTTTTGTTTCCTTGCTTTAGGTTGGCAAAACTGAAGATGTCTATGATGAACTTGAGAAAAACAAAAACTCTCAGCTTGAACTAATCAAAAAATCACTGGATGAGACGTACTCAGATTTTGAAAAATGTTTGAATGAAGGTGTTGAAAAAAGCAAAAGTTGCTGTGAAAAAACTTTGAAGACTGTCCTGTATCCTCGAGTACGGATTGTGACAGTAAACATAAAAAGCTATTTATTTTCCGCTATTTGTGATTGAAATACTTAGTTTGTTTGTTTTTTTTTTTGTTTTGTTTTGTTTTTTTTTGTCAGCGGTCCGGCCGTGCCTTCTGGCCGACATTGCAATGTGTCGTCCAAAATCGTGGGATCTACAAACCCAGAAAGAAGCAGGCAATTAATTTAAACATGAAGCTTACGTCACCCTTGGCTAATAGCATTGATGAGGAATTCAGAAAGACCTTCCCGTAAGAACTTATGTGCATTGAGATGCTACCATAAAAGTAGTTCCTTCAAATGTCTAGATTATTTAGTTCAATACACTTAAATTATTACAATCTGTCAAATGTTTCAGAACTAAAGGAAAAAATGGCCCATTCAATGGTGTGATCAACAAGTTTTCACTTGACACTGAAAAGCTAAAAAGTAAATACAGTGGTGTGGACCTGCTGCTGAACTTTCTGAAGACAGAGGTAAGCTAAAGCTGAATGCTCAATGTTTAGCTTATTTAAATATTAAATTAGCTTAGATGAATATCTGTAAAATTTAATCAAAAATGTTTGTTTTTAAGAGATTTAATGATAACCAAAAGAAATTGAGTAATTAAAACTATGTAAAATACTCCTGTGTAATAAAAATATTCTTTTTTCTGATTTTCTTAGGAAGAAAAGATTCAGTCAGAGTTGAACAAAGTGATTCGTGATCGCAAGAAAACAGTGTACAACAGTTTGACAAAAACAATTGAGGAAAGCATGAAACCATGCTACAAGAGTACGGACATTAATATGACGTAAAACTTTTCATTAAAATGCCTCATGTTTATAATTGCACAAATATTTAACCTAGTTTTTTGCTATTGCTTTTTTTTTCTTTGGTGTGGTGGGGATCTTGTGGCTACAGAGGCTGCTGGTTTTTCAAAAGCTGGCACATTGAACAACATAAGGGAAACAATTGAAACCCATGTCAAAAAATCAAAGGACACCATGTTTGACAAGGCTAAAGATGTTATGTTGACTGAACTCAAGAGCTTGGAGGTTTGTTTAAAATATTATTTAAAGAGGGATTTCATGCCAATTTTAGCCATGCACTCAAATTGTAACAATTACTTTGCTAAACAATTTTGCTGACTTAAGGACGATATCGTGGAATCGGTGAAAAGTACCATGGAGGAATGTTTGGAGCTCTCATTCAGGACTGACGACCACTCCATTCCAGGTGAATCAGCCAACCTCTATTTTTTATCAATCTGTATATATGTGGGTTTCTAAGATAATAAATGTCTATTTAAAAATACTTAGATGTTTCAACTGAGCTTGGAATAGTGGAGAAACTATATGATGAACTGAAGAGAAACCCAAAGGATGCTGTAAATTAGGTAAAGTTTCCAGATATTACTATTAACGCTTTTTCAGGAGTTAAGGATGCAAGTATTTATAATAAAGTTATATAAATGCATTTCTTTTCACAGCTGCACTTATTCAATGTTACAAGTATTCTGTTACACGTGGGTCCTGATTTTCTGACTGCACTGCAAAGATGAAGATTTTTCCTAATTGAAAAAGTCCAAGATCATCATCATCATGCCACAAAGCTCAAGAGATTGAGAAGTTTATCAGAAGATGGCTCAAAGTGTAGCAATGCTAATGAATATGTATTTTTTTAGCAAGAGATATTCAAAAACAAATGTATTTCTTTTTTGTGTTCAATGTTAGGTTAAACGGTATTTATCTTTATTAGCCTTTTTATTTTGCTCTATAGTTAATTTCATAGTAAGGCCACAAATATCCAGCAATTTTTCACTCAAAAGCAGATGTTCATATCCTTTCACTAGGTACAGTTGTTCTTGTTGAATTAAAATATTTTCAGATCAGAAAAACTGAGAACATTTTATAAAAAAAAGTTAACTAATTGAGCACATTTTGTTTTTTAATAAGACAACTCTCTAAGAGCCTATTTGGACCTACAATATTTAGTTTTGTCTTTTTAACTTTATTTTTATTAAAATGCTGCATGCATCATGAGTCACTGATTGTGCGAAGAGAAAATAATGGTCTGGTGATAAAGCAACCAATGCATGTTGTGGGATTATATTTAGACTTTTATTACAATATGTTAATCAGCAGGTATTGAAGCTTATATTAACTAACTGATTATGATCTGCTACAATAATATCACAGCACAGCTCTGCTGTTTGTGGGATATTATGTGCTCACATTCCTGTCCTGGTCAAGTTGACCGAGCCAAGAATTAGGATTCATAACTGAAACTGTTGAAAGTAACCAAAATCATTAGTTATGGGAGCAGGCGGTGCCGTAATATTGTTGTGCAGTTTAAGTGTGGCTTAAATCTATATAAATGCAGGTAATCAGAATGTATTCCAGATCTGACTGAGCTCTTCTATGCATTTTTTCTGTTTGGATCTCCGAAGATATCTTTGCATTTTATTAAAGTTTGGTTGATTCTAACTTGCTGGCTTGCCTTTGATTTCTCACATCACAAACCTACCCTAACCCTAACCCACCTGGCATTTGTCGTTATACTGTCACTCAAATTATATGAAATGGCAATTTTGTAGGTGTTGAGCAGAAACATAACATTTCTGTGGTGGATTTGTGTTTCAAATTGATAACGTTTCATTTCCTGATGCAGGTATGTAATCAATACACATGTGTCAGGATATAAATACTGTTGGGAAACCAGAATGCTCCAAAAACTCTGGAGTGTCTGAGAGTCATTCAAATTTCTCAGAGTCATGCAAAAATTTCTAAACAATGGGTATTTCTGTTGAAACAAAATCATATTTATATCATAACTTTACATTAAGAGTGCTGTAATTCTGTCGCTTTCAAACATAATATGAAAGCTGGCGAAAGTTAAAAATTCCAAGTTGAAAAACGTTTGTACTTTTTCGCCTACGGAGCCACTCCCAAATAAAGGGTTTTGTCGTTCCTACGTCTCCTCCTGGCTGATACATGATGAGCGTTGACTGAATATAATCTCATGCAGTCGTTCCCATTGGTCGCTGCCATGATTTTTAATGACTTATTGTTTGAGCCTGCTATTTCACATGTGATTTTAATTTCTTTTCTTATTCAATGGAAACACCTGAATTGTGACATTGCGTTTTTTCAACATCATAAGAATATAGAGAAACATTTGCACACATGCGGAAAGGAAATGCAGTTTCTGTTTCAATCCTGTGATCAGATATAACAGAAGTGAGGCAGGCTAGATTTCCCCAAAATATGTCAATCTCCTTATTAACTTAATTTGCCTGAAGTGGCCAGGCAAACAAACCAAGCTTTACTATAGACGGAGGTAAAAGAGTATTTCATATGAACCTTGTTTGGTTTGCAAATGAGGTTCAAAGAGACTTAAACAAAGGAGCTGATTTTAGAGGGAGAGGGGGAAGCTGTTGGAGAGAAGATGCTGTTTTTATCACATATGAGTTATATTACATAAAAGCAAAATATTAAAAACTGACTGTCATAACAGGAAAAGAAAATTATTATCCTTTTAAATAAAATGAATAATTTATCAGTATTAGTCTCAGGCATGCAGAATAAAAATGTGTTTTTAGATGTAGCTGAGCTCACAGTGGTCCAAAAACTTGAGGATGTGTTTACAAAAAGCACCTAAAGCAGATAAAGTTTTAGGGACAAAGCAAGTAATAAAAACTGCTGTTATTTAAAAAGCTGTTGTGCAAGTGATGACACTTTAAAACTTGATGTGACAACACCTTGAAGAGCCATGAAGGGAAGTGATCTGGTCAGCTTTTTAATGGGCTTTATTTTACAGTGACATTACACTGATGTAATGAAACTCCTAGGGTTGTCTATATCCCCATTTTGTGGACCGGGGCAAAAAATATATATGATCCCTAGGAGGGTACAACAGAAAATAATTGAGAAACACTGTGACATTGTAAGCTGTAAAACCTACATTATTTGAAAGGATATAAAACCAACACTCTCACTTTCTCTCCTGAGAGGGAAAGTGAGAGTGTAATACAGCACATTTCAGCAACAAGGCAGCTCGAAGTGCTTTACATCATAAAAAACACAAATATAAAGTCATAAATAACAGATCCCTGATAACTTTATAATCAAATATTATTATGCATGTTTCAAGTTTGTTTGTTTCAGGTTTTATTGATGTTTAAATCTTGTAATTATTTCCTATTTTGAGCATTTCAACATGTTTAGTGTTAACTCCATGCACCGTCACCATTCCTGTATTCCTCTGTTATCTCAGTGTGCTACTCACTGCATGCTAGTTTATGTGTAGGCTATCCTCACTCACTCACTCACTCACTCACTCACTCACTCACTCACTCACTCACTCACTCACTCACTCACTCACAAACTGCAGTCTTCCACAGATTGAGGAAGAGGTCAGCTAATCTGACCTCTTCCTCAATCTGAGGAAGATTAAGGAAGAGGTCAATGAGACAGACGTGTCCCTGGGTCACGTCTAGTGGTGTTAGCCTTTGTTGTTGCAACTCTTAAGGGCAAGACCCATCACGTGTCCACTCTCTTCTCTCCGACTCCCCTCAGCTGAAATTGCTAAATTTATAAACTCAGACTGAAGGGGAGGTGCAAGCAAAGAAGGACTGATGGAATGGAGTAGCTCAATGTCCTTCAAGGAAATCAATCAAAGGCCCATCGACGTCCATAAAAATTGGTTAAGTTCTGAGAGTCTCTGGTTGGGCATCAGTCAACCAGGCGTTGCCCCTTACACCAGACGGCCAGTTCATCCCTGGCCTCAAACATGCTATCCTTAAGCTTCTAGATTTATAGATGAAGCTGGGCATAATGCTGCCTGTTTCAACACATTCAGTGTGTGCAGAACAGTGTTGCATTATGTCCTCAGCTGGACTGGATACAGGGACATTGACTCATATCTGAGATTTATGAGTAAAGTTAATGTGTAGTTACAGTGGGTCGTTTACCATTTCCTCCACACCGGGTGAAACTGATACAGGCAGAGACGAGCCTTACAACAGTAAATCTCTTTGCTCAAACTCACAATATGACTGAGAGGAGAGCCAGTATAGGAAGCATGATGTTACTCTGGTCTGTGAATGTCAAATGTACAACAGAAATAAGAATGTCAGGCAGTAACCATGTTAGGATTTGTTTTATCCTTCCATACAAGTTATGTTATGAAACAGTGCCGTTGTTATGTTATAAAACAGTGCCAGCTATTAATTCATGTTAGATTAAAAACCGCCTAGGCAGGTTTTTCTCACTGTTTTCCTTTGAAGTTTTATGGTTTCGTTTTCGAAAAGAAATGTACATTATATATTCACCACTTCCTTTGAATTTTTTGGGTGGGGTTTTTTCAAAGTATTGAGAAATTTAATGACTATCTGTTGCTGCAGGTCATCAAGGCTGATAGTGAAACGAAACAAACCAAGCGAAATGATTCACGGTTTTGGTAGCGTGGCAACAGAGAGGAATGGTTTCTCTGTTTGATGTTGATGTGATCTTTCAAACTGAAGACCACCTCTTACCGTGCCATAAAGTTTATCACATCAGAGGCTGAAACGAAAGAGAAAGGAGACAATGAACTAAGGAAATACAATTGTGGAAACTCTGAAGATAAATTTACAAAAATAAATGCATTAAATAAACAAAATGTATAGAAATGCTCAATTCAAGATAATTACAAAATCCAAAATAACAATATTGTCAATAAGATTATAGAACTTGCTAAACTCTTAAAAGCTTAAATGGAAATAAAACATTCAAATATGATTGGATCATGAAATTCTTTCTAATATTGCAAAAAACTATCACATGTAAAAGTTAAACCATAAAGCATTGCTATTACAATAAAAGCATCCAAACTCTCAGCTTCCAACAGATCTTCAGGAAGGCTGCTCCAAAGCTGAGGGGTAAGAAAAATATGCTTAATTATGTTTTGGTGCTCAATTTAAAGCTGCAGTAATTTTTACAATAATCAGTTTTTGTATTTGTTCAAACTGTCACCATGTTGTGAAAGCATATGCAACAGATAATGTGTGAAAAACATTAAGCTCCACCTCCCCAGTGCTACTATAGCTATCTGAAGAAATGCAATGCTCCCAGTCAAAAACAACCAATGAGCCAGAGGCAGCAGGACGTTTTAGCGATGTCAATGTTGCTCGCGTATGAACTGCTGAATGTGCTAATGTGAGAAATAACTTACCATTCCAGAAAAACTGTTAATGTGTCATCATCAGAGAGAGAAAAGTGTAGGGTATGAGCAGCGCATACACAAGAATGATTAACAGCGCCAAGATACTCCTTCTGGCTCTGATAGGTTGTTTCTGACACAGCAGTGTATTTGTGCAAATGACAGCATCATCGGGATAAGATCCTTGTTTTTTCAAGGATAATCTGTATAATTTCATGGTATAGTGGTGATTTTCACAAATATCTAAAAGACATATTTTATTTTATAAATGTTACTTACAGCTGTCTTAAGGAGTAACAAAATAACCTTTCTGGACCCGGAGTGGACTAGAACACCTTTAGGACAAGCATATATGATAAGTAGTGCACACTAACTGTTAACAGTATTACATCTTGACTTCAATCTTGACAATTAAGGGCAATATGTATCAGTAAAAGAATCTTAATAATTAGTTTGAATTTAACTTATTTATTCAAATAAGTACATTTCATCAATTAGTTATGTGAGCAGGTGGTGCCGTAATATTGTTGTGCAGTTTAAATTGTGGCTTATATCCATATAAATGCAGGTAATTAGAATGTATACCAGATCTTACCGAATCCTTCTATGCATTTTTTTCTGATAAGATCTCCGGAAAAATCTTTGGATTTTATTAAAGTTTGGTTGATTCTAACTTGCTGGCTTGTCTTTGATTTCTCACATCACAAACCTGGGGTAAGACGTCTTTAACAATGTTGAGAAACCACCTGGCATTTGTTGTAATACTGTCGCTGAAATAATATGAGATGGCAATTTTGTGGGTGTTTACCAGAAACATAAAATTTGTGTGGTGGATTTGTGTTTCAAGTTCATTATAACTTTACATTAACTGGCGGATGTATCTAATCAATATACACTCATCAGGATATACATACTGTTGGGAAACCATTACTCTCCAAAAATTCTGTCCTTTTTAATAAAAAAAATTGTAATTAGACTGGGAAGAATTCTTTTTTTTTCTTTGTAGTTTATTTGAATAAATTGTAAATGGATTAACACAGCTATTAGCCAGGCACAGCTTGAAGCAGACTACCTGCAGGTCATGTGAATTCTTATAACTGAAAGGATTGCTTACACTTGTATGAATTCTTACAGCATATTTATGTTTGTAACATGTATTTATGTATGCCTCTAAACTAGATCAGAATTAGTAGTGACAGCAGGGTTGTACTGCTTAGGGCCAGAAGATGTGGTAAATACAAAAAGATGCTTAAGTTAAAAAATGGAAACCTTTTACATATCACCCTTACAAATCATTTTTCATTTAATTTAGAGTTTACCATTTTCACAATCCAGCTCAAAATGTCATTGAATATGGATTTAGGCAGTCATTTCTTTGTCCAAACTCACCCAAATTTTACCTTTACATATTTTTATTTTTATGTGTACACATTACTGACTGATTTCATTACATTTTGGTGCAATTGTTTGTAACTTGTTCTCAAAATTTCTGCACTCTGATTGTTTCTTTAAAAACATATATATTTTTCTCACTTGAAAAAAACTTAAGTTTTTCACAATTTTCACTCGTTAACATGGAAAACTTAACATTTAATTTAAACTTTAGGTGTGACATCACAAAGTTGAAATTTGGAGCTTCATTTTATAATCTCATAGGTATGCAAAGTATTTTTTGTTTGTTTGATTACATGCGGACATAGTGAAATGGATTTAGTTTAACAAGTAAGTTTTCAAAACTTTCACTTTTTGAAAATGTTGAGATGTATCAGAGAGTTTGGAATATTGCGGGCTGCTCGATCTGGCTAGTTCACAGGGTGAAAAAGGGTGGGACATCTGGATGGAGGTCGTTAGAAACCAGGCTAGTCTTTCTCGGGCCCAGCTTAAACAGAATGTCCTCTATATTCTCATCTGTAGTAATACTCAGGAGTTAGAGGCTTCTCGGACCTGTTAGACGGAGAGCTGGGAAGCAACATCTCCCTCCTCTCAGAAGGGGAAGTAGAGAGAGAGAGAAGGGTGGGGGGGGGGGGTGTTGCGCAACAACATAAGTTATGCCATGGGTTTTCTTTTTGTCACGTTAACTTGCACTATCCATGGATTATGATGGGGTTTTCTTGGTGCCTCTTGCTTCTAATTGATCCAACGCCATGGAATCTGATTCTTGCATCTTTTAATGGCATCCTCAAAGCCCCTGGTGCCCTTAGCATTTGCCTAAACTGCTTATGCCATGGGCCACCCTACCTGGAAAGGAGTAGTAAGAAACTACTGCACAAACAGGAGACGCCACAAATAATAAGTTGTTTCAAATCAGTTGATCTGTACACGCACCGTCACAGCTGATCAGATGACAAGTTACAAACCACACTTTGTAGACAAAGGTAAAAGAATGTTCCTGAACCTCATTTGGTTTGCAAATGAAATTCACAGAAGCTAAAGGGGCTGTCCTTTGTTTTTAGAGGGAGAAGGGGAAGCGACGGGGGAGAATATTTTAGTTAAAACTAGTTTCAGCTTTGCACAAGGAACAGTACGCACCTTGTTTGCACTGCAGTTTGTAGACCACAGTAAGGGGAAATGTGGGTAAGCATTATAAAATGCTTTCACCACCAGTGATAAATATTAAAACAAAGTTAATAGATTAAACTAATGTTAAGACAACTCTTTGGTGACAAAATAAAACTAAAATTGATATCAATATAGATATTATCACAATACAGGTAATGCTGATTGTGTATGTTCAGTGAAGCTGAGTGTGCAAGTGTTGTCTAATGCACACTACACTTGCACTCCAAACTATCTCTAACTCACTTTGCCCCTTTCCCAACTGTTTTGGGAAATATGAACCACTTTACTAATGTTTATTTATCTTTACTTCCCTTTGCCTTTAAATTAAAGTTTGTTTTTTGGATTAAGGTGCTCTTTGAGGTGTCAAATTCCAAATATTTTCCTCCTCCTCTCGCAAATCATTTTTAACCACGCCCCTGCCAGCTAAACTGTCTCCCATTTTGTCTCTCTCCAGTCCTCCTCTACTTCCTATTCATTAACCAGGGTGTCTATGAAAGGACTATAGTTATATTTTACCTTTGTCGCACTGTCTGTTGAACTAATCTCACTTATCCCACCAAAGGTTTTTTCCCCTCTCGATTTCCTTACTTCTGTACATTTTCTTCAGTAACTGGTGAGTCTTATATAATCTCAATTTAAAAAAATATTTTTTGAGTAACTGTATTCAAGTTTTAAACATTAATTAACCCAATTTTCAGGTTGGGAAGGAATAGCTAGTAGAAAACCTATGATTTATCTTTCAGTTTCTTTTCGCAGTAATGGATGAATTTGTGCGTGAAAAACTGACTGAATGGAATCTCAGCGAGTTGATTGAAAAATTTGAAGGTGATGTATTAAATGGCTCCTTGTTTGTAAGAAAATGCTAAATGTAGCTGTAACTACTGTGAAAAGGACAACAAAATTCAACACTGTTCCAGTAAACCACATACAAAGTTTGTACTTCATTTACAGGGGAAATGAAGTACAAACTTCATTTCCCCTGGTGAGTCTTATATAATCTCAATTTATATAAATTGAGATTATAGAAGTGTTCATAAAGTGCAGTGCAATTTATGAACACTGCACTTAAAGAAGTGCTCATAAATTGAGTTTAAGTTAAAAACAAAACAAAAAAAACGTGTTTATTTTCAAATGCAAGTTTGGCACAGGTGAAAAGTATTTAAAAAGGGCCTCTAAACATTAAAGAGCAACACAGTTACTTGCATTTTTCTTTTGTTGAATGGACACGCAGCTTAAATGTGTAATGACTTCTTTCAAACCAATGAATGATACATTGACACATGATACAGCTCGGTTTTCAACTAAATCTTAGAATTTTGATTATTTAGTTTATTTTTATATGCTTATCTTCTGGTTGAGTCATGTTTGTAATTTATGTTTAATTTTAGCTGTTTTGAATAGATTTGCTTAATTAGTTAATTTTAGTTTGGGACACAAGTGTTAATATGTAGGTTTTAGAGAGTTCTGTATGCACGAAGGTGGTGATGTGGTTTTTTACCAGTCACTGAGTCATTCAGTCAGTCACTCTCCCACCCAGTCAGTGTTAAAGCAGGTGGTCAAACAATATAGCAAATGATCCTGTGAAGTCTGTATCCAGTCGTTTGCCTGCACCTTTGGAATAAACTGACAAAGAACTGCATTTTGACTTTTGATAGTTTTGTAACTGTGCAAACCAGAAATCCACAATGCATTAAGTGGCTGTTTGAGTTGCATTCACTTTTATTTTGATCACCTTTAAGACTTAAGTTTTTTTTATTTTTGTTTTTTGGGCAAATAGTCACTACATTGGAAGATAGAGTGACAGTTAAAATTTAACATTCATTCACCATGACATGAATGTCTATAATTTTAGAAGTCATGTGAAAAACTTAGGAGACCCTATAAAGTAATCAGTTCTTCTTAACATGTTCAAATGTCAATGTTCTTTTTAGTTTATTTCTTTTGTCTAGAAAATAAAATTATTTAAATACAGAAAAGGGCATAATTTAACCTTGCTTTACTTAGAAATGTTATTCAAAAGGAGAAAGATAGGGTCTAATGTCCCATAACAGTTTCTAAATTTGGTTAAAATAACATCTGCAAGATGCTTTCTGTACTTATCTACCAGTTCTACCTCTAAATATTGTCTGGATGAGAAATATATGAAGGTAAATTATTAAATGTTATGCTTTTTTACTTGAATTATCACCAGAGCTACTTGTAACTGCCAACAGTTTTAGAAATATCTAAGATATGAAAATTATTGTGGTTTTTCCAGAATCAAATTTTATTTATAATAATTTGTAACAATGAGTTAGAAGTGTTCCATGACAGCATGGCAACAGCATCATTTTCTGAACTAAATCAAAAAAGTTATAATTTGTTGTTTTGACAACATATTTTTGACATAGAGCAATGAAATGTCAAATCATTATGTTTCTTAACTCACTATGGGCTCATCCATTGTTAAAAACATGACATTAAGGTTAATTTCACACACGTTAAAATCAAGAGGTTTTACTATAGAGCCATTTAATGCCTTCACACTACACAGTGAATGAGAGAAAAATAGTTTGAAATTGCACCTGCATTATAAAAATTTAGAAAAGCATAATTTGTTTACAGGTGAAGGTATCGACACAGAAGTTCTGTACTGTCTTGGTGACAAAGAAATTGATGAACTGATTCCAAGAATGGGAACAAGGGTGCGATTCAAAAGGAGACTGAAGCTCCTACAGGTAATATTTTGCTCAAATAATGTGCCATTTTTCAACCTCCTGAAATATATTTATACTAAAATATCATCTTACATCTTTCCCTTTTCTGAGATTGTCAATACATATTATCAAAAATTAACACAGATGTGACATTGACAACACATTCAATGATTTAACTGCTTATAGGAAGAAGGACACACAACAAATTGGGAGATACAAAGTTTTCCTGCACAAGTAAGTTGATCATTGTTACAGTTTGGTTAAATCTGAACAATTTTTAAAAAACTGCATTAAGACATCATGGTTAAACTAGATTTTAATCACTTCACCAATTTTCTAAGTAAGTATATTTTACACCAACTGTAGGAAAGAAGTCTGAACCTATGTAGTCCATACATTCAAAGAAATGAAATCATACCTCTTCATAAATCAAGTTATCTGCCTTTGCTGAAACATTCACCCTCATTTCATTGTTTTTCTTCAGCAGTGGAGCTTTGCATGCTAATACAGGCCACAGTAGTTGAGGGCATTGCTTATTTTCTAAGAAATGGCTGTAGCTTGTAATCCCAGGTCTTCATGAAGCTCTCCAAGAGCTTCATGAAGCTCTTGGAGAGAGCTTCTTGGCTTTTGGAGAGCTCTTTGAACAATTATTTTCTGTTCTCTTGTGGGGAGCATCTTCAAACCCTGCCATGTTGCAAAGGGTTTATATTGCAATGACATTTGTTCCATATCCAGATTAAATCTCCAACATGCTCACTGCAACTTTCAGTTCCAGTTTTCTGTTAAAAATGGCATCTTTATGTTTATACCAATGGGGTTGCAAAAGGTCTTAGGACAGCCCCTTTCTCTTCCCTTGATGTGCTGATTCTTATTTGACCATTTAGTCATGAGAGATTATTTTGTAGGCCATCATTTGGGACTAAACTGTTTTAAATTTGAACTAAGTGGCAGATTTGTTTCTAATTGATTTTAGATTTCATGACAAATTTTCTACATTCTTTTGTGTTTTGAAAACATTTTCAAATTCCCTCTGTAATTTATGGACGTCTATAGTTGAATTTCTTTTGTATGGACTGGATGGATTGGACAGCTAGTGAGAATTTCAAGTCATTTTTTTGTTTCAAATGTATTTCTTAAATCTTAAGAAATGTTTATACCTAGAAAATTTGTGATGAGTCAACACCAGCAATATTTAATAAGCAGACTCAACAACAACAACATCATGAAGAAGAAACTCATCAGGCTGACGAAGATTTCCATGCACTTAACATAAGCTCTATTTTTCTTCATATAGATAGTCATAGATAGTCGTAGAAAAAATAAAGTACACCCTGTTTTGAGTCAAGGTTTATACATTTCATGTAATAAAAGCAATTCCATTCTCTAATAAAGCAAAACTGGAAAACTTTTTTTCTACCTTTATTTAAAAGAATCAGACAGGAAGGGGCCAGAGGCACGCGGCAAAGAAACATAGGATGGGAGTTGAACATGGAATGGCCTTAATGAGGTCTATGAAGCATTTATATATGGGATATCCTCTCTCACCACTGCACCAGGCAAAGCCCCTCATGGACATTTTTATTATTATTATTATTATTATTATTATTATTCACACCTCTTAAATTTCAAATATTCACTTATTTGTATGTAGATGGCTGCACAAGTTCCAACAAAGTTGGGAAAAGGGCATATTTACCACTGTTATTTCACCTTTCCTTCAACACTCAATATGCATTTGGAAACTGATGTACAACTTCAGTTGCTCAACAGTCTTCCATGGTCTCCATTTTTGCTGTATTCTGTGCTTCATAATGTGTCACATATTTTCAATGACAGATAGATCTGATACCCACCCTCTTTTACTAGAGAGCCACACTGATGTAAGACATGCAGAATGTGTCTTGGCATTGCCTTGCTGAAATATGCAAGGACTTTGTTGAAATCGACAGCTATTGCTCCAGAATGTATACATCTCTAGAAAAAAATTAAGATACTACTGCACTGAACCCTATTGGAAACCTCCTGGTTATTCCACCACATATTCATTTCTGAACTCTTCCTGAGTTAAAACTTTAGCATTCTTGTTTATAAATGAAGAACTTTTCTTTTCATTTTTTGAGGTCTCAAAGAACTGCATGTGTTTTGTGATTTTGACCATCTCTCATTTTCAGCATTTACATTTCAGTAAACTCTTTGCTTGAAACTTCGGAGACATGTTGTCCGTAGTTCACTGAAAAAAAGGACAATGTTCATTTTACTCACACATATACCTATAAAAAGTAAAATAAAAAAAACTGATCATTTTAAGTGGTCTCTTAATTTTTCCCTGAGCTGTATGTACCTTTCAGCAGTAATGGTGGCTTCACGTAAAAATTACCCATGCCACGGGCACTTACACACCCCAATGTCCTCACAGATGTTGGCTTTTGAACTTTGGCCTGATAACTATCTGGACATTATTTTTCTTGGTTAGACTCAAGGACAGGACATCCATGATTCCCCAAAACACTTTGAAATGTATACTCATCAGATCACAGGACACTCTTCCACTTTGCATCAGTCCATCACAGATAATGACTGTATCTTCTTTGTGGTAAGCTGATGGGAAGTCCCATGCTAATTTGTCTCCTTAACATCTCGTATTCCTACATTTTTATGTCAAATTTTGTTCTGAATTCTCTGTTCCGATAATCCTGGAATGCCCCAATTATCAGGATTACTCTTAGGATAATCTTAAGCAATTTTCCTGCCTTGTGTGGTGTGTTAAGAGAGATCTGGTCCGCTCAGAAGGACAATGAGACAGAACTAATCTAAAATCGGTGATATTCAACATGTTGGATAGTCTTGGCCTGATATTACATTATGTGTGGTGTGCTTCAAGGATGAACAAGAACGCAACCTGTTGAATGTGACAGATAGCCAATGATAAAGCTTGGTGACATAAGCATGGAAGAGAATCCAAAACAAAGAACAGCTAACATGGTGCAACCAAAAGTCCGGGTGGATATCGGAGATGGAGGACTGCAAATCTTTAGTCAACATTTTGTGTAAGGGTTATCATAACTGAAGCAGCAAGGGGAGGAACTGGACCAAAATTGATGTACCTTGTAATTTTTCAATTACTCATTATTAACTTGATATAAGTTGGTTCAATAGGGCTTGACATTGACATCAGCTAAAAGCATGAAAATATTTTATAACATCAAAAAAAGCAAAGAATTGACATAATTAACCAGTGAAGCTATTGAAATAATAGAACAGAAAACAAGCTAGGCAGTTTAACAAGAATTAATGACAAAAAAAGACAATAGAACAACTCACCTCAATATCATAGTGCAAGACTTCAATGTGGATGTACTTTTGTTAACTACAATGGTATCTAATTCAAACTATAATTTGACTATTAAAATATATAGGCATTTTTGGGTAGGAATAATGTTGACCAGAAAAGGGTATTTTATCAGTTTCTGATAAAATAAGACAAAGAGTAGACTATGGACTATGATTGATTATTTTTTATCACTGTAAATGTGTACCAATATCAAATGAAAATGTTTACATATTGTTTTAAAACTTTGCAAAATTGCATTTATATTTCTAAATGATTGTACTAAATGAGCTTTTAAGTAAAATAAATTACTGTGTTCATCCTTAGACATTCCCATCCACCACTGACACAGGTGAGTTATACAGAATCTTATACTGTTACACAAGATATCTGTCTAGAAATCAACCCAGGAACTTGGTTTCTCTTTTTTTGTACCAAGGAAAAAGAAAAATGGACCTTCAGGGTGAATCCAGCAAATGCCAACCGGCAGTGAAACGCAAGCGTGAGAGTGCCTCCTTTGCAGGTATTTTGTGAAATTAATTAATTGTGAAAGCATAATTAAACTATTTAGGTATAAATAAATACATAGTTTTTATTTTAACTTCTTTTTAGGTACAAATATTGTATTTGTAAAATGTGTAAAACTGCAGATATTTTACTTCCTTTGGGTAAAGGCTCTGATACTGAAAGGACTGATGCTCTTCAATTACAATTGCAATTTATCCTTCTAACAGTTTTACATTTTTTCTAACAGAATTAAAAAAATTCTCTGATGTGAAAAACATGATGGACAATGTCTATGACAAACTAGACAACCAAGAGAACACGAAGGTTAACAAGTTCCTGAGGTAAGTTACAACAAGGTCACAAAGCATTTTGTTTTTGGTTAATCTATAAGTCTTCAAATTATTTCAAGTTTCATGTGTGACAGAAACACTTTGGTGTTTTTTTTTAGATTTTCAAAACTGTTGTTCTCTGTAATTTTTATATGCAGTCTTTGTTTACTATAACATGGTTTTATGGATGGCTTCAGTTTTAAGAAGTATGATTTTAATTCTATATTTATAAAGAGTTTTTGATTGGTCTATAAAGTGGTCATTGTACTTTACACACTGTTCCCTCCAAAGTTTACTGTTTTATTTACTTATTTACTGTAAGCAATCTTGAACAGGAAATCTACACTCTTCAAGTTGTTATAAAATTATATTTTTTTATGAAATTTTGATTTTACATAGTGATAATGTATAGTATTACAGCTTTATTAAATTATAACAATTTTGTTACATCGTGGAGGTTCTTGCTGTCTATGACAAAAGTGCAGATACATATATAATATGAAAATCTTGCTAAAATATAAAAAATCTAACAAA
Source organism: Poecilia mexicana (assembly GCF_051168715.1). Taxonomy (NCBI): domain Eukaryota; kingdom Metazoa; phylum Chordata; class Actinopteri; order Cyprinodontiformes; family Poeciliidae; genus Poecilia; species Poecilia mexicana. Next base: position 15,617,137 of record NW_028263377.1, on the reverse strand, counting down.
TGTGCAGTACTGAATTTGAACACTTATTTATTAAGGGATTAGAAATCACTGCTGGTGCTTGCCTGGATCTACTTTTGCATCAATTTACAAGTATTCTCCTAAAGTGAGAGTTATTACATGATGCATAATTTATTTAAAATATAGACCTTTCATAAGCTATTGTTTTCATTTTGAACCCATGTTTTTAGATCATTTACATTATTTTACTTCACAGTTTAATAATTACATGAAGATTTAAATGCTCAACAGATCTAAAATCAGGAATCTGGAGACTGACAAAAGAGAACTGGTCGGTGTTTTTGGTAAAACTGGAGCTGGAAAGACGTCTTTAATAAATGCTGTCATTGAAGAGAAGGGGCTTTTACCCTCTGGAAGTGTCAGTGCCTGTACCTCAGTCATGATTAAAGTGGAGGCTAACAGGTGCAACCAAAAATATGAGGCAGAGATTGAGTTCATTACAAAAGAGGTAAACTGTGGCTCTATATACTTATTTAATTAAAATAAAGTTTCACAAATGTATGTCTCATAAAATTAAAGTTCGTCAATAGATTTTTATTTATTTTTTTTTCAGGAGTGGGAAGATGAGTTGAGCAACATAGACCATTTTCATAAAGATGATGCAGATCAGGAGATGGATGATGATGATGATGATGAATATCATGATCTTGTTGAAAAACTGTCAGGACTATATGGAGAAGACTGGAAACAGAAATCTACTGAGCAACTCATGGACCAGAGATACTTCAGGGAAATTCCAGAATTTCTTAAGGCGACAAGGAAAACTTTGACATGCGAATCAGTAAGAAGAAATTATGCAATAATTTTTCTGATACTCAGTGACTTGTTGGTGAAGCAAAGATGCAACATTGAAAGTGATGGTTCACATGATTCTAGCAAGACCTGCTAAGATGTCTCTTTTGAAACTGGCACTCTCAGAGCTCTTGACAAATGTTTCAAGAAAATGTTATTCCACCAGCTGCTATTCTTGGAAATGACAATCAATCAAATTGTATTTGTATAGCAATTTCCAGCAACAATGCATTTCAAAGTGCTTTACATCATAAAAAAACAAAAATACCTCAGAGGTCTGGAAGGTTGATTCAACAATAGCAGATCTTTAATGTATTGTGGCGCTAAGCCATTCAGTGATTTATACTCTAGCAACAGTATTTTAAAGTCTATTCTCTGAGCTACAGGAAGCCAGTGTAGGGACTTTTGAACTGGTGTCGTGTGCTCTAACTTTCTGGTTTTAGTCAACACAAGCAGCAGCATTCTGGATCAGCTGCAGCTGGAGGACTGATTTTTTTTAGGCAGACCTGTAAAGACACTGTTGGAGTAATCAATGTGAATAAAGAAAAACACATGAATGAGTTCCTCTACATCTTGCTGAGACACTAGTCCTCTAATCCTGGAAATGTTCTTCAGGTGATAGAAGGCCGACTTTTTAACTGTCTTTGATGGCTTTGATGAGAAGTTACCTACTGAAACAAAGTAATCGCTGTTCTTTAGGTAAAATACAAACCAGCCAGAGAGTCCGACCCAGTCATTCCAGTAATATGTCATTGTCAGCAGTGTTAAAAGCTGCATGGAGGTCAACAGAACCAGCACTGTGGTTTTTCCACAGTCTGTGTTTATATGGATGTCAATGAACACTTTGACGAGGGTAGTATTACCCTAAAAGACGTCAAAGTGGTTGGCTATCATTTGGAAGCCATTTCACTGTTGACGAATGAAGGTTGGAGATCAGCCTGTAATTCTGCTGTAGTGATTTGTCCAGATTGCTCTCTTTTAGCAGTAGTTTGATAACTGCTGTTTTTAAAGCGGAAAACACCCAATGAAAGGGATGAGTTTATCATTTGAATGAGATAATTTTCAATGGCAGGAAGACATGCCCGACAACACAAAAATCAGTGAACAGACTCCAATCTTGAGCACTTATTGCCAAATCACATTTTTGCTGGTAATATTTAGTTTGAATCATCCCTTTCCCAGAGTGCACTTATTTCACCATATTTCATTTGGATTATGATTTTTAAGTTTAATTTACTGTGGTCATAGTTTAAGTTAAATGAATTCTACCTTTCACATGGAGAAGTCATCTTGCCAGAATTATGCCAGAAGATTTTGAGGGCAATGAATTTATTACAAACATTGTTTTTGTTTGTTTGTTTTGCAGTCTGCAGAATTATCTGCAAAAATTATGAAATACACAAGAAGTAACACAAAATACAAGGAATATGGAGATGTAAAGAGGTGGTTTTGGCCCCTGGTGAAGTGTGTCACTGTCAGGGTGCCACGTAATAATTTTCTCAAACATGTCACACTTGTGGACCTTCCTGGGAATGGAGACCGCAATAAAAATAGAGATGAAATGTGGAAAGAGGTAACTTGTACTTGATTATTGTGTTTTTCACTGAATCCTATATTAGTAGTTCTTTATTACTATATATGTAATGCCACTTCAGATTGTTGGAAACTGCTCTACTGTGTGGATTGTCAGTGAAATCAACAGAGCAGCATCAGAGAAAGAATCCTGGGAAATCCTGAAAAGTGCAAGTAGTCTCCTTGGAAACGGTGGCGAATGTCGGCACATTCACTTTATCTGCACCAAGACTGACATCATTGAAGATTTACCAGATCAGTAAGTTGGCTGATATGCTAAAAGGCCATAGTTCAATAAACCATTTAATTTTAGACAAGGTGGTTCTCAAATATTCGACACCAGTAATAGTAACATATATTTATAATGATTTTATATGTGCCTAACTCTAACATTTACCATTACCAGCATATTTCCACCTCTTTCTTATACTTAATTCACACCACAGCTCTAGCCATATCTCCTAACTCAAAAAATGAGCAGCTTGATCCTTCAGGCCTATCCTTCGACAGCAACATTATTTTATTTCATAGCACCATTCATACACAAGAAATCCAAAGTTTTTAACAGGGAATTAAAGGAAAGAAAATTGGAAAGTAATAAATGCCTTTAACAATTTGCTAAAAATAGAACTTAATGGCATAAACATAAAAGCATTGCATAAAAGAAATATGTTAAAATATTGATTGTACAGAAAATCTGATTTTAATTTTATTTTACCAATTCAAACTAGATAGAGGCTTAATTTCACACTTTTATTCATATCTGGTTTTTAAGATGATGGTTCTAAGCAAGTACGGGATGTAAGAAAGATCTAGATGATTTGGACCTCATGACAACTCAGAAATTTCTTTTTGGCTAAAAATCATTTAGTGATTTATACTTTATAAGTTATAGTTGAACTTTTTGGTCCCAATGAGTGCTTCAGAAGATAAGTGAAATGGTTATACACTTGACATAAACAAGTACACACACACTCACAGTGCATGGTTTTAAGCAAGAAGGGGAAGTAAAAGACACTATTCCTTTACAGCCAATGTAAAGGAATAATGTATCTTACATGAAGGAAGATACACTGGTCCTGCTATGAAGCAATTGCGATTCATATGTGTGACAAGCGTTGCGTAAATAAATATGACATTCTTTCTTCCTTTCTTTTACCTCCAGAGCTGATAAATTGACTGCTATACTCAAAAGAAACATGGAAGCCAAAAAATTACTGAACAACGAATTCAAGAAACTAACCACAGTTAAGGTGAGCTCCAAAGTCTGGCAGAATATGTGAAACAAAAAATGACCACTCAAAAACAAGATTGCATTCATCAACACTTTTTTCTTAGAAACATTTCAGTGACGACTATTTTGAAGTGTTCACAGTGAGCTCCAAAGCGTTTGTCAGAAAGAAATATCTTAGTCCGAAAAACTCTGGTAGGTTAATTGTCCCTGTTTTAAGGATTAAAATACTTTTCACATAAATGTACAAATTACAGCAGTCTGTTTGATATTCACTGTAAGAGTATGATTAGAAACAGATTATAAAAATAATTTTGTTTTCACAGAAATACCCAAACTTCAAGAATTTTTGCAAATTCTCAATGACAAACATTCAGAGATGTTAAACTACTTGTCTGGAGCTCAAGGGATTCTTTCTTTGATTCAAGGAGCCAGATCCAGGAACATGGTAAGACTATGCTCCTGAGCATAAGAAGACAAGAAGAAAGGTCCAAACAAGGAAATTATTACTCTAAAATGTTAAGTAGACATATAAATGTGCACATGTAACGCTAATTAAGGCTAGGCGCCTGACTACAGCCAAATATAATAATAGGCACTCAGATAGGTTCGACTATGGAGCCCGTGTGTGTGAATAAAACACAATCAGACAGAAAGTAAATTTAAGTTATTGTATTCAAGCTTGTTTTTTTTTCATATATTTAGGAAGATATGCAATAATAATGATGATATTTATAATAACAGTGATTTGCTATAAATATAACCAAAAGACACAACCAGGAAAAAAAAACAACAAAAACAATAAACCCTGATGACACCCAAGAGTTTTCTTTCTATTTTGAGTCCATTTGTGAGTCCAGGGTGATTAATGGTCCATCAATCAATTATCTGACTGTTTTTTTGTCCATGATCCAGTGCAAATAGATCCAGAATGAGAAAGTAGCTTGGTTCATACTCCTACCGCAAAGCTGCGGTGATCCGTAGCTCGCCATCCTGGGTTGACACAGGGGGTGGAAAAAAACCTGACCTACACAAGGTCATAAATATAAATAAAACAAATCAGCTTTCACATTCAAACAGGGTCAAAATAACTAAACATTCAATAATCACAAAAAAATAGCTATATTGCATAGAGTATTTCTCAGGAATCTTTGAAATTAATTTCAAATTAAAGATCGCGATCAAGTTTACAGATTCAAATTAAAGTTACAGATCAAATTAAAGTTAGATTTAAATTAAAGTGCACTTTCAAATTGTACCCAAATTTAATTGGCAGCAGTGTCAATTAAACTTAATCGACTTCCGTATTGTTTCAAATAATTGTTTTCCTGTTTTTCTTTTGTTTCGTTGCGCAGCTCAAAAAAAAAAATTAACCAAACCTAGATTTCTATAGGCCGTCAACAAAATAAATGAGAAGTAACTAAAACTATCCTAAAAGGACACATTTGCAAAAATCAAAGGGCCTATTTAATATTTTGACAATATAAAATCTATTCGGCCACAAAATTAACAAAAAACGATTACCTTTTAGTCAATAACACCAATTTTCAACCATTAACACATAAATTGAGTGGGCGTGTCGCCACCGCATTTCTATTAAAAAGAAAACCCAAAGTACTTAAAACAAACAACTCACCGTCGAGCGGTAGATAGAAAACACCCAATTAAATCTTTCGGCTGCGTTAACAAGCCTCGATCCAGCCGTATTCTTCCATAGGTTTAGAAGACGCCAAGACGAGCAGCTAGCCACAGCGACAACAGCACACCGCAATGGATATCCGAGTTAACATATGACCCGGAACTTAAAGTGGGTCGTCACTTAGACCCGCCAAAATAAAATATGGCTTAATTATTTTATGCAGGTTACACACACAGCACAAATTAAACCATGAACAGCGAGCCAGATTATGACCTCAGGATTCCATGCTGAAATGAAGAATGTGAACTTTGAGTAATTTTGCAATAACTTGTTCGTTCTGTTGGCATTTATTAAGCAAGTTCTTCAGCCACTATAAGAATGTGGCCTTGTTGGCCGTTTTACAAGTTGTTTTGTCTGAAAGCCTGTATATAGTTCCTCTTAAATCCTGGGAAGAATGTAGTATTAGTCTCAATTTTAAATAAGGACTACTGATGGTGTCAAACCTGGAATTCTGTGTTATTTTAATAATGTGATCTTTTTCTTAAGAGGAAACATCAAATCATAAGATGCTTTTGGTGATTGATGATCTGCCTCAGAGAGTGAAACTTTAGTCAGAAGGAAAGGTTTCTCTTTAAAACCAAGACGCTTGACTCATCCAAACCACAGGAGTTGTCACTTAGTATACGTTAGGCTGTGTGTCAAAGTTTGGTATGTCAAAATTTTAAAGTTTTATTGGCTCTTGTGGGCTTTATTTGAGAGTGATTAAACTAGAAATTAGGCAATGAGACAGGGGGAAGACACGCAGCAAAGGTCATCAGGCTGGGGCTTTAAGCTTTGATGAGAACATGTTGGGTGAACCCAACACGGGTTGTGCTTTACCCCTGAAAAGCTGTTTTTACAAATATTTGAAAAGATTTGCACTTCGGTGTGATAGGAACCATAAAGCCACCATGGCAAACAGAGATAGCTCTAGATAACATAAGCAACTTTAACATAATCTTAATTGACATACACATATGTTTTTTATGTCTCTTATTTTTCTGAAGGAGAATTGAAGCCTAAATTTCCACAACAGCACAAATTCAAGTTGAGAGACTGATAAAGAAAAGTTACCTGGAAATGAAGTGTTGCTGCTTAAAAGTTGTTGATTTATGAAAATTAGTGTCAGTGTGTAAGCTGTGTGTCAGGTAGTGTTCAGACGTTATGATCTATATAAAACTAAAATGACCATAAAAGTAAAAGATTTGTTTAAATATTGCCTAACCAAGCTTATTGCTTGAGTAACAGGATTTGATAAAGTAAAAGGATAATACAATACTTATAAAGTTTGTTGTCTTTTTTTTTAAGGATAGAGGAAATGAAGATGTGTGTATTGGCCTTCAGAGTAACCTAAGTCACCAAATTGAGTCAATCAGAAAGAAAATGGAGGAGAGTAACATTACCTTTGAAATCTGCCTTCAAGGAGGAGTTAAAAATTCCCAACAAGATTGTGCAGATTATACAATCTTGAAGCCCTTTCTGTATTCACCAGTATGTATTAATATCTATTTACATTTATTAATATTTTATCACAGTTCATATTTGGGATATTAACCTCAGTAATTTTCAATTTGCTTCCTCAGACATATAAAAAAAAGCAAAAGAGTGGCTGTGATTATTATCAGACACTAAAAAAAGTGGTTGAAAATAATGGCATCTGGAAACCTAAAAAAGGGAAAGAAATAAACCTCAACATGAAACTGATCTCACCCCTGACTGACAGCATTGATGAGGAATTCAGAAAAACGTTCCCGTAAGAACTTCATGAGCATAGAAACAGTCTAAATATGAGAGAAAGACATCAGGCTAACATAACCTCAATATATCTTTCAGGAATGATGGGAAATGTGGTCCTTTCAATGGAGTAATCAAGAATTTTTCACTTGATACTGAAGCGCTAAAACAAAAGTACAGTGATGTTGAACTGCAACTGACGTTTCTGAAGTCAGAGGTAACAGATAAGATAAGTAACATACTGACAGAGACATTTTATTAAATTGATTTTTAATTGTCAGAAAATTGTTGATCAACTTAGATATAGTTGAAAGTATTATTCTCAACACCTGCTAATATGTATTTTACATTTTCCTTAGGAAGAACAAATGAAGACAAAGCTGATTAAACTGATTCGTAACCGGAAAAAAAATATCTACCGCAGTCTGACAAAGACAATTGAGGAAATGATGAAAGTGTGCTATAATGGTGAGACTAACTAATATGATAAAAAGTCATTAGAACACCACGCTCATCCTTTCCTTGTTATTTTGTATTAAAACACACATTAATTTTCTGCTTTGCAGAAGCAGCAGGAATTTCAGGACGTGGTTCAGTGGAAAATATGAAGAATACTATATGGAGACATGTCCAGGAATCAAAGAGCACCATGTTTGAAAAGGCTAAAGACGACATGTTGGCCCTGCATTGCAGCTTGATGGTGTGTTACAATTAATGCATTGAAATTAACATATTTTTTTCATTCCTATCAAAACTCTCAACTCTACAGAGCCCTACAGAGGGCTACCGAATTCTACAGAGGGGACATGGAGGATTTTTTTTTTTCTTTTGCATTCCCTCACAATAGGTTTTGTGTTTTCTCGCAATAAGCAAATGCATGTCTTTCCTAAAGAATAAGATATAAAACTTCAGATATCTCGCAAACGGGATATTAACATACATGGAAAAACCTTATGGAAATCTAATAGCAGATTAGATTTCCATAGGTGGCAGACCTGCCACCTAAGACAGACTTTCAGTATTCAGTTATGCCACATGAACTGATCAGTACATTGTTGTGAGAGAACGCAAAACCTATTGCAAAAGTTTTGCAAGGGAACGTGAAAGCTTTGTAAGGTAACAGAAAATTATTGCGAAGGAACGCAAAATAAATGTTTTCCCACATGTCCCTAAAGTGGCTCTATTCTATAAGACTATTGTATAAGGAATAATCCCACTGCTTAGTGCACTGTTTGTTTGTTCTTTAAGACTCCATTTTACAAAAACAAACAATTCTGTCATGAAAAAACGTGTGTCTACACAAAATGATAGAGTAAGATCATCCCGTACATGTTATGCATACACTTAAACTAATATTTGACAGCATTCAGCATACATGACTGAATGCTGAAATTAAATCAAGAGGTGATCTGTCTAATGGTGTCCACACTAATACTAACACGTTGTTGGATCTTTTTGGTAAATTTTCTCCGTAAATAGTTGTAGTTACATTAAATTGTATGGAAGATTAAAGGTTTATTATGCATCAGTTACCTTTTTAATTAAAAACAGGCCAAAGTCAGTTAAGGAGGTGTAAAACTTTTTATAAATGCCCTTGTGCCTGCCTGAGTTTCAGCAGGTCCAGGGAACTTGTGACACCAGCTGCTTTTCCTTGAATCATAGAATTGTGCAAATTGAAATCACATAAATATCACATAAATAAATGTGCTTAATGGAAACATAAGTTTTGTTCTAGAATGAGATGGTTTCTTTGCTGTATTAATATAAATGTATTTTGCAAAGATACAATGGAAATAATTTTTCACATTACTCACGTCATGTGGACACTGGATACGACTGGCTACTACTAGTGCAAACCACAAAGAAGACAACAGGAAGTTGTAGGAGGATAAGGGTTTGTTTTAGGTTTTTTTGGACAATATGCAACTGCCTCTACAAGAGCTCTCGCATCATCCCACAGTTCATCAAAATTTGTTTTATTCAAACATGTTAAATAGTTTTCTTGTGAAATCGCAAACTACAATTTCTCTAAAATGTTACATACATAGCTGTGTCCAAGTTTAAGGGGCTTGTCACTTAAACACCTGAATAAGACGCCGACATCTCCTATCGTGGCTAATAGACTATGCTTATGCCATAACTGAGTTATGAGTATACAGTATCTCATGTAAGTGTTGACTTCCATCACTGCCATGACTTTTCATTACTTATACCATGAACAAGCTTAATCACATGTGATTTTAATTTAATTTATTTAACTGAAACAATGTGATTGCTAAGTTGTGTTTTTGTACATTAGAAAAATATCGACACACTTTTGTAATGCAAATGCAGCTAGTGTGTTGAGATCACCCATGGATCATTTGTTCCACATGCAGCCTAAGTTTTGCTGCACACACATAGAAACTTGCTAAAACATGTAAATCGGGGTTCTACTTTCCTTGCTTTTAGGAAAAGCAGCTGGTACCAGTTGATATACATTTTTAAGAGTCTTGATGTGATATAACATATATAGTAAGGAAAGTCATACAATTAAATAAAAATAAACCTCTCAGTTAAACAGCATGAAATTAGGTTTTTGTAAACAATACCGATATATGAGTTTACTTTGAAGTCAACTTTTGATTCTACCATAAGTAATAAATCTTTTAATGTCAAATTAGATTGAAATCTTGGAGACGCTGGAAAATACCATGAAGGAATCAATTGAGCTCTCACTCAATATTGATGACCACTCTCTTCCAGGTAAACTGCTATCCCTTTAAGTAAAATGAATAATTTATCAATATTTGTCCCAGAAATGCAGAATTTAAAAATTGTTTTTAGATGTTTCAGAGGGGCTCACAATGGTCCAGAAACTCCAGGATGAATTGCTAAAAAGAGGCTAAAGCAGGTAAAGACAAAGTACTTAATCTATAAATGCTGTTTTTGTAAACTAGTTTTTCTGACTATTGTTACCAAACATTTTAAATATGTTGTTGCCTTTCTATTCAATCCAATCCAGGAATCCATCTTCATGTACATTGTGTCTACAGCTATTCAGGATTTGAAAGAAAACTCTCTTTGATCAGATAAATCCTAACTGATTTGCCACTATTGTTTCTTCTTCATGTTTAATTTACTGTCATTTCAAACCAAGAAAATTATTTGGCACTATGCTGTGTATAAAATTTGTTTGAACTGAATACAGAAAATGTTTTGAATCGATATTTTAGGTTTATTTCTTCTCTTCTGGTTATAATGGTTGCTTTTTATCATGTATGATTATGGTAGAAAAATGTAAATGTGATGAGAGTGAGGGAGGACAATTGCTTATCACTCTGGTTTAATCCAAATCAATGTTTCAAATGAGTATCTTTTCTCAGTTTTGAAATCGGATTAAGGACAGTCGATATTATTTTAGATTTTACTTTTTTTATGTAATACAAGCAACTTTGGCTTGTCGAGAAAAGTCGAGCTCAGCCCACTTCCCCATGCTGGAGATTTTAGTTTAATAATAACAATGAATAAAGTTATCTTTAAAACTGATTACACAGGTGACATCAAGACCCAACAGTAGAGTCAGACGGTAATAAAATTAATCTGGTTGTGTGTGTTGTTATAGTGTCCTGCAAACTTTGCCTTAATTCTACTTTTCTCTATTTAATCATAAAAAATCATAGTCAGACAGAAAGAGAGTCATGGAACAGGAAAAGCAGGTTTCCTGAAAAAGGAGGAAGTTTCCATCCTGCAGTGAATAAAAATAGTTCAGAGTCCTCATTTCGGAGCATTAAAGGTTTAAAGAATAAAATCTAAACATTTTGAGTAATTGGATAAAACCCAGATTAAAATACTTACATTAAAAATGATAACTTATGATTAAACTAATAATTAATATTGGTTTAACCTGTGGTTGATGTTGGTTTGATTATAAGAATATTTACACTTATACTTATGAAAATACTTAAAGGTGAAAGAAGTAACTGTAACATGGTGTCAAATAATTAGAATAATGAATTATTCTTGGTTTCTTTTCAGAAATGTCTGTAATAACTCACATCATGATTATAATAAGAGTAACTAATAAGTAATGGTTATTATAAAATTATAAATGAATGCTAAATCAGAGAAACTAAAAAGTTATAAATGTGATTTTGACATTGAACTTGAAATGGTGTGAAATGTGTAACTGTAACTAAAGGTCACTGATGTGTTGGAGGTAGATGGTAGGTGAAAGGTCAGGGGAAAAGAGGAACCGAAAGGAGAGCAGAGGTGACCAAGACATTAGGTCATCAGAACAGACATCATGACTCCAAGATGGTGATGGATATGAGATCATCTGTCCAAGCAGAAACAGGAAGTGAGATTTTTGAGATGCATGAAGAAAACAGGTGCAGAGGGCAAACAGAGAACTTCAGAAGTTCAGTTCTAAAGAACAAGGGAGTTCATCTGAAGGTTGAGGCCAACCAAAAGGCAGTTGACGTCAAGGAAAAACGCACGTGAGGAAAGAAAGTGTGTGGCTGCTGATAAGAATAAAAAGACACCAGACAGGAGGATCGGGGTTCTTTGTTCCGCAGCGTTCTAGTCGAGCACACATGGAGATGCAGAATCAATGGAGGGCTGCTTGCTGATACCCCGGGATGATGAGACTGCTCGCTGCCCAAGGAAGGGACAAGATCCGTTTATCCACAACCCGGGACTCTGATTTGACTGCGGCCCTGCACTCAACCCAAAGGATTACAACGATGCTGCAGTGGACATGGGGAATATACCAAGATCTTTTGTGGATAAAGAACTGAGTTTGTTGAGGATTCTCACCAGTTCAATTTTGGATTTATTCTGAAAGGATTCTGCCAAGACAAAGACAGGACTCCATCCATGGACGTTAAAGTATCTGCTGCCAAGATCGTCTCTGCATCTGGGTTTGAGTAATACTGCCTCCCCCCAAAGCCTCTATTTAGATTAAGACACAGTGTAGGGTAGTAGTAGGAGTAATTACTGTTGATTCTTTAAAGTTTTTAATTTCTTAATTTTTATTGAAATGCTGTATGTCCTTTTCCTTGCTAAAGCTTGCTAATAAAATTACTAAAGTCTAATTTGATGTTGTGGACAGTTAAATTAATTGAGTCATCTAGATTTAATTTCTCTGATCATTGTAAAATCAATGTTTATGGTTCTAGTAACTTAGGGTGGCTTCCTACGTTCTTTAGTTCAGATAAATAATGTCCCTGGGACTTATTCCTAGTCGCTAAAATTATCTAAGCCGGTAACAAGTGCACGTTAATTACAGGGGAAGAGCTGCCGTTAACAGGCGTGGTTCATGAGTTCGGACACCGGCGGGGCTACTCCGATGTCTGAATCGTGGACTGAAGCGGGGCATAACGTCTGGATGAAGGCAGTTAGAGCTTAGACGAATCTTCCTCGCCCCCAGCTTAAATAAAAGTTCTCTATATTCTTAATTGCGGTAATATTCTGGAATTAGAGGCTTTTCGGACCCGTAAGACGGAGAGCTGGGCAGTAGTCAGTCTGCTAGAGTTGGGAGGAGTTAAGGGCGTGGCTGAATACTGAGAATTAACAGGCTTCTTTTCCATAGAATGTGCAAAGATTAAATCACAAACTTTAACGTAGAACTGTATCTATGTATTTTTTGAAAGCTGTGGCATATTCAAATAAAAAAGTTAAAAGACAGTATTTTGTCCTCTGTCCTTATATAAAAAATGCTAATATGGAATAGGAAATAATTTTAGCTGTGTTGCATAAGTTTGTTATATTCAGATTGCAGTGATATAGAATTTGTACTTTCCGTTTCTATTATTTCACAGTTTTAACATAAGTGTTATGTGTTTTATTGAATTTAAAATTGTTGAGATTTGAAGCTTAACTGGATGACAAATTAAATTTCATTGTATTGTATTTAATAGTAAGTTTAAATTTAATTCACATTTGTCTTGAATTTGCAGTTAAAAATAGGCATTTTTAAGAATTTCATGACAGTTTTCATTATTGTAAAAATGCAGAATGTCAGTTGAAGCTAATATTACTCATCAGAAAATAATGAAATCAGTTTTACTTATAATGCCCTTTATATATCAAATAGAAATCTCGAAGGGTACATTCACAAGCTGATGATGGCAAGCTACTGAAATTTAGCTGCAGATGCCCTCAGGTAGTCTGACAGAAGCGAGTCTGCCACTTTGCACCATCAGCCCTTCTGACCAGCATCAGCACGCAAGGTGGGTGAAGTGTCTTGCCCAAGTGACTTGCCCAAGTGTCCCAGTGTGCTCAATTCCCAGTGTCCTTGGGAATTGAGCACACTGGGAATTGTGTGCTCAAAGACACTTGCCCAAGACAAGTGACAAGACAGGCGCCTGTGACACCTGCCTAGCTCGTTGCTTGTGCACACTGGGAATTGAGCTGCCAATCAACCAATTACAGGGCAAACTCCTACCACTGTCGTACCCTCAATCAGAAAATGTTTCAGATCTTTAAGTTCAGCTCATGAACAATGAGAGCAAAAAAAATAGTTTTGTGTTTTTATATTTGTTCAGTGTATGAGTTAAAACTAAATGTTGAATCTAGATGTTAAATCTATGAGCAAAATATATGGAAGACATGCAAGTTAACTACACCTCTCAGTCTGCTATCAATATTTGTGGCCACACCTGCAGTCATTCAATCTGAACGCTAACTACATTTTGACGGTTTAATTAGTAGCACTATTTGCACATTAGTTGTTTTGGTTACGCTATATTTGGAGAGTGAACTACTTGCTTTGATCCATTCGGTCAATTGTTTCCCTTTATGAAATCTGGTAGTAGGTTAAGTTTAGTGGTTTCCCTCAAGTATTTCATCACACATATATGTTCATTCACTATAAAGGTGATGTGAGCTCAGTTAATATGTGGTGTCCATAAGCTTTTTCCATTCCTCTGTATAGCATCCTGATAACTTTTCAGCAACATCCTGACAATTATCATCCTCACCATCTTTTTTCTGATCTGGAGTATTTCCTAGAGACTGCAATGTATCTAGATACTGACAAAGAGTCAGTATCTAGGGAAAGTTAATAAATGCTTTTACTTCCTCAAACTCAAAGTTTTCTGTAAATTAAAAATTTCTGATCACTTAACAATACCATGTGTGTTTCAATCCAGTGATCAGATGGTGAGGCAGGCCAAATGAGCTCTCTGGCCTCTAGATTTCCCTATGAGATGCTCATCCCATTATTCACTACATTTGCCTGACGTGACCTAGCAAACAAATCAGTCTTTATTAGTGACAGGGGTAAAAGAACCTCTTAGAATCTATATGAACATCATTTAGTTTGCAAATGTCAATTTCTTTAGATTTTAGAGGCTAAAACAGGGCAGGCCTTTGTGTTCAGAGGAAGAGGAAGAGATGAGAGGGAAGGGGTAGAAGACAGGATTCTATTTTAGATATAATCTGGTCATTCCATCTGAGACAACAGGCTTGAACAGATATTGATTGAACAAGCAGGTGTGTATGGGATGGCCTATAGAGTGATTAAGCTGTGACATGTGGGTGCGAGTGCGTGGGTGTGTGTGTGCGCGACCACTTGTCCTGTGCCTCTGTGTTGCCCTGTCAGGTATGAACCCTGCATTCTGCTCAGTGATCACTGGAGATGGACAACAACTTCCCCCCCCCAACAGGGTTGGGGGGGAAGTTTGAGCTTGTTCCTCCACAAATATGTTATTTCTCCTTAAAAAGACAGTTTACTACAATGCTGGCTACACATGTGGTCAAACAATTGAATGTAAAATACATTCAATTGTTCAACAACTTCCCCCCCAACCCTGTTGTGGGGGAAGTTGTTGCCATCTATACATGTATAGATGGCAGATGGATATCATTTGACTTGGAGTTTGATGTTCTTTACCCAATCTCTATAATTAATAAAAAGAAAATATCTGGAAAGTAAAGTTGTGAATTTAACAAGCAAACCGAATGTATTGACCGCTTCTTCACTACAAACACTGGTAGCTAAAATTTAGAGAAGCAGAAAACAAACACAAAGGGAGGTGCAGTGGAGTAAATATTTAGTGCTTATTTTATATGCAAATATCAATGTCTTCTGCTCTGTCCACACTACCTTCATAGGAGTGCCTTGTACACATTTGTCTAAGGAGGACAAATGTGTACAAGGGACTCCTTGCACCCATTGTAATCTGAAGTGAATGACTAGTGACTCTATCAGATAAAATAACTATTATGAGCCGCAGCCATAAATGCATCTCATGAAACTTTGTAGATGACACAAATGTTACCATGTGATATATGTTGTATTTTTTTTTTCATTCATGTCAATACCACCCCAAAATAAAATAAAACCTGTCAATAAAATTGTGTCCACACATGTCAAGTTAATTTAATAATATGTATTTTAAGAATTATTCAATTTACCACCAAAAGAATAGAATAGTCTGGATTTGGGTAAGATGGTTGAATTTGGATCATTCTAATCTAAATTTTTCTCTATCATTCATTCAAGTAATTATGTCCCAGACAAATATGTTACTCGAAACTGGCTTTTCAAAAACGATTAGAAAAATCAGCAAGTCTTTTTAACAACTATTTTAAAATCTGACTGCATTCAAAGAAGCAGAAATCATGTACTTGGAAATTAGCTGGATGTATTACAAGAAAACATAAACTTCTTGAATACAGTAAATTCTGACCACAGAAAAGTTTTGAATACCGTCTCTTCCACTAACACACATCCTTTTTGATGTACATACTTTTTGATTACTAGTATGAATACTTCATCTTTAGACCTGCAAATTTGAATAGCTTCAGCTAAAAAAAGCATTTTAGGTAGTAATAGCCCATTAAACACTTTAAGGTAATGTGAATAGAACCAAAACTGAACTTTTCACATTTCTACTGGAAGTTATGCAAGAAGACAGCAGATGTATCCTTAAGAAAGCTTTAGGTTGTCTTGGTTGTGTAGTATAACAAGAGCATGTGTCACTAAATGTTTCACCAGATTATATCATTAACTCTGTTAGCAAAAATAAGAGAAAAAAAATGACAATTGGCATGAACAATGAATCATGAACTATGCTGAGTCCCAGGCCATATTGGCTCTCACACAGTGACAATACATATCATAAACCAGACACAATCTTTTCAATAAAGATGTTTTTTTTTCCTAAGGCAAAGGATTTTGCTTTGAAAATAAATGCAACATACATTGTGTGATGTGACTTAACATTGAGTTCTGTGTGTGATCATCTTGAAAATATGTTTTCTTTTTATTCTGACAATGATGTGCCTGTTGTTGCTGTCTGAACTCAAATTCCTGTTGCTTGAAGTTTCTTTTCTTTACTTTGAGAGTATTTTTGTACTAGATGCATTTCATAATAACCTACATGTCTAATTTACTGTTACAACATTAATTAAAAAAACATACATGAAAACATGCATCAAAATAATTTAATATGAATTTCCAACTTTTTTAGTCTCAAGTTATTTGCGATCCTGAAGTTTGCTGTTTTAGGTCAGTTGTGTAGCATCTTGGCTTTATTGTGATTATTGAATTGTTGTGGTTAATAGCTTTATGTTAGGATCTTACTTGACTTTGAGAAATTTGTGGAGTATAATAACGCTGACTCATATAACTAGGACTTTAAGTGCCACATTTATATATCTGAAAAAAAGCAAAAATAAAGTACTCCATTATCCATGATGAAACAAGAAAATATAAGAGAAACCGTAATGTCTTAATCAGCCAGTGCAGCTTAACATAACCTTTTTATGTAGAATTCAATTTAGATTCGACGTAAAGTTAGAATCTACATAAAGTACAGTACAGTCCGATCTGTACTGAAAATGATGAAGGCAAAAAGAGCTGAGTCAAAAAGGAGATGACAGAAAAAAAAGACAGCAAAAACAGGTTTTTAAAAAAGTTTCTGAGTGGGAGATCATCAATGATTCAACAAACCTGAACAAAAATGAAGTGGAATTCGACCAGATTATTTGTGAAGAGACCATTCACTGTTTTGGGAAAACTGACAAAAAAGGGTGGGAAAATTGTCATTGCACTCTTGGTATAAATGAGTCCTTACTATTAACATCAGAGAAACAATGACTAATCCGTTAGTGTTTCTATGAGTTTGTGAGGATAAGTTTTGGTTTACTTGCCTTTTTTCTAGTTAATAATTTTCATAACTTGACCTCTATGTTTTCTTGTCAAAGAAACACTTCTCAGTAGTGTGGCTGAACAATAATCTCACCTGTACACGTGACAATATTTCTTAATATAATATGTAAACAAGTAACTGGGCAATACAAAGCATGCAAACAAATTAGGTTATTCAAAGCCCTCACTTTGAATAACAAACTAGGGAAGTAAAGCAAAATAGAATTGCTAGAAAATCAGAAAGTGGCATGTGTTTAGCAACCAAAATACCATAGGTTCAGCTGTGGAAACATTGTTTCAGTACAAGCGTACCAGATAATAAACATAATTAACCACAGTAACTTATTTAATTGAATTAAATATTTATGGACACATTGATATTTACTCAAAACTAGTTTCTGTTTTTCACAAGAAACTGCATAAAAGAAACTGACTTGTGCAGCCGTTTATAGACTACAGTAAGGGAAAATGTGGGTAATCATTATATTAGTCACTGCATTCAGAAGCAGTGACTAATATTAAAACAGAGTTCATAGATTCAACCAATATGAAGACAGCTCTTTGGTGATGAAATAAAACTAGAACTGATATCAACAACTAGAACTGATATCAACATATTGTAACCCAAAATTTAATATGCTAGAGGAGATTAACTATATTCAATTCCCAATAGCAATCTTTAGTAAATAAACAAAAATTTTGTCAGAATGCTAAAATAAATTGTGTCACCATGCAAGTAGTGTTGAATGTGCATTTTAGTGAAGCTGAATTGTGCAAGTGTTTTCTACTGCAAAAACAATTCATACTCATGGGTTAATGAGTTTCAACACATTATTGATACTGTATCACTGAATCCTGACACCTGCTGGACGTTATGAATGAATATTTTTTGCAGCGATACTAGCAACACGGGTAACAAAGTCCCTGGAGGCAACCTAGTTGATGCTGTCAACTCACAATGATTTGATGACCAACAGTATAATTTAAGTCGTCGTATTTTATGTTGTATTATTTCATATCTTAATTTTTTTTTTCTTTTTAATCCTTGATATTTTTAGATGAAGTCAAATAATGGGAGCATTGTCTCATAATGTGAAAAAAATAAGTGAACGTGTTGTGAACGCGTATGGACTGGGATTTTTTATTTTATTTTTTTCTTTTACACATTTTAAAAGAATACGTTTTTCCAACGTTCTGAAATTGAGCCTGTTACGCTTTTTTGATACAATTTCTCTAGCTGTATCCGCTCACAAGCTGTGCAATGCATACAAAATAAAAGGCGGAAGAGGGGTGGATAGGTTGTCTTTTGGTTGCCTCGGTATCTCATAGGATACACCCAGTGGCGCAAAAAGTGGGTATGCAGCGCATGTAGCGCAGCACCAGATGCAAATGCGTACCGTTGAAAGCTGCACTTCCTTATAGACAGTTTGGCACATCAGTGTCTGTTCGAAACAGTCGCTGTATCGGTTACGTAACTTTTCCTTTTCTCTTCGTCTACATTTTCTTCTGCAACTGGTGAGTCTTTGTAGATAACTATTATATCAGTTTTAAAAATTATATTCAAAATAAATTGTTGACATTGTCAAGTTTTAAACATGTTAATCAACCCAATTGTTAGGTTAGGAAAGGATAGCTAATTAAAACAATATGACTTTTCAGTGTTTCTTTTCTCAGTAATGGATGATTTTGTGCGTAACAAACTAAACGAATGGGGTCTCTGCATGTTGATGGAAACATTTGAAGGTGATGTATGAAAATGGCTGCCTGTTGATATTAAAATGTAATATTCCTTCTACTTGTTTTGCAAAAGCAGAAATCTTGTTTTTTGTAAACTGCAACACTTCCTTTAAACGTCATAAAAAGTTTGTACTCCACTTTTGAAACAAAATCAGTTCTCATAAGTTGAGTTTGATAGAAAAGAAACAATTTCTGTTTAATCAATTTCAAAAATGTGTTATTGATCACAAAATAAAATTAAATAAAACAAACTTGTTAAGGCTAAATAGTATTTCAAAAAGGGCAAGAATGTGAGAAATACATGTTTGTTTTAAAATCTTGAAGAACAAACTATAATGTTGTCAGAATAAACTCATACATAAATTCATAATTTTAGGAGAATATAGTCATAGTATTATGAGAATAAAGTCATAATATTACTAGCATGAAATTATATTACCAGAACAAAGTGGTATTATTATTATTATTATTATTATTATTATTATTATTATTTCAAGTGGGAAGGAAGCTTCTGGTTATCTTAGTAGTGTGAGACTTATTACAGACACAGCTTGAACATCCTTTACACATACCTATTTCAAATCAATAGTCACATGCTGTATGATGCAGTAGTTTGATAATGTTCAACCCTCTACAGTTTGGTTTCTCTAATAATCAAACTGACAACAGAGCAAAAAAAAAAAAAAATTAGCAATGCCACAGCACTAAATATGCGAAGAGTCACTTCTCTATGTAGCCAGTGGGATATAACTAACATATTCTTAGTTAAAATTAATTAGATTAATTAGAAGTCCTGATAATTGAAAACAAAATGTATCCTAATAATGCTTCCATATTAAAATATTCTGATCATCACATCATTATTTTTACACACAGAAATAGAAAAAACACACATATTCCACTTTAAATGAACATAACTTTACTGAAAATATCTTAGTAGTATAAGAATTAGAATTTTATCCAGCTCATTTGGCTGCACTTATGTATTTAAATAAATGTTTATGTTTAATAGACAGGGATAACTTGTGTACTATGTTGCCAATGAAAAACTCAAATAAATCTAACAGAACCCAATCAAAGCCAGCGTTTTTCTGCCCTTGTCAGAAAAAAAAACTACTCAGTGTATGAGACCAAAGTAGTTTGCAATTGAAACTGCATGCCTAAAATTTAATAAAACATTTTATTACAGCTGAAGGTATCAACACAGAAAGTTTTTACTGTCTTAACGAACAAGATATCAATGAACTGATTCCAAGAATTGGACCAAGGGCACAATTCAAAAGAAGACTGCAGCTCTTAAAGGTAACTTCTTGAACTTATAACTGCTGTGCAGATTTTTGTTTTGTTCCACCTCCTTAATTTATTTAAATCACAATTTTACATCTCTACCTTGTCAAAAATGATGTCAGTAAAAAAAAGAATTATGATATATGTCATAAAAATGTCAACAGCTTTAATTTAATTGCCTACAGGAAGAAGCACATACCACTCTGGGAACAGAACAATTGCATGAACACGTAAGTTGAACATAATTGCAGACTGGCTAAATTTGAACAATTTTGTTCACATTTTATTGAAAAAATTGTATGTGAATATAACAGTAAAAAAAACATAGCACATACATTTATAAAGAGCAAACAAAAATTTAATTTCCACTAGATGTGCATAGGGAATAGCTTTGCACTTCACGTCCAATGAAATCAAACCATGTCTGATCAAAAATAAAGTTATTGATTTTTCCCCCCTATCTCTATACATGGAAAAAATAATCACATTTGCTGAAATTTATTGAATGCATAGAAAAAAAAGCTGCAAAAATTGGTTACTTGTCACTTTCATCAGCTTATTCCTTTCCAATAAGGTACGTTCAAAATATGCAACAGTATTGCTCATGTTTTAGCTTATTAGAAGGGATGAAAATTGCCATTTTCATCCTTATAGAACCACTTCCGGGAGCAATATCTTGAAGTAATCATTGTATATATAACTTTGAATCCAACTCTCTTACAACATTGTATCACTTCAGATCATTATGAACATTAGATTCTTCTCACCTCACTTAAGGTTGTGCCACTAGAGTCCAGTTGGGATGAGTCGGTGTGATTATATTATCTTAATTACTATATTTTTCTGCTACTCGGTTGTAGATTTGCTGCTATACTCAGAATCATTGTCCTGTTGATCACTGCATTATGTCCGTATTTTAGCTGTAATATATAGTGTTATATTTGACTATGAAAGACAGGGGAGTTCTTGGTCAATGTGTTGTCTGCAGAGTTCCAAGTCAGGAAACAGTCAAACAAGCCAAGAAGTGAAGAACAAAGAGTATTTGTGCTGTTTTTAGTTTTCACCAATCATGACACTGTTCATTATGCATAGACATTGTTACTTTGCTCTCAGCTGTGCAAAAGATATTGTGCTAAATTTTCTGAGATGTCCACTTATGAGAATCCCCAACCTCAAGGTATTTGAAAAACATTTCTCAACGATTAAGCAGTCTGACTGATTGAGAGTGATGAGGAGCAACAACTAGTTGCTTAATGTAAATGAAGATGTCTTTTCTTCTTGACATTGTTACATAATTATATTTTTGAAACCAACATGTTGTAAGTACTGTATTTATAGCTTTGTACACTACACAGTGATAGTGCACACATTAATTTTTGGCTTTGTTTAATAAATAACTAAGTGGAATCTGTTATCCATCCATTTTCTAACACCCTTGTCTCCTGTAGGGTCAAGAAGGGTGCTGGTGCCTATCTCCAGCTGGAATCTGTTGTGTGATTTTAAATATTTGAGATTATTTTTGAGCAATTTCACAAAACATATAATTTTATTACATATTCAAATCCAAGACTTGAGAGAGGGTGTACTTTTAAAACAGTAATATTTCAGCTTATTTAACTACTGTAAGATATACTCACATTTGGACAAGGAATAATTACATCTGATGTTGACTGGAAAAAAGGTAGCTTTGATTCCTTAAACTTATATTATTTATTTTTTAGTCACACTATCGCAAAAGTCTAACAATACCACATGAAAATAATGACATATTGTCTATGAACTTTACAAAATTGCATTTACACTTGTAAATGATTGATATTTGATACAAATCAAATTACTGTGTTACTCCTCAGACAATCAAATGCACCAGTGATACAGGTAAGTTATCCAGTATATTATACTGTTGTACAAAATGTGTGACAAGAAATCAACCCAGGAATCTGTTTTCTCTTCTTTTATATCAAGAAAAGAGAAAGTTGGACTGTCAGGATGAATCCAGCAAGGGTCAACCGGCAGGAAAACGCAAGCGAGAGAATGCTTGTATTTTTGCAGGTATTTCACAGAAAATGCTGACAGTATACATAAACCATTTTTTAGACAATTTCACAGAAAATGCTGACAGTATACATAAACAATTTTTTAGACAATTTTACAGAAAATGCTGACAGTATGCATAAACAATTTTTTAGACAAAAAGTGCAGTTTTTGTTGTAATTTCTTTCTTAAACACAAACAATGATTTGTAAAATGTTTTGTGTATAGCTGGATAAATTTTACGTCCTTTGGGTAAAGACTCTTCCACAAGATTCACTAAAAGTTTCTTCAATATGGTTGCAGTTTATCCTTCTAATAGTTTTTACATTTTCCCTAACAGATTTAAGGACTTTCTCTGATGTGAAAAATATAATGGACAATGTCTACAACAAACTAGACAACCAAGAGAACACGAAGGTTAGCGAGTTCCTGAAGTAAGAGCAATTCTGTTCTCCAGTACAATTTGTTACAAGGTCATAAAGCATTTAGTTTTTGGTTAATCTACAAGTGTTCAAATTATTTCAAGTTTCAAGGGTGACAAAGAAATCCTCTTTATTTCTAGATTTTCATGACTGTGGTTCTTATAAGCAAGCGTTGTCCTACTTTTGTCATGATGTGTGCAGTAGTGGACCCAATTGCAGCAATCTGGATATGTGATGAGAGTGAAGAATTGAGTGAAAACAAGAATCCAAACTGATGAGATAACTGGTTGCATGTGTGAGTGGAGGGACAAGGGAAAATACGAGGAAACAGACACTAAGAAGACTATAGAAACTAGTTCAGCCCTTTTAGAGTAACCTAGAAGGGGTGAACTAATCTGAAACAGATCATGACTGATTTAAATAAAAAAAGAACAAAGAAACAGACATAAACATGCAATTGCTAGAAAATGATGTATATTTCAGATTAAATGTAATGATATGATGCTTGAGCTAATTTGAGTTTTAATCAATAATTTTGATGTTTAAATAGGGGTTTTATGTATTTTCATTTGAATGTTTGAGAAGCTCCTACTCTTTACAAAACTCCCATTTCATCATCACAGAAACGCTTTGTCTGCGCTCTCCAATCATGACATTTACAACTAGGAGTGCTGCAGCTTGTATGATAATCTCATCACATGCTTGCTAATTACTGCTGCCTCCAGTCTTGTGGGGATGCTCTAAGATGGAGCTTTGGGAAAACAGGCAGTGCCATCTACTACAGAACTGTGTATGCTTGGGTATAATGGAAAGCTTGCCAATGCATTTAAAAAACAAACAAACATGTAGTCCTGATTTTGAATATTTATTTAAGGGATTATAGATCATAGCTATTGTTGGCCTGGATGTATTTGTGCATCAATTTACTCCTCAAATTAAAGTTAATACAAGTATGATTTATAACAAATGTAGACTTATGATAAGCTATTTTTTTATGTTGGACCCATGTTTTGCATGTACTTATAATGTTAATACATAAATAAAGATTTAAACACTCAACAGATCTAAAATCAGGAATCTTGAGGCTGACAGAAGAGAACTGGTTGGTGTCTTTGGTAAAACTGGAGCTGGAAAGACGTCTTTAATAAATGCTATCCTTGAAGAGAAGGGGCTTTTACCCTCTGGAAGTGTCAGTGCCTGTACCTCAGTCATGATCAAAGTGGAGGCTAACAGGTGCAACCAAAAATATGAGGCAGAGATTGAGTTCATTCCAAAAGAGGTAAACTGTGGCTCTATATTTTTTTAAAATCAAAATAAAATTTCATAAATGTATGTTTCAGAAGATAAAAGTTGACCTTGACCAAATGATTTTTTTTTTCTTGCTTTTGTTTTCAGAATTGGGAAGATGAGTTAGCCAATATAGACCAGTTTCATAAAGATGATGCAGATCAGGAGAGGGATGATGATGATGATGATGAATATCATGATCTTGTTGAAAAACTGTCAGCACTATATGGAGAAGACTGGAAACAGAAATCTACTGAGCAACTCATGGACCAGGAATACTTCAGGGAAATTCCAGAATTTCTTAAGGCAACAAGGAAAACTTTGACATGCGAATCAGTAAGAAGAAAATATGCAATAGCTTTTCTCATGTTCACTGACCTGTTGCAGTAAAGTTGTAATATTGAAAGGGGAGGTTCACAAGATTCTAATAAGACCTGCTACGATCTATGATTTGCAGCAGTGGAACGGAAAAAAAAAGTTCCAAGTTCTGTCCTTGCAAGGACAGAACTCTTGACAATTCTAGAAAATGTTATTTCATCAGTTAAAACTCTTCGAAATAACAAAAAAGGGAATATTTAATACAAAAATGCACATTTTGCACATTGTTGTACTTCCATTTGAGTCTCTACTGCTTCTAACTTTTTTGTAAAAGTACTTTGAATTGTCTTTGGTTGAAAGGTGCTATATAAATAAAGTTGCCTTGTCTTCTATAAACAGCCCAAGCACCCCCAAAAATAATAAGAATAAATAACGTCTGAGCTGGTTTTTGGCAATAAGTTATTTTTTGATGTCTGGAAGATAAAACTCTTTTCAAAAACCTCTGGAATGCAACGTCACAAATGAGCAGCCACTGGCCCCTATCAAGCAACCCTAGAGAAGCCCAGCCCATTAATTGGAAACTCTGCTGTCACCTAGCAATCCAAGCAGAGCTCTAGCACATTTGGTCAGTTGGTTTTACTGCTGTATGCACAGTGGCTGCTGTTTTGTTTTGTTGATTCAAAAACCACCTGCTGCATTTTTGCTGGTTGTGTAAGAGGCTCTTCTAATGGTTTTCAAAAATGTATGGGTGTATAATTACATGTCAATTTGCAGCCATTTTCATGTGCGTGGCCTGCATGGTCAGCAGCTTATTTAGATTTAAAGTGACAAGAGGCCCCAAACAGTTCATACTAAAAGAAACTTAGCAGAACTGACCAGACTAAAATCTAATTATCCAAGAATGATTTTGTGCAAAATGTGTAATGAACATGTTTTGTATAGTTCATGTCTTAACTTGTTCAGGAAGCATAACCTTTAAACAATTGCAAACAACTTCTTGTTTTTTGTTGCAGGCTGCAGAGCTAGCTGCAAAAATGATCAAATACACAAGAAATGACTCAAAACAAGAAGCAGATGAACATGTAAAGAGGTGGTTTTGGCCACTGGTGAAGTGTGTCACTGTCAAGGTGCCACATAATAAGTTTCTCCAACATGTCACACTTGTGGACCTTCCTGGTAATGGAGACCGGAATAAAAGCAGAGATCAAATGTGGAAAGGGGTAATTTATACTTGATTATTGTATTTTTCTCTGAATCCTATATTAGTAGCTCTTTATTACTATATATGTAATGCCACTTCAGATTATTGGAAACTGCTCTACTGTGTGGATTGTCACTGAAATCAACCGAGCAGCATCAGAGAAAGAATCCTGGGAAATCCTGAAAAGTGCAAGTAGTCTCCTTGGAAACGGTGGTGAATGTCGGCACATTCACTTTATCTGCACTAAGACTGACATCATTGAAGATTTACCAGATCAGTAAGTTAACTATAGTTCAATGAAACATTTATTTTAGACATTAAAATGGTGGTTCTCAAATGCTTGACAGCAGTAATAGTAACAGATATTTCTGACTACACTACAGCTTCAGCCTGCATATATCAGATTTCAAGCAGTTTGTTCTAGTGCTGATGAGCCCAGAGATAAGATGTCACCTCCTCTGTTTGTAGTTCTGGTCTAATTAGGGGACATAAGAGGGCTCTAAATGATTTGTATTTGACAATAAGTCATAAGTGTATTTTGACCCAACACCATTTAGCAATTTATATACAAAAAGACACATTTTATGGTACCCATAACAACTTTAAAAGATTGTATAGGTGACATACACAAGTACACACATAGTACACATATAGGTATAAAGGACAGGTGGCTCTTGTGTATTTTGCTGTGAAGCACTTTGTCATTCTTGTATGTGAAAAGCACTACATCATTCTTACTTCCTATCTTTTAGCTCCAGAGTTGATGTTTTGACTGCAATATTTAAAAGAAATATGGAAGCCAAACTATCGCTGTGCAAAGAGTTCAACAAGCTAACCAAAGTAAAGGTGAGCTTTGAAGACTTGCAGACTATGCAACAAAAATAGCCATTCCTGGAAGCAAATAATATTATAATAATATTATTACAAATAATATGCATATGAACACTTTTTTTCATAGAAACATTTCAGTGATGCCTGTTTCCAAGTGTTCACAGTGAGCTCTAAAGAGTTTGTCAGGAAAAAATATCTTAATCCAGAAAAGACTGGTAGGTTAATTGTCCATGTTTTGGGAAAACAAAATCACCTTTCATAAAATTTTAGAATTACAGAACTCTGTTTGTGATATTTACTGTCAGAGTACCGTTATTAGCAGAATTTTATTTTCACAGAAATTCCGAAACTTCAGGAATTTTTGATAAATCTCAATGACTGTCCCTCAAGGATGTTAAACTACTTGTCTGGAGCTCTTGAGATTCTTTCGTTCATTCAAGAAGCCAGATCGTGGAACATGGTAAGATTATGCTCCCAGGTTGCAAGCCATCAGATGTTTGCTGTAAGGATATATTTGTAGATTTTAGAAGTTGTTCTGAAGTCTCAAAGGGACTTCTGTTTTTTATATTCATTGGATATTTAGAATTTTACAACACAACTCAGACAACAATGACATAACAGCTCAGGCACAGTGAGTCACACAAAACACAGGAGGATGAAGGGAAGAAAAAAAGACAACTCTAACAGTACATTAAGTTAAACGAATACCTGGGTAACACTTTATTTGAAGGGGGTTGAATAAAACAGTCATGACACTTTCATAAACATGACATAACATCTGTCATGAACATGAATAAGCCTTCATGAATATTTATGACTCTTGTCATAAAGCGTCATTCGGTAAATTATGACACTTTTAATACAAAGTTGACATTATTCAAAATGTATTTGTTATGACAACTTGACATTAACCAGGAAATCATTACTGTTTAAACTTTACCTTTAATAACATAAAGTTAACTAATTTTTAAAGTGTAATCAGTAATACTTTTATAACAAATTTATATCAGTAATGATTTCTTGGTTAATGTCAAGTTGTCATAACAAAGACATTTTGAATAATGTCAACTTTGTATTAAAAGTGTCTTAATTTACCAAATGACCTTTATGACAACAGTCATAAATATTCATGAAGGCTTATTCATGTTCATGACAGGTGTTATGTCATGTTAATGAAAGTGTCATGTCAGTCTTATTCACCCCCTTCAAATAAAGTGTTACCAATACCTGAAACATAATGACTTAGATTTCAGGTTGGACTAGTCCAGTGCTTCTCAGTTCCAGTCCTCAGCTGACAGAACAGCTGACCCAAATGATTGCACCTCTTCTGCAGCCATCAAGTACTCCAGAAGCCTGTTAATCACACACAAATTCAATCCAGTTGTGTGGCAAAAGGGAATCACCTAAAACATGCAAGGCAGGGGGGCCGAGGACCAAAATTGAGAAACACTGGGCTTGCCCAAGTATGGTTCCCAAACTTTGGGGAAAAAGTCTGTCCTGGAGTGTAAAATGCATGTCAAATATGTGTGTGTCTTTTGTTAATCGGTAGCAAATAAAGAATGACTATTCAACACGAAATTTGTTTCCTGGTGCAATGCAATCTTTCCAATTTTAATGAATTTATTGTTCCTGATGTTAAATTAATGCATAATAAGTCATGTAACAAGAAAATGGCAACAAAAGTAACAGACTGCTTTGAATATTGGCTGAGCCAAGCTGATTGCTTAAGGAGCAGGATCAGATAAACAAAGTCAGTGCTAATAATATAATTTGTTTTGTTTATTGTCTTTTTCCTTTTTAGGATAGAATAAATAAAGATGTATATAAAGACCTTGAGGAAAACCTGAGCCACCAAATTCAGTTAATCAGAGAAGTAATGATAAAGAGTTACGCAACTTTAGCAAAATGCCTCCAAGAAGGACTTAAAAGATCCCAAAATCAATGTGACGGAATCTTGAAGTCCTTTCTGTATCCTTTAGTATGTATTTTGATACTGATAATTTAATGAATTTTAACTTTATATGAATTTGTGTTTACAATACTTATTGATATTTTATCACATTCTGTCTTTCATTAACTTCAGTAATTTTAAATTTGTTTCCTAAGGGACACAGTGATATGCCTCATCTATTACAAAAAGTGGTTAAAAATTGTGGCACCTGGAAAAGCAAAAACGGGAAAACAACAAACCTCAACATGAAATTAATTTCTCCTCTGACTGACAGCATTGATGAGGAATTCAGGAAAACCTTCCCGTAATGATTTTATATGCATATAATATGGAAAATGTCAGCTTTATGTAATCCATACTGTATATATAATCTCTGTGTGTGTGTAGCTGCATGTGCGTGTGAGTGTGTGCGCGTGTTTGTGTGTGT
This sequence comes from Poecilia mexicana, assembly GCF_051168715.1. Classification (NCBI taxonomy): domain Eukaryota; kingdom Metazoa; phylum Chordata; class Actinopteri; order Cyprinodontiformes; family Poeciliidae; genus Poecilia; species Poecilia mexicana. The sequence goes on along the minus strand of NW_028263377.1, from coordinate 15,588,479 downwards.
ATTACAGTAGCAGTTAACAATTATTTTGTTAATTAAGTATGATTATTATCACAATTAAGTATTTACATTAAAAAATAGCACATTATGCAGATTTTTAATTTAACCACACAGGCTTGTGTTATACAATATTTAAATGCATAAAAATGCAATAAACAATTTCATTTATTTTTAAATACTAAAATAAAATTATGTTGCCTGAAATGCAATAACATAACTTAGCATTTCCTTATGTATCTTTTGCAAAAAAAATAAATAAAAAATATTTCTAACATCAACATGTAAAAAGCTTAGCCTTTTCTGCTTGACTTAATATCAATACATTATAGGGCTAATCAGTTGACTATTGTCAGGGCTTAAAGAGCTCCGGCCGGGGGCCGGATTTCCGGCTTTTGACCAAACGGTCCGCCTCAACCAATCTTCTTGGTCCGCCTGAACCAAACTGTAGTCTCCGCCCGGAAGGCTTAAAGATTGCGCTCAGGCTTGAAAAGGCGGAAGGTTTTTCAAGCCTGAGCGCAATCTTTAAGCTGTTTGAGCGGAGACTACAATTTGGTTCAGGCGGACCAAGAAGACTGCTGTATGCTACGAGCGGCAAGAAAGCTCTCCTGCAACATGATTTAGGAAGGCTTAAAGATTGTGCGCCGTTTGGTCCAATTGAGCATTGGACCAAACGGCCCGCCCCTCAACTAAACTGTAGGTAGATAATAGACAAAGATATCTGCTAATCAGAGTTTTAGCTCCCGTGTTCTTGACCAATGACTGTAAAACGGTTTGTAGAAAAGAAGCGCATTTGTTCAGTTCGGCGGTTAAATCAAAGAAAGAAGATGGAGTTTGTCTCACCCGGTAAAGAAACACTTTTGCTTGAGAAAGGAATTAAAAACAAGTGGCGCTGGAAAGGGGACAAGACGGGAAGTTGGCGGAAAGTTTTACAAAAGGGGGGCGCTGGGATTCCTTTAGTCGAAGGTAAACTTTACACCTTACAATCACAACACCAGTTTAGACTTTGAGCAACAACCTAAAACTGTATTGTGTAACATTAAATCATGCTTGGCTGCAACTGTATCGATGGTAGCTCTCCTTATCTTCAGAATTTGTTAGCTTCTGGCGCAGTTCCATTTAAATAAAGAAATCCCTCCATGGTGATACCACGATAGAGAGCGTTCATTTTATAGCGTTAACGCCGGTGCTGTAAGTGGTCCGGTATGAAACGGGTGTGATAGAACAATGGTACCACTGCACTTTTAAATTTCAATAATCAGAATACCGAAATTGTTTCCGTTGTTTTAAAAGGTTTATGTCAGTCTGCCTTTTCGCCATCGATGCGTTTCCCGACCGCTGCGCACCATAGGGGGTTAAAAAAAAAAAAAAAAAAAAACTCGACACGCACATTGCTCTGAAACAGGAGAAGCGGGACATAAAACAGAGCGACGAACTAGATATGAATTATGGCTTAACAACAGAATCCGACGCTGAACAGTGGAAAAAATCAATACATGATGTGAAACACATGACGATTAGGCGGCGCAGCAGGTGATGATTACTGATAGTCAATAAACGGTAAAATAAATCTAGCAACAGGAAAGAAACTAAAGTGGACATAGCAATAAACCAAGAGAGGATAATATTAATCAAAGGAAACTAATTTAAATGAATGAAGAACAAAATGCAAGAATAAACTAAGAAACTAAAGTAAATACAGAAGAATAAACTGGTATGGCAAGACATTTCGAGCAATAATTCATACAGAGTATGGCAAGAATAAACAGACACTATTTCCAGATAAAAGGTAAAATAAGGTTGAAATGTCATGGGTTTGTTGAGACCATATCTAGTACTGAGAATAAATATATCTTACAGACCATAACAGTAAATAACTTATCATTTATGTTTTTAATTAGATTTGATATATTTATTTCTTCAATATTATTTTTCATGTCAGTGTTAATGTCATGAGGCTGATGACTCCATGACACTTACAGTTTCAGTTGGGCTGAAAAAGGTTGAGAAACACTGGTTTAGTTGGTAATGTTGCATATTCTAAATTACTTGCAAAAACATTAACTGAAAGGACTCTTATTTAATGTTGAGAGATTTTTGCCCATAAGGCTAACCTCTAGGGCACAGACATTTTATATTTTGTTTTGAGTTGAAATGTACTGAAGTCTTATTTAAATTTGAGTGTTTAGCTTGTTAATTGTATTGTTAGAAGCAAGTGTGTGCACTATTCAAAGACACTTTTCATTAAACTGTGGCAATAGCAACGGTATAGTTCATTTCTATCACCACTATAAGTTTCAGGCTCAGGATTTTTTTTTTTTACTTTAAGCCCTGCTATTGTTCATTTATTTATTTTTTTTGATTAACTGATTAAAAGCTGGATACTTAATATGATTTTTGTTTCTATTAAATTTAAGCAGGTGAATCTAAAACTATACCACTTAAGTTCTGGGTGGAACATATTTACAAAAAAGGTTATCTATTTTAAATACAAACATATACATATGTATAGTAATTCTTAGTGATTCTAACCTTTTACCTTAACCTATAAACCTTACTTTATGTAATAACATTTAATTCACAATACATGTATTTAATTAACTATAATATTTCTGTACTACAAATGAACTAAAACGTATTCCAACTGTTTCAACTGTTCGACAGTTAATCAAATATTAACATTACGCTCAATACAATACTCTAGTTAAAACTCACCTTGTTCCCTCATCAACCAAGCGCTAAATAATTAATTGTTTAGATCTTAGTTTGACTACTTCTTAATTATCTCCTTTTCACTGCGACCCATGCGCTCTTTCTCTGCACGACGTCCAAGCAGTTAATTGTCAGTTAGTCTGCAGTTTTTGTGTCAGTTACTTAGCAACCTTGCCCTTTAAAGCCCTCTCAAAATAAAAGCATCGGCCGCAAAACAACAAATACCTCTTAGTTAGATGAGGAAACAAATAAATACTAATAAAGTCATTTACAAGTACAGTACAATTGTGGTATAATTAGTATAGTTGTTCTTTCAGCAAATGGTCTTTTTTAAAGTATGTATTGTACAGTTCACAGTTATTAGTTGATGATTATTTCAATAATTTATTAATCACAATTAATCCAGCATTATCTAGTATAACATACATACATGTTCAAATGTTTCAGGAATGATGGAAAATGTGGTCCATTCAATGGAGCAATCCAGAATTTTTCACTTAATGCTGAAGGGCTAACACAAAAGCACAATTTTGTCAAACTGCAGCTGGCATTTCTGAAGTCGGAGGTAACAGTTCTGCTTTGCTTTTATACTGACAACAAAGGCATATTTTGAAGGAGTAGAAAATAATTATTTGACAGTGATCCAGTCAATACAAATATTAAACACCTGTTTATTATTCTTTTATTTTTACCTTAGGAAGAACAAATGAAGACAAATCTGATCAAGATGATACACAACCAGAAAAAAAATATCTACCGTAGTCTAATAACGACAATTGAGGAAATTATGAAAGTGTGCTATCATGGTGAGAACAACTAATGTGATACAGTCATTAAAACATTACACTCATTCATTCCTTTTTTTAAATTATTATAACACTCGTTAATCTTCCGTTTCAGAAGCAGCAGGATTTTCAGGACCAGATTTACTGCAAAATATGTTGAACACTATACAGAGACACGTCCATGAATCAAAGAGCACCATGTTTGAAAAGGCTAAAGACGTCATGTTGGCCCTGCATTGCAGTTTGATTGTGTGTTTTAAATTTAATGCATTGAAATTAACACCTAGATGTTTTTTTGTTTTTTTTTTTCTTTCATGCCAAAACTCTCAACTCTACTCTTGTGTCAACAGGTAGCATTAATAATTTCATTGGGTGGATAAGACACCAGTTTATGCTGTCAATCGCTTTTTAAAGCACATATGCAGTTTAAAAAGCTCAATTTCTTTTTACAAAATGTCTCATTATGTCCACAAAAACACCTCTTGAACTTTGTCCCATGGGAGTGCATGCTTATAGGAATTAAGTCAACCTGAGACCCTTCTTCTTGGGTCTTGGGTCCAGCAAGGAGTTTGCAACAGTGTGTTGAAGTCACCCATAGATCATTTACTCCACATGCAGTCTAAGTTTTGCTGAAAACGCATAGAAAAATGCTAGAAATTGTAAATTTGTGTTCTGCTTTATATAGCCTCATTGTGATGTAGGAAAAGCAGCTGGTATGAGCTAATATACATGCTTTCAATGCCAAATCAGGTGGACATCTTGGACACACTGGAGAATACCATGAAGAGATCAATTGAGCTCTCGCTTAATATTGATGACCACTCACTTCCAGGTAAAGTTTTATCCCTTTAAATAAAATGAATAATTTATCAATAATAGTCTCAGAAATGCAGAATTAAAAATCTGTTTTTAGATGTTTCAGTGGAGCTCATGATGGTCCAAAAATTCCAGGATGAATTGCTGTGAAGCAGATAAGTAGTTAACGCAGGTAAAGAGAAGGCACATAATCTATAAATGCTGTTTCTGAAAATTGTTTGTCTGACTATCATTACCAAAGTTTTTAAAGAAATTTTTGCCTTTCTGTTCAACAGCTGTTCTCAATCCAGGAATACATCAGCAGAGTACATGCTGCATCTACAAATGTTCAAGATTCTCTGTAATGAGAAAAATACTAAATTAAGTTTCTGAAATTATAGTCTTTTTTCTTAACGTTTTAATTTCAAACCAGTTAACTCTTATAAAATTATTTGCAACAGAAATACTTGAAATCAAAATGTTTTCAATCAATATTATAGGTTTATTTCTTCTTCTCTGGTTAAAATGGTTGCTTTTTTCATCCATGACTGATAGAAAAATATAAATTAAATTCTTATAAATAAGAAAGATAAATTTAAAAAAAGCTTATGATTTAATCAGTCATCGTTTCAGATGAGTCTCCTTAATTTTAAAGTCACAATTAAAAAGATATAAAGTCAATATTTTTTATGTTTTTATGTAATGGGAGCAGCTTTGACTTATTTTCTATACAATCAGCAAATATTAACTGACAATTTTTAAGTAAGGAATGTATGCGTGTGTTTTCTGAAAAATGTCGCATTCAAACAAAAGGTTAAAAAAAACAACAATTTTTTGTGATTTATTGAGACTGCATTGTTATATATAATGTGTGTGATCCAAAGTTTAATGAGATAGTTAAATTTCATTATATTGCATTTAATTGTAAGTTAAAATTCATTTACATTTTCCATGAATTTGCATCTAGAAATAGACAATTTTGACAAATTCATAATTTTTTTTTTCATTGTTGTAAACTGTACAATTGCAATTGAAGCAAAAATAACTCCAATCCACAATGGAAGTCAACAAAATATATCTTTGATTTTTGTTCATAAAGCTTTATTTTATTTCTGTTTTAATTTTGCATTCTAGCTGCCAAGCAAACCAGAAAATTTTGTTTCATTAAAAGAACTGTTAGTGTTTTCTTTTTCTTTTTTCTTTTCTTTTCTTTTTCTTCTGATAAGTCAACATACAGCAAGTAGTGTTTGTAATCTCCAAAATGGAGTTAGCAATTCAAATGTGCTGTTGAAGTGATGTCTTAATTGAGAACAGGTTAGACCTGGGTGTGGCTGAAGAAGGTGAAATCACGTGTGATAAACCACACTGAAGTTATGTTTTGACTTGGAGGAATGGGGGAAGAGAAATCACTTTTTCACACAAAGTCATGTAAGTTTGGATTTTTTTTTTTTAAATAATAAACGCATTCATTTAAAAACTGCATTTTATGTTTACTTGTGTTATTTTTGACAGATGTATAAATTGTAGGATATGTCATTGTGTCATCATCGACATAAGTCAATGACGATTGTGATTCTGATTTATAAATTCTGATTGTAGTCTTACTCTGTTTATGTGAAACAATGGCTGGATCAAAAAGAAAGTGGGGAAGAGGGCTTGTTACTCTAACGAAGCTATGTCACTCTAGAACAAAATTACATTATCTATTATTTAAAAATACAAACTTTAACTATGCTCGGGAGTTTCACAATAAAATCCTAAAATGAGCTTATAATGCTGAAGAAATAGAATCTTCTGTACTCCTGCTGGAGGAATACCCAGACTCAACGGAAACTAGTGTTGCAGGTACATACGTCTGACTGTAGGCTATCAGCACCAACCCCAATGGCTTCATTATTGAAGTGATGCCTACTGGCAGAAATGATAATGGCAAAATTAAAGCAGGTTGGACCTGTGAGTTGTACAAGTAACAGTTTAAAACTTGATGTGACAATGCCTTGAAGATCCATGAATGGAAGTCATCTGGGTCAGCTTTATTAAAATCTTGACTGTGATTATAGACACAAACAGGGCTAGGCTGGGACTAAAAAATAACCCTGGTATTTTTGGTAATATCGGTCCGCTATGATTATTGATATAATATGCAAAGGTACATAACATGCTAGATGAAATTATGTGCATGTTGTATTGTTTCAAAAATTAAAATAAAAACCACAACATAAAATAAAAACCACAACATGAAAGTAACCACATTAAAAAAGTCAATAGACTCTTTACTACTTGTATATTTTGAACTTGAGGAGAAAATCATAGTATCAAATTTCCATGTTAAAATGAAAGTGGGTGTCTTTATTATTGTTTTATGGTATAAACTGTTCATATAAATACACAATTGCCCATATAAAGACCACATATCTGTAAAATAAAGGGCTCCTCGTCAAAAAGTATGAATATAGAGAATTTCACTAATTATTTCTCTCGTTAACAATCCTCCATTTCAGGATGGCAATATATCACTATTATTAGATTATCATAATAACTGTAAGCTGTAAGACTTGCTGCAAAGTATAACTTTATGACAAAGTAAAATAATGCTAAGTTGGACACCAAATAGCATAATAATTTGGAATAGCATTATTTAAAGGCTATAAAACCATCACTCTGAGTCTGTCTTGAAACTGTAGTTTTGTACACAGATCCCTCGGTTTGTCATCTAATATTATTATGCATGTTTCCAGTCTGACTGATGTTTAAATCTTGTAATCGTTCCCTATTTTGAACATTTCAGCTAGAACTTCCCCAGATAGTATTTAATGAAGATGTGTCTCTGTGTTTTAATATTTTTAAATTGTACTAATCATAACTGTTTTCTGACTCGTCTGTCTTTTTCGTTACTTTTTCACAGTTTCTGTTTCAATTCACTAATTATTATTATCACACACATCCCAAAACATTTTCAGTGTTAACTCCATGAACCATCATCATTCCTATGTCATCTCAGGGGGCGTTTACACGACAACGATCCAACAAAAACGGAAGTTTTGTTCCGTTTTTGTTGGATCGTTTACGCGAAAACGTTCTAATTACGATCTGTGTTTACACAGTAACGGCACACATCGAAAACGTGTAATGCTCTCACTGCGCCTAGTTGGTGCTAGGTTCTTTGAAACTGAGTGCGCATGTGTTTAAAAAAAAGTTCTACTTGAAGGCATGTGGATTTGTGTTTCCCTATCAGGTACCGTGCTCCCATAGATTGGGAGAAAACACACATTGTGTGCGTGTGATTAGGGCGCATTCAGTTGGAAAAAGTGGGATAACTTTGCTGCAACACCTTGTTTGAGCTTTCACGGTGTCCGTAGCGGGCCCCGGACTGGAAGCTGTTTATTGTTTTTACCTTGGAATGGCCAACAGTCTGTTATTCCTATATAAATTTGATAAAATAGGAGCTCCCGCCCTTCCCATATCCGTGTCCTCTGTCACTTTTTCCAGCAGTTAAAACAGTTTAATCCGTTGCTAACAAGTCGTAACCTGTTTTTCCGAGCCGCCTTCAAACGCAACATTAACGCTGAGACGCTCGCGCTGGGTTTCCACCTGTGAGGCAGCAAAGGAGACCTGCTGCTGCTGCGCAGGTGTGTGTTAGAATCATGGCAGCAAACCAGCAAAACGTAAATAACTTTGCACAGTTTTATCCCCAAACTAACCGACTGAGTTGAGTAAAGCTGTTGGATGCAGGTAATGATAGCTAAAAGGTGACTAGCTAATATCAATACAGCACGTTAAGCTTGTTAACAAGTAGCCTGTATGCTATTGATGTTGTTGTCTATGTTCAGCTACATTTTGCCCCCCCAAAATAAGTCGATGCCCTCCCTGTTAAACTTGTCTGGAGCCGGGGCTGGTCCGTAGTTCTCTAGGTAAGAGGTTGAACAAGCAGCCTTTAATTTTGCCACCTGATGGGGAAACAGTAACACCAGTATTGTGAGTAGTTTCTTCTTCTGTGGATTGTAGGAAGCAGCTATGTTTTGCGTCATACTATGCATGAGCTGGGGATTCTCTGGAAGAAAAGATCTGTTTTCTCGGTTTACACGACAACGGAAAACGGTACGTTTCATAAACATCGCACTCTGGAACCCGTTTTCAATCTGTGCCGTTGTCAGAGAAAACATTCGGTGGTTTCGTGTAAATGCGCACTACAAACGCAACAAATCTCTTCCGTTTTCCCCCGAAATCGTTGTCGTGTAAACGGGGCCTCAGTGTACTACTGACTGTATGCTAGTTTATGCTCACTCACTCACTCACACTGCCCTCTTTCCTACATGAAACGTTTGTTTTGTCTCCACTTTCACAGATTGAGGAAGCACAGTCTTTCACAATCTGGCTGTCTGGTGTAACTCTTCCTCAATCTGTGAAAGATTGAGGAAAGTTCATCCCTGGCCTCAAACATGCTAACCTTAAGCTCCTAGATTTATAGATGAAGCTGGGCATAATGCTGCCTGTTTCAACACATTCAGTGTGTGCAGAACAGTGTTGCATTATGTCCTCAGCTGGACTGGATACAGGGACATTGACTCATATCTGAGATTTATGAGTAAAGTTAACAGTGGGTCGTTTACTATTTCCTCCACACCGGGTGAAACTGATACAGGCAGAGACAAGCCTTACAACTTTGCTCAAACTCCCAATATGACCGAGAGGAGAGCCAGTATAGGAAACATGATGTTACTCTGGTCTGTGAATGTCAAATGTACAACAGAAATAAGAATGTCAGGCAGTAACCATGTTAGGATTTGTTTTATCCTTCCATACAAGTTGTTATGTTGTGAAACAGTGCCGTTGTTATGTTATAAAACAGTGCCAGCTATTAATTCATGTTAGATTAAAAACCACCTAGGCAGGTTTTTCTCACTGTTTTCCTTTGAAGTTTTATGGTTTCGTTTTTGAAAAGAAATGTACGTTATATATTCACCACTTCCTTTGAATTTTTTGGGTGGGGTTTTTTCAAAGTATTGAGAAATTTAATGACTATCTGTTGCTGCAGGTCATCAAGGCTGATAGTGAAACGAAACAAACCAAGCGAAATGATTCACAGTTTTGGTAGCGTGGCAACAGAGAGGAATGGTTTCTCTGTTTGATGTTGATGTGATCTTTCAAACTGAAGACCACCTCTTACCGTGCCATAAAGTTTATCACACGCAGAGGCTGAATCGAAAGAGAAAGGAGACAATGAACTAAGGAACATGCAGAGGCTGAATCGAAAGAGAAAGGAGACAATGAACTAAGGAAATACAATTGTGGAAACTCTGAAGATAAATTTACAAAAATAAATGCATTAAATAAACAAAATGTATAGAAATGCTCAATTGAAGATAATTATAAAATCGAAAATAACAATATTGTCAATAAGATTATAGAACTTGCCAAACTCTTAAAAGCTTAAATGGAAATAAAACATTCAAATATAATTGGCTCATGGAATTCTTTCTAATATTGCAAAAAACTATCACATGTAAAAGTTAAACCATAAAGCGTTGCTTTTACAATAAAAGCATCCAAACTCTCAGCTTCCAACAGATCTTCAGGAAGGCTGCTCCAAAGCTGAGGGGTAAGAAAAATATGCTCAATTATGTTTTAGTGCTCAATTTAAAGCTGCAGTAATTTTTACAATAATCAGTTTTTGTATCAGTATTTGTTCAAACTGTCACCATGTTGTGAAAGCATATGCAACAGATAATGTGTGAAAAACATTAAGCTCCACCTCTCCAGTGCTGCTATAGCTATCTGAAGAAATGCAATGCTCCAAGTCAAAAACAACCAATAAGCCAGAGGCAGCAGGACGTTTTAGCGATGTCAATGATGCTCGTGTATGAACTGCTGAATGTGGTAATGTGAGAAATAACTTACCATTCCAGAAAAACTGTTAATGTGTCATCATCAGAGAGAGAAACGTGTAGGGTATGAGCAGCGCATACACAAGAATGATTAACAGCGCCAAGATACTCCTCCTGGCTCTGATTGGTTGTTTCTGACACAGCAGTGTATTTGTGCAAATGACAGCATCATCGGGATAAGATGGAGGAGTTTGTTTTTTCACAGATAATCTGTATAATTTCATGGTATAGTGGTGATTTTCACAAATAAATAAAATACATATTTTATAAATTTTACTTATAGCTGTCTTAAGGAGTAACAAAAGAACCTTTCTGGACCCGGAGTGGACTAGAACACCTTTAGGACAAGCATATATGATAAGTAGTGCACACTAACTTTAAACAGTATTACATCTTGACTTAAATCTTGACAATTAAGGGCAATACAGATCAGCAAAAAAAAGTAATTATTAGTTTGAATTTCACTTGTTTATTCAATTAAGTACATTTTATCAATTTGTTGGAATTTAATAAGTCAGTTTAATGCATATTTAAGTGTTAAATGTCATAACTTATGTCAGTAAAATTAATATTTAATGAATGTTGGATTCCTTGTAAAGCTAAAAGTCCTTATCCTATTCTTTGAGTCATTACATACAAATGTTTTGAATTAGTTATCAAAATCTGTCAGTATTATACATTTCTTCATAATTCCTTCCTGAAAATCTTACACAAGAGTTGCCACTCCCCCACCTTGTTTTCCTTTCTGTGATTTCTTATCGCTGTGTACACTTGGATTATAAAATCTAAATGGAAGCTTAAAAGCGTAAATTCAAGCTGGGAAGACTCCAATCGACTCGCCGGCCTCTTCCATTACCACACCCACGCTTCAATCAACAAGCACCGGCGTGCAGCCACTCCAGCCAATCACCTCGCAAGAGTTCCTTCAAAAGCACCAACAAAGCCGGGCTCTTCAGCTTTTCAGCCACGCTTTGACCCTCCTTCTCCCCATCTCCACCTTCATCCAGACGAGCACCTTCCTGTTCCCTCCTTCCAAAGGCTTTTCTCCACCACCAGTGTCCGGGCCTGGGGCAGAAGACTACCCTGAGCTCCGTCCCGAGCCGATCATCAAATCGCTTGATGATGCTCAGCAAGAACGTCTTCAGCCAGGCCCGAGTGGCAAAAAAGAACGCAGTCTAATAAATCTAACTGATGTTTTTTCTCTGTGTGAGTTTCTCCAGATTGAATTGAGGCTTAAACCAAATATAACATGGGGTTTGTCTGTCAAATGTGAAATGTATTTTGTTTTTATTTCTGACCATTACTATAGTGACTTCTTGTTTTCCATTGGAATTTAATTAACAAATGGAAAACAGAACACCACTTTATGATTGATGTTGAGAAGATTGATTTGTCACAAACTGAAGAGAAATGAAAAAACTTATTTGTTGAGAAACTCATGCTCAAGAAATAGAGGTGGAATGAGCTCATAGAACCTGAAAATCTAGTAGTGGCAGATCTAGACCTATCATTGTCAAGCTACTGAGGTCCAAGAATAATAAGATCATATTGCACCGCAGTGAGTTTCTCAAAGGGTCAAGTATCTATATTATTGAGGACTTCACATACACTGTTAAGAGAAGTGGAAAAGACCAAACGCCTGAACTGAGAGCTGCAAAAGGAAGAGGAGACGTTGCTTGACAATTTGGTTATCAAGCAACACACCAGTATACTGAAAAACCATGAAATTTCTACTAATTATGAGGTAGATCACACACTGAGGCCCTCCAGGTTAAGAGATGTTGATTACCTTATTCACTTAATTTGCCCAAGGCAGGCAAACCGCACTTTTTAGTCAGAGGTAAAAGAATGTTCCATATGAGTAGTCCGACTAGATCCAACCAGGAACAGAAGACACAGATGACTTAAGTACACAAAGAAACCTAATCAATAACTCAAAACAGCTGTAGCGCCCTGGTGGCGGGAAACAGGAAAAACGACGGTCAGAAGAACTCATGACATTCTCCTTTGTTTTTAAAGGGAGATGGGGAAGCAGTGAGAGAGAAAAAAAATTCCCTTCTCACCCTCCGCGGGTGGTCTCTTTCATCCTCTGAGCTCGGGTCCTCTACCAGAGGCCTGGGAGCTTGAGGGTCCTCCAGTATCTTGGCTGTGCCTAGAACTGCACATTTCTGGACTGAGGTGTCTGATGCTGTTCCTGGGATCTGTTGTAGCCACTGCTCCAGTTTGGGGGTGACTGCCCCAAGGGCCCCGATGACCACAGGTACCACTGTGGTCTTCACCTTCCAGGCCTTCTCCAGTTCCTCTCTGAGGCCCTGGTATTTCTCTAGTTTCTCATGCTCCTTTTTCCTGATATTGTGGTCACTTGGTATTGCTACATCCACCACAACGGCTTTCCTCTGTTCTTTATCCACCACCACAATGTCCGGTTGGTTCACCATTACCATCTTGTCTATCTGGATCTGGAAGTCCCACAGGATCTTAGCTCGGTCATTCTCCACCACCTTTGGGGGTGTCCCCCACTTTGACCTCGGGGCTTCCAGTCCATATTCTGTACAGATGTCCCTGTACACTATGCCCGCCACTTGGTTATATATACTTGGTGTGTGTGTGTGTGTGTGTATATATATATATATATATATATATATATATATATATATATATATATATATATATATATATATAAGTGAATAAGGTGATCAAGATCTCTTAAGGAAATCCATATCTATTTATCAATCGATAGATCTATAGATCGATTGAAATGTTTGGAAACCACTGGGGAGGCGCAGCGCAGAAGTAAAAGTTTAGGAACCACTGGCCTAAGGACACATGGTGGGGAGGACAAAGTTGGCTAATGAAGACATGCTACGAGTGTGGAGGATGATAATAAGGACCAGCCACCAGAGAAAGAAGTTCCTATTTGACCAAAGAGAAAGAAGCAGATGAAATATTCCCCAAGAAAATTAGGTAAGTCGTTTATGTGTTAATATTTTCACCTTGTGAATATTCACACCTTGTGTGGGTGGGAAGGGACAGGCAAGTGCGGAAGGGGGAGCAGGAATCAACATTTACCAGTAGAGTTAAAAAGTTACATTTTAGACAACTAAAAACTGGTGTTAAATCAATTTATTTAGAATGCTCATTAAGTAAAAAGATTCACTCATCTGCCTAAAACTATAAATTACATTATGCATTATGAATAACAACAATGGCAGTCTGTCTGAACTTCTGCCAGACAAATATTTGATCAGAATAATTTTGTTCAGCTCCAGTTATTATTCCACTTGTATTAAGAAATAATTGTATTGCACTTTATGACTACCAGTCATGGTAACTAGACATTTGTCTGCCAGTCTACCATTCTGACGGTGTGCAGCAAGGGACATTTTTGGAATAGTATTTAAATAAATGGTATTTAAATACATGACATTGTCTTTTTTGTTCTTTTTTTTAAGTGACCACAATGAATTGAGTCATCACCGACTATGAGAATGTCCAGAAGAGATTCACCAAGTTTGAATTCATGAAAAGGCTTTCGCCATGATTAACTATTGCAAGAACAGCTGTAATTTCTGAGCATTTCTGGACACCTTCAAAGAGCTGCTTCCAGGAAATGAAGACAAGAAGAAGACAAGTTATCATGACGCAGACATTTTGTCTAGATTAATGTCAAGTTGTAAACAAAGACATTTTCAATAATGTCAACTTTGTATTAAAAGTGTCATAATTTACCGAAAGACACTTTATGACAACTGTCATAAATATTCATGAAGACTTGTTGATGTTCATGACAGGTGTTATGTCATGTTTGACAGTGTCATGACAGTCTTATTCAACCCCTTCAAATAAAGTGTTATCAATGTGTTCATATCATGATGGCAGTGTTTGTGAAGAGTAATTGGTCTGAAATGAAGTCTGGTGGATGGTGATTTCATAGTATAAAGTTCATGGCACTGGTGCTTCTAGGTCTTCAGGAATACAGGCAAACTATGGCGATGTGATCTACAAAGGTGTACCATTATGACACAGCCTGGGTTAAGTTTTTAGATAATTCTGTGTACAGGTGGAAGTAATTAAATTTTTTCTTAATTTTCAACAGGACCAAAATTAGAGATTTGGAAACAGACAAAAGGGAGCTGGTTGGTGTTTTTGGTAAAACTGGAGCTGGAAAGACCTCATTGATTAATGCAGTCATTGGTGTGACGAAACTTTTGCCATCTGGAGATGTAGATGCATGTACCTCGGTCATGATCAAAGTGGAGGCGAACGGTCTCAACTCGAATTATGAAGCAGAGATCGAGTTCATCAACAAAGAGGTGAACAGAACCATCAAACTGTTCATATTATAAACTGGAGTATTGCAGGGTTACACACTTAAAACCAAACACAATATTTCCTTTTCAGGAGTGGGAAGATAAGTTGGGGACCGTAGATCGCTTTCTTGAGGATGACGAAGAGCAGGACAACCATGACGATGATGAAGAGAACGATGGCTATCATGACCTTATTGAGAAGCTTACAGCAATTTATGGAGAGGAATGGAAACAAAAATCATCACAACAGCTCATGGATAACAGATACTTCAGAGAGATTCCAGAATTTCTTCAGTCCACAAAGAAGATTTTAACTTGTGAATCTATGAGATGTGACTTTTAGGTCTGGAAAGATGGTGATAATACTATATACAAATCAGAACTGGCCAGGCGTCATGTATTAGGTTGTGGTTTTGAACGATAGACTTTTGGCGTCACCTGGTCCTCTAAATCGACCCAGTCGGAAACAATAACATTTGACATCATTCATATAATTCATACTGACAGGTATACAAAAAGTGGAGATAGTCTATGAATCATACTCATGTTTTCAAGGTGCTTTTCAAGGTGCCTCATTTATATTTATAGTAGTTGCTACATTTCATGACGTAATTTCTGTCATGAAGTTTTCACTGGTGAATGTTTTCTTTTAGTTCACCAGCTGATGTTCAGGCTAAAATCCTAAATAGAAACTTAAGAGCCAAGGAAGCAGTGGGCAAAGAATTCAACAAGCTAAACAAGATAAAGGTGAGCTTTGAACAGCATATGATTTTCAAATTGATCGTCTACAATTAAATAACATGAACAAATTAAATTCCCCACAGAAATATTTTAGTAATGAGTGTTTCAAAGTCTTCACAGTGAGCTCTGCAGAGTTTCTGAAACCAAAAAACCTAAAGCCGGAGGACACTGGTAGGCTACAACTGAAAATGGAAGATTCCTCAGTAATGCAGCCTCAGTTTTATGCTAATATGACCTTATTGTCTTTTCCAAGAAATTCCCGAGCTTCAAGATTTTTTGCAAAATCTAAACGACTCTCACTCAGTGACGCTAAACTACGTTTCTGGAGCTCAAGGGATTCTGTCTTTGATTCAAGGGGCGAGCTTGAAAAAAGTGGTAAGGCTGAGAAAAGAAGAATCTTAATTTTTCCAGTTATCTTTAATATCCAACGAAGACGCACTTTTTGTGATACAGAGATTTGTAGAAACCTAACACATTATTAGTCACCTCGTTTTACTTGACATCCTCTGTATACTCTTGGTGGAATTCCTTCCCTTTTGATAAAAAAGACCAGATTAAAGCTGCAATATATATATATATGTATATATATAACTTTAAGGGGAAAAAAATCACATATTTGTTGAAACTGTCACTGTGTGATGACAGCACAATATGAGACAGAAAATATGTGAAAACATCCAGCTACTCTGCCTTCTCCCACTGCTCACTAGAAGCCGTCTAGAAACAACCAAGCACAGTCAAGAGGAGGGCTTTACCGCTGTCAATCATTCCTGTGTCCATGCTGCTCACCCCCTGCTATTTGTTATAATATAGTTTCTCCCCATGAGCAGAGCCTGTCGTTAATGCTAAGGCTGGTTAGAATGTAAAGTCCTGTAACGTTGAGTCATTTCTCCCTCATTAGCACATTTAGCAGCATGTCCACAAGGTTGATTGGCAGCACTAAGACGCTTCTTCTGGCTCTGGTTAGTTCTTTTGATTGGTAGTGGTGTATTGCTTTAGATGGCAATAACAGCACAGGTAGGAAGTGGAGGAGCTCAATCTTTTCATAGATCTGTCTCATACAGTCATGATGATCTGGCAATAGTTTTAACAAATATGTATAAAACATATTTTTAAAATAAAAGTTACATACTGCAGCTTTTAACCCTATGTAGTCGCTGCCAGCTGTGTGGCGTACAAGCATGTGGCGCATTAATAAGGCTTTGTAATAACGGACGGCATACCGAGTTTTCATTTCGACTATGTTGGACAGTACGGACTTCAAACTTTATAAAAGTGGTGTTTTTATATTGGTTTTGTGGTTATTTACTTCAAAATAAAGCCAGAAATAAGATCGATCATTTCTGCCTTATTTTGTGGGGTCTAAATGTACCACATTTCGAAACAACCAATAAAAATGTGTTGACGGTCTGTTGCTAGGTAGAACGGAGACACCCGGAAAGAGACAATGGGGGGGAGTTGGATATGGCAAGAGACTAGGGTGCAGCGATGCTGTGGATTTTACTAGGAGTTTTTTCGCTGGGTTTTTTAGACTCTGAGTGTGTTTGTTAGAGTTCGTGGTGTGTGCAGGGTTAGTAGTAGTTTTGCTATCTGGCTTCATAGCAAGCGCTGACGCACAGAGAAGAGAGACTGCACGCCGGGATGGCCATTTAGACCTTGTCTGCAAAGGGTTAATGATGCTTTAAATGAATAATTTTTGCATTTTTTAGGTTGACTGTTTGTTGGCACCTGTGTTGTAGACATGATTTATATGTTCTTTAAAACTGCCAGCATTCCCATTTAGTTTAAGCGAGTTGTTGGCAAGTTAATACTAAGAAATAATATAAATATATTTTCAGAATAATGAAAGGTCAGAACTTTTATTCCTCACAAAAAGATTGTTTTTGTTTTCATATGTATTTTCTGAGTATTAATAAATAAATGTTGTTTGAATTTATGTGTATAAATGTGTTATTAGATAACCCAGCAATTAATGGTTCCTGTCACCTTTCATATCCTTCGTAAATGATATGAATGTCAATTTGTACATTTTTAGCAAAAAATAAAGATATACATTTGTACATTGTGTGATATGAATATTGTGAACAGTTAGGCTTTCTTAATTGTACCTGTTCTACTGTGTTGTTTTTACATTTAAAAATGTAATCATCTGTTGTAATGTAAAAATCATAGGAAAACATTACAAAAAATACAGGTAAATCATATAATTTCTAGAACAGTTTGTTTTTAGGACCCATAAATCTCAAACAAATAAGCACAAATTAAGGATAGTTTGTGAATCTATAAATATAACATTAGTGTATGGTTTTAACATAATAGCAATCATAATATTGTAAAACATTTATGAAGAATACTGGAAAAAATAAACCAATGGCCCAATAGGTTCGGTTATAGGAGTGCTGTGTGTTCCATTTATATAAATTTAAAGAACAAACTGGCTTTAGTTAATTAAACCATAAAATTGACACAATGTTGAACTAGACATAATTACAAAGTTTACAAAGCCATCTGGCCTTTGACAAATTTTGAAGACAGTAACCACTACACAAATCTCTTTACTGAAAACAACTTTTAAAGAATATTTAATTCTCTTCGTGTGCTGTGGCTTCCTCCACAGGAACCCAGCGTACTCTCTCTCTTACTTTTTAAAGTCTTCTTAGATATGAATGTGTGTGCAGTGTAGATTGTACTTACTTTCTGTTCCCCACTATTGTACAGACTCTTCTCACCTTGGTCCTGGTAGGTGCTCTCTAGAATCTTCAGTGAGTGAAATTTTTAAGTGACATATTTCCTTTTTTTCTGACCAAGCATGTTTTGACATAGGAAAGGAAGGACTCTTTAAACTATGTCAAGTGTATATTTTAATTAGACAGAATAAAGAAAACAATAGATGCACAAAACAAATATAAACCCAATCTTCAGGTGCTGACAAAGGGAAGACTTATAGACTATTTATTTTTAATAAACTGAAAGTTATCCAAATTAATAATCTAAAACTAAACCATATCTGGGGTTGAAATGTTATTTTTGTGGGCTAAGCTACTTTTGTTTCCTGGTGCAAAGTAACAATAAAACACAGAACCACAGGACTAAAAGTTGCACGCAAGGGAGAGAGTCAGCATGAGAGGCTGAGAGCAGGCATCTTCCATAAACATTTGCCCCAGGACAATAATCACATGATGGTACAAGCCTGAAACTCCTTGATTTACCACTCCCAATAAGCCTGTAAAAACAAGGAACAGCTTATGAAACAGTTCTTTGTTCATTTCTAACTAAAAGAGTAGTCGTTATGATAAATATCCTCAATGCACCAGAGGGAGAATCAAGAACAATAGAAGTAACATTTAATGATGTCATTATACACTGCTGCACTATGAAAAGACAAACTAGTTCTTGGCAGTTTTTTTCTCAAGGTCTTTTTCAGTGTTTATAGAAAAGAGAGTCGTTATCTTGCGTGCGTGTGGTGTCATGGGATGCAGGGAGTTAAGAAAAGCTTATGGAAAAACCTGGGAAAAAAGTGGAACAAGTTTTGACTTTGTGGGATGGCTTCAGGTTCACCAAATTGTTGACATTAAATCAAATGATAATTTTTTTTTATCATGATGTCTTAATGAGATAACATAAAACAGAGGTGTGAAGGGAAGAGATAGAATAAAACAAAAAAAATTGTTGAAAAAGGTGCACAAAATCCTTGAATTATGTATAACTGGTGGTGCAGATATCTTGCTATCAGATTTAACTTATAGATACAGTTTTTTCCCAAAAGGTATAATGTTTTATGATCAGATAGTAGGTCTAGACAAAGTACCACCAAGGGACCCAAAGGCCAACTGTACATGTATGTTTTAATGAGGGACTAACATTGTAACATGATGTAAAGATAAGAAATGTTGATTTTACATACTGCCCTTTATAACTGGCAGACATGAAGATGCCTACTCCATAAATTCTACAGCTGTACAAAGAAATTGAAAGAAATATGAAATATCTTAACACTGAAGAAAACTAAAAAGTACCTCCCAGGGTAATTGTGTCTTTATATTTTTATATAAAAATGACACATGTATGTTTTCCAATGAAAATGTGTAATTTAACTGCTTCTGGTGTTTTTTATTATTATTTTTGCCATCTTCTTTTCCTCTTCTGCCATTTTGTATCTAACCGCTTTTCTCTACTGAGCTCCTCGTCCTGTCTCTGAGTTTACCTATAGACCACACCCTCTACCTACCTACCTACCCACAAAATGTTTTTGCTCTGTATGTGATCAGCCTTTCTGTGAGAAAACTGATAACTTCATGTCACCTTCTTCACAAGGTATGTTTTGTATCTTTTGCCACAATTTTCCAGGAGTTTTCTTTCCTCTCGTTTTGCTCTTTTCTAATCTTCCCATTCTGATTGCCTTAAGTCATTACCTTTAAAAACAGGCAAGCATCTCAAATGTGCTCATTTGAACTCGTAAAAGTTTATTCTATGTGCATGTACGGCCCCAATTCCAGTTTTTCTTATAGATCTTAGCAGACGCCAGGGGTATCAAACTCATTTTGGTTTAGGGGCCGCATACATCTTAATCTGATCTGCAGGGGGTCACACAAGTAAACTCATTGCAAGATTAAATAGAAGCAATAAAAGTGGACTTGTTAATTATTTTTATATTAAACGAATTTCACTTTTACAAAATATATTATGAATAATCTCAGTTTTTAAGAAAGGTATATGCAATTTCAACAATACTTTTACTCAGTTAAGCATTTATTTAAGTGCATTATGCATAAGAACTGATCTCAGTGATTGTACAATGTTGCAAAACATTTATTCATCACAAAATACAACAGACAAAAATTAAGAGAAGATTTAAAATCAATTTTCAACATCTGGGAAGCAATTTGAACAAATTATCTGGCTTCACACATTTGAAATCTTAAGTGTCACCTGTTTTAAACAGACATTTGATTAAGTACATTTGTTGATGCATAAAATGCATACATATAGAAAAACTTGCATACATAACATGTATGTATGTTAGCATGCACGAGAAATATGAGGTTGCCAGGGCCAAAATAAAAAGCTGGTAAAGCATAGAATCGAACTTGTTTACAGAACCTGAAGCTCAGTGCTGCCATCTGCTGTTAGTTCTGCTGCAGCGTTGGATCATGTTGTGTGCTCTGAATAAAACACAGCGCCCCTCGTGGATAGTATAGGAACTGAAGATTTTCAATTAAACGAAGTATATGTTTTTTCATGAATAATGATAATGCATTTAGCCCCCGGGCCGGACTAAATCGTTCGGCGGGCCGGTTCCGGCCCGCGGGCCGTACGTTTGACACCCCTGGCTGTCTCGATAATAGGCGCCTTAGGCGTAACTGCAGTGCTGAGTGGTAATAGCTCTTCCTAACGATCTGATTTACTTTTTTTTACTTTCAGTTTCGGTTCTTGGAAATGGATACCTTTGTACGTGACAAACTAATCCAGTGGGATCTCAGTGACTTTATTGAAATATTTGAAGGTAAAGTATGACAAATCCTGACTACTAATGATTAAAGGTCTTTTGTGCATTGTATTTGGCTAACCAACATTGACTCAAAACTTTAGCTATATATAATAAAAACAAATTTTTTCTCCTGACTGTTTTATAAACAATTGCAGGTATTGTTTAATGACCTTGTTTAATTTTTTGTTAATCTTTTATATATTTCACTTAATTAGCATTCTTCCAGGCATAATTTGATAGTATTATATAATTAATCTTGTTTCACTTTGAGATGTTATTGAAAATAAGGAGAAAGGTGGGGTCCCCTAATTGTTATTCTACTCCCTTTGGTTGACATAACATCTGGTAGATGGGTACAGGAAGCATCTCACAATTTCCATCTCTACATTTTGTCTAGATGAATATGAAAGTAAATTATCAAATGCTATGTTGATCTTCATAAAATAAAACAAGGTAATCTTTATTGTCAACATATGTGAAAATAACTAAAATATAGAAACATTGAGGAACAATCTGACCACAATAAAGTGAATTATATCAGTTTGCAATATGAGTTAGAAATTTGTCATCACAAAATGTAAACACTATCATTTTCTGAACAAATTTATTTTAAATTACAATTTGTTGTATAGGTGACACATTTTTTACTTTTTGCAATTAAATGTCAAGTTAAGTTGTTTTTTTTTGCATCATTATGGGTCCATTAATTATTGAAGATTCAAAACTGAGTTATGCCTGACACACTTTCAAATAAAAAGGCTTTGCTAAAGAGTCAACTAATGCTTTCACACTACTCTGTCTGAGACCAAAATAGTTTGAAATTGCACCTGCATGAGTGAAATTAAATAAAATGTCATTTGAATACAGATCACTGCATTGATAAAGAAAGTCTTTACTGTCTCTCCGACCAAGATATCAATGAGCTAATTTCAAAAGTGGGACCAAGGGCACGATTGAAAAAGTGGCTAAAACTCTTAAAGGTAATGTCTTGCACAAATAAATGCCTTGCACTTTGTTTTGTCACTTCCTTAATTATATTTATACTAAAACATGCCTTTACAGCCTTTATTTTTCTAGATTATGTCAGTGTTAGTTAAATGACAGTTTAACCCTGACAACAATTTGAATCATTTAATTGCCATTAGGAAGAAGAACACACAAATGAAGCGATACCAAGTTCTCCTGTGCAAGTAAGTTGAACATCGTTTCAGTCTGGTTAAAAGTTTGAACAATTGTAAAAGAGAAATGTATGCAAATATAATGGGTAAAATAACTCATCACCAATTTTCTAAGTAAATATGTATTCCCTCCACATGTAGAGAAGAACCTATGCATACAAACACAAAGAAATCAAACTACACTTGGTCACAAATTAAATTATGTGCAAAATGATGAAATTATACACAAAAAACCTTTGACCATGTTTACTGAAATTTGGTTAATGTTCTTACAAAAAGTCTTGCTTGTGAAGAAAGGTTCTAAACCTCATGTGGAGAAAATAGAGGCATTTACTATTGTGGTATGAGCTTGGATTGTCTTTCCCTCAAACGCTCAACCTCATTTCACACTTTTGTCAGTATGCATTGTAGTCTTGCATATTGACAAATATTCCCCTATGGTAGTTGAGTGCATTACTTAATTTCTTTGAAACAGATGTACCTTTTAATCCCAGGTCTTCATGAAGCTCCCCAAGGTTCTTGGGTCTTCGAGAGCTCTTTGAACAAATAATTTCACATTGCCGTCATATCTAATTTTTGGAATTTAAATTGCTTGAAACTTCGGAGACATGTTGTCCGTAGTTCACAGAAAAACAGAACAATGTTCATTTTACTCAAACATATACCTATAAAAAGTAAAATCAAATAAACTGATCATTTTAAGTGGTTTCTTAATTTTTCCCAGAGCTGTATGTACCTTTCAGCAGTAATGGTGGCTTCACGTAAAAATTACCCATGCCACGGGCACTTACACACCCCAATGTCCTCACAGATGTTGGCTTTTGAACTTTGGCCTGATAACTATCTGGACATTATTTTTCTTGGTTAGACTCAAGGACAGGACATCTATGATTCCCCAAAACACTTTGAAATGTATACTCATCAGATCACAGGACACTCTTCCACTTTGCATCAGTCCATCACAGATAATGACTGTATCTTCTTTGTGATAAGCTGATGGGAAGTCCCATGCTAATTTATCTCCTTAACATCTCGTATTCCTACATTTTTATGTCAAATTTTGTTCCAAATTCTCTGTTCCAATAATCCTGGAATGCCCCAATTATCAGGATTACTCTTAAGATAATCTTAAGCAATTTTCCTTCTGGTCCACTCAGAAGGACAATGAGACAGAACTAATATAAAATCGGTGATATTCAACATGTTGGATAGTCTTGGCCTGATATTACATTATGTGTGGTGTGCTTCAAGGATGAACAAGAACGCAACCTGTTGAATGTGACAGATAGCCAATGAGAAAGCTTGGTGACATAAGCATGGAAGAGAATCCAAAACAAAGAACAGCTAACATGGTGCAACCAAAAGTCCGGGTGGATATCGGAGATGGAGGACTGCAAATCTTTTGTCAACATTTTGTGTAAGGGTTATCATAACTGAAGCAGCAAGGGGAGGAACTGGACCAAAATTGATGTACCTTGTAATTTTTCAATTACTCATTATTAACTTGATATAAATTGGTTCAATAGGGCTTGACATTGACATCAGCTAAATACATTAAAATATGTTATAACATCGAAAAAGCAAAGAATTGACATAATTAACCAGTGAAGCTATTGAAATGATAGAACAGAAAACAAGCTAGGCAGTTTAACAAGAATTAATGACAAAAAAAGACAATAGAACAACTCACCTCAATATCATAGTGCAAGACTTCAAAGAGGATGTACTTTTGTTAACTACAATGGTATCTAATTCAAACTATAATTTAACTATTAAAAGATATAGGAATTTTATGGGTAGGAATAATAACATGATGTTGATCAGAAAAGGGTCATAAGGTAAGGTAATTTTATTTATATAGCACATTTTCAGCAGCAAGGCGATTCAAAGTGCTTTACATGAGTTAAAAGGAAATACAAACAAACTAGGAAAGAAAAAAGAGGAAAGAAAACTAATCTAATGTTGTTAAGTATATAAACTAAGTCCTCCTGTTCAGGACTATTTCTAAATAGTGACTACTCTACAGTTTCTGATAAAATAAGACAAAGAGTAGACTATGGACTATGATTGATTATTTTTTATCACTGTAAATGTGTACCAATATTAAATGAAAATGTTTACATATTGTTTTAAAACTTTGCAAAATTGCATTTATATTTCTAAATGATTGTACTAAATGAGCTTTTAAGTAAAATAAATTACTGTGTTCATCCTTAGACATTCCCATCCACCACTGACACAGGTGAGTTATACAGAATCTTATACTGTTACACAAGATATCTGTCTAGAAATCAACCCAGGAACTTGGTTTCTCTATTTTTGTACCAAGGAAAAAGAAAGATTGACCTTCAGGGTGAATCCAGCAAATGCCAACCGGCAGTGAAACGCCAGCGTGAGAGTGCCTCCTTTGCAGGTATTTTGTGAAATTAATTAATTGTGAAAGCATAATTAAACTATTTATGTCTAAATAAATGCATAGTTTTTGTTTTAACTTCTTTTTAGGTACAAATATTTTATTTGTAAAATGTGTAAAACTGCAGATATTTTACTTCCTTTGGGTAAAGGCTCTAATACTGAAAGGACTGATACTCTTCAATTACAATTGCAATTTATCCTTCTAACAGTTTTACATTTTTTCTAACAGAATTAAAAAAATTCTCTGATGTGAAAAACATGATGGACAATGTCTATGACAAACTAGACAACCAAGAGAACACGGAGGTTAACGAGTTCCTGAGGTAAGTTACAACAAGGTCACAAAGCATTTTGTTTTTGGTTAATCTATAAGTCTTCAAATTATTTCAAGTTTCATGTGTGACAGAAACACTTTGGTGTTTTTTTTTAGATTTTCAAAACTGTTGTTCTCTGTAATTTTTATATGCAGTCTTTGTTTACTATAACATGGTTTTATGAATGGCTTCAATTTGAAGATTATTTTAATTCTATGTTTGTAAAGAGTTTTTGATTGGTCTATAAAGTGGTCATTGTACTTTACACACTGTTCCCTCCAAAGTTTACTGTTTTATTTACTTATTTACTGTAAGTAATCTTGAACAGGAAATCTACACTCTTTAAGTTGTTATAAAATTATATTTTTTTAATGAAATTTTGATTTTACATAGTGATAATGTATAGTATTACAGCTTTATTAAATTATAACAATTTTGTTTCATCATGGAGGTTCTTGCTGTCTATGACAAAAGTGCAGATACATATATAATATGAAAATCTTGCTAAAATATTAAAAATCTAACAAATGTGCAGTACTGAATTTGAACACTTATTTATTAAGGGATTAGAAATCACTGCTTGTGTTTGCCTGGACCTAATTTACAAGTATTCTCCTCAAGTGACAGTTATTACATGATGGATAATTTTTTTAAAATATAGACCTTTCATAAGCTATTGTCATAAGCTATTTTGAACCCATGTTTTTAGATCATTTACATTATTTTACTTCACAGTTTAATGATTACATGAAGATTTAAATGCTCAACAGATCTAAAATCAGGAATCTTGAGACTGACAAAAGAGAACTGGTCGGTGTTTTTGGTAAAACTGGAGCTGGAAAGACGTCTTTAATAAATGCTGTCATTGAAGAGAAGGGGCTTTTACCCTCTGGAAGTGTCAGTGCCTGTACCTCAGTCATGATTAAAGTGGAGGCTAACAGGTGCAACCAAAAATATGAGGCAGAGATTGAGTTCATTACAAAAGAGGTAAACTGTGGCTCTATATTCTTATTTAAATTAAAATAAAGTTTCATAAATGTATGTCTCATAAAATTAAACTTCATCAATAGATTTTTATTATTTTATTTTTTTCAGGAGTGGGAAGATGAGTTGAGCAACATAGACCAGTTTCATAAAGATGATGCAGATCAGGAGATGGATGATGATGATAATGATGAATATCATGATCTTGTTGAAAAACTGTCAGCACTATATGGAGAAGACTGGAAACAGAAATCTACTGAGCAACTCATGGACCAGAGATACTTCAGGGAAATTCCAGAATTTCTTAAGGCAACAAGGAAAACTTTGACATGCGAATCAGTAAGAAGAAAATATGCAATAATTTTTCTGATACTCAGTGACTTGTTGGTGAAGCAAAGATGCAACATTGAAAGTGATGGTTCACAAGATTCTAGCAAGACCTGCTAAGATGTCTGTTTTATAAACTGGCACTCTCAGAGCTCTTGACAAATGTTTCAAGAAAATGTTATTCCACCAGCTGCTATTCTTAGAAATGACAATCAGTCAAATTGTATTTTTATAGCAATTTCCAGCAACAAGGCATTTCAAAGTGCTTTACATCATAAAAAAACAAAAATACCTCAGAGGTCTGGAAGGTTGATTCAACAATAGCAGATCTTTAATGTATTGTGGCGCTTAGCCATTCAGTGATTTATACTCTAGCAACAGTATTTTAAAGTCTATTCTCTGAGCTACAGGAAGCCAGTGTAGGGACTTTTGAACTGGTGTCGTGTGCTCTAACTTTCTGGTTTTAGTCAACACAAGCAGCAGCATTCTGGATCAGCTGCAGCTGGAGGACTGATTTTTTTTAGGCAGACCTGTAAAGACACTGTTGGAGTAATCAATGTGAATAAAGAAAAACACATGAATGAGTTCCTCTACATCTTGCTGAGACACTAGTTCTCTAATCCTGGAAATGTTCTTTGGGTGATGGAAGGCCGACTTTTTAACTGTCTTCGATGAGAAGTTACCTACTGAAACAAAGTAATCGCTGTTCTTTAGGTAAAATACAAACCAGCCAGAGAGTCCGACCCAGTCTTTCCAGTAATATGTCATTGTCAGCAGTGTTAAAAGCTGCATTGAGGTCCAACAGAACCAGCACTGTGGTTTTTCCACAGTCTGTGTTTATATGGATGTCAATGAACACTTTGACGAGGGTAGTATTAACCCTAAAAGACGTCAAAGTGGTTGGCTATCATTTGGAAGCCATTTCACTGTTGACGAATGAAGGTTGGAGATCAGCCTGTAATTCTGCTGTAGTGATTTGTCCAGATTGCTCTCTTTTAGCAGTAGTTTGATAACTGCTGTTTTTAAAGCAGAAAACACCCAATGAAAGGGATGAGTTTATTATTGCCATTGTGATTTATTGCCAAATCACATTTTTGCTGGTAATATTTAGTTTGAATCATCCCTTTCCTAGAGTGCACTTATTTCACCATATTTAATTTTGGATTATGATTTTTAAGTTTAATTTACTGTGGTCATAGTTTAATTTAAATGAATTCTACCTTTCACATGGAGAAGTCATCTTGCCAGAATTATGCCTGAAGATTTTGAGGGCAATGAATTTATTACAAACATTGTTTTTGTTTGTTTGTTTCTTTTTGTTTTGCAGTCTGCAGAATTATCTGCAGAAATTATGAAATACACAAGAAGTAACACAAAATACGGGGAATATGGAGATGTAAAGAGGTGGTTTTGGCCCCTGGTGAAGTGTGTCACTGTCAAGGTGCCACGTAATAATTTTCTCCAACATGTCACACTTGTGGACCTTCCTGGGAATGGAGACCGCAATAAAAATAGAGATGAAATGTGGAAAGAGGTAACTTGTACTTGATTATTGTGTTTTTCACTGAATCCTATATTAGCAGTTCTTTATTACTATATATGTAATGCCACTTCAGATTGTTGGAAACTGCTCTACTGTGTGGATTGTCACTGAAATCAACAGAGCAGCATCAGAGAAAGAATCCTGGGAAATCCTGAAAAGTGCAAGTAGTCTCCTTGGAAACGGTGGCGAGTGTCGGCACATTCACTTTATCTGCACCAAGACTGACATCATTGAAGATTTACCAGATCAGTAAGTTGGCTGATATGCTAAAAGGCCATAGTTCAATAAACCATTTAATTTTAGACAAGGTGGTTCTCAAATATTCAACACCAGTAATAGTAACATATATTTATAATGATTTTATATGTGCCTAACTCTAACATTTACCATTACCAGCATATTTCCACCTCTTTCTTATACTTAATTCACACCACAGCTCTAGCCATATCTCCTAACTCAAAAATGAGCAGTTTGATCCTTCAGGCCTATCCTTTGACAGCAACATTATTTTATTTCATAGCACCATTTATACACAAGAAATCCAAAGTTTTTAACAGGGAATTAAAGGAAATAAAATTGGAAAGTAATAAATGCCTTTAACAATTTGCTGAAAATAGAACTTAATGGCATAAACATAAAAGCATTGCATAAAAGAAACGTGTTAAAATATTGATATTGATTGTACAGAAAATCTGATTTTAATTTTATTTTGCCAATTCAAACTAGATAGAGGCTTAATTTCACACTTTTATTCATATCTGTTTTTTAAGATGTTCTAAGCAAGTACGGGATGTAAGAGAGCTCTAGATGATTTGGACCTCATGACAACTCAGAAATTTCTTTTTGGCTAAAAATCATTTAGTGATTTATACTTTATAAGTTATAGCTGAACGTTTTGGTCAGTACACTCACAGTGCATGGTTTTAAGCAAGAAGGGGAAGTAAAAGACACTATTCCTTTACAGCCAATGTAAAGGAATAGTGTCTTTTACATGAAGGAAGATACACTGGTCCTGCTATGAAGCAATTGTGATTCATATGTGTGACAGGCCTTCTTGACATGACATTCTTTCTTCCTTTCTTTTACCTCCAGATCTGATACTTTGACTGCTATACTCCAAAGAAACATGGAAGCCAAAAAATTACTGAACAACGAATTCAAGAAACTAACCACAGTTGAGGTGAGCTCCAAAGTCTGGCAGAATATGTGAAACAAAAAATGACCACTCAAAAACAAGATTGCATTCATCAACACTTTTTTCTTAGAAACATTTCAGTGACGACTATTTCGAAGTGTTCACAGTGAGCTCCAAAGCGTTTGTCACAAAGAAGCATCTTAGTCCGAAAGACTCCGGTAGGTGAATTGTCCCCATTTTAAGGATTAAAATACTTTTCACATAAATGTACAAATTGCAGAAGTCTGTTTGATATTCACTGTAAGAGTATGATTAGAAACAGATTATAAAAATAATTTTGTTTTCACAGAAATACCCAGACTTCAAGAATTTTTGCAAATTCTCAATGACAAACATTCAGAGATGTTAAACTACTTGTCTGGAGCTCAAGGGATTCTTTCTTTGATTCAAGGAGCCAGATCCAGGAACATGGTAAGACTATGCTCCTGAGCATAAGACAAGAAGAAAAGTCCAAACAAGGAAATTATTATTCTAAAATGTTAAGTGGACATATAAATGTGCACACAGCACAAATTAAACCATGAACAGCGAGCCAGATTATGACCTCAGGATTCCATGCTGAAATGAAGAATGTGAACTTTGAGTAATTTTGCAAGAACTTGTTGGTTCTGTTGGCATTTATTAAGCAAGTTCTTCAGCCACTATAAGAATGTGGCCTTGTTGGCCGTTTTACAAGTTGTTTTGTCTGAAAGCCTGTATATAGTTCCTCTTATTTTAATCTTATTCTGAAATTCATAAATCCTGGGAAGAATGTAGTATTAGTCTCAATTTTAAATAAGGACTACTGATGGTGTCAAACCTGGAATTCTGTGTTATTTCAATAATGTGATCTTTTTCTTAAGAGGAAACATCAAATCATAAGATGCTTTTGGTATTTATAGGTCCCCCTTGAAAATGAGATCTAGATCTCAATGGGGTTTACCTGGTTAAATAAAGGAAATGAAATAGAGCTAAAGAGTTTCTCTGATGTCTCAAAGGAACATCTTTTTTATAATAATGGATAGCATTTCCCACCCCTCAAGTCTGCCTTTTTGATTAATGCGCTCATATATGTTGATGATCTGCCTCAGAGAGTGAAACTAGTCAGAAGGAAAGGTTTCTCTTTAAAACCAAGACGCTTGACTCATCCAAGCCATAGGAGTTGTCACTTAGTATACGTTAGGCTTTGTGTTAAAGTTTGGTATGTCAAAATTTTAAGGTTTTATTGGCTCTTGTGGGCTTTATTTGAGAGTGATTAAACAGGAAACTAGGCAATGAGACAGGGGGGAGACCTTTGATGAGAACATGTTGGGTCAATCATAATCATAAAGCCACCATGGCATAACAGAGATAGCTCTGGATAACATAAGCAACTTTAACATAATCTTAATTGACATACACATATTTGTTTTTTATGTGTCTCTTATTTTTCTGAAGGAGAATTGAAGCCTAAATTTCCACAACAGCACAAATTCAAGCTGGGAGACTGATAAAGAAAAGTTACCTGGAAATGTAGTGTTGCTGCTTAAAAGTTGTTGATTTATGAAAATTAGTGTCAGTGTGTAAGCTGTGTGTCAGGTAGTGTTCAGACATTATGATTTATATAAAACTAAAATGACCATAAAAGTAAAAGATTTGTTTAAATATTGCCTAACCAAGCTTATTGCTTGAGTAACAGGATTTGATAAAGTAAAAGGATATTACAATAAAGTTTGTTTTCTTTCTTTTTTTAAGGATAGAAGAAATGAAGATGTGTGTATTGACCTTCAGAGTAACCTAAGCCACCAAATTGAGTCAATCAGAAAGAAAATGGAGGAGAGTAACAATGCCTTTGAAATCTGCCTTCAAGGAGGAGTTAAAAAATCCCAACAAGATTGTGCAGATTATACAATCTTGAAGCCCTTTCTGTATTCACCAGTATGTATTAATACCTATTTACATTTATTAATATTTTATCACAGTTCATATTTGGGATATTAACCTCAGTAATTTTCAATTTGCTTCCTCAGACAATTAAAAAAAGGCCAAAGAGTGGCTGTGATTATTATCAGACACTAAAAAAAGTGGTTGAAAATAATGGCATCTGGAAACCTAAAAAAGGGAAAGAAATAAACCTCAACATGAAACTGATCTCACCCCTGACTGACAGCATTGATGAGGAATTCAGAAAAACGTTCCCGTAAGAACTTCATGAGCATAGAAAGAGTCTAAATATGAGAGAAAGACATCAGGCTAACATAACCTCAATATATCTTTCAGGAATGATGGGAAATGTGGTCCTTTCAACGGAGTAATCAAGAATTTTTCACTTGATACTGAAGCGCTAAAACAAAAGTACAGTGATGTTGAACTGCAGCTGAAGTTTCTGAAGTCAGAGGTAACTGATAAGATAAGTAACATACTGACAGAGATATTTTATTAAATGGATTTTCAATTGTCAGAAAATTATTTATCAACTTACATATAGTTAAAAGTATTATTCTCAACATCTGCTAATATGTCTTTTACATTTTTCTTAGGAAAAACAAATTAAGACAGAGCTGATTAAACTGATTCGTAAGCGGAAAAAAAAATATCTACCGCAGTCTGATAAAGACAATTGAGGAAATGATGAAAGTGTGCTATAATGGTGAGACTAACTAATATGATAAAAAGTCATTAGAACACCACGCTCATCCTTTCTTTGTTATTTTGTATTAAAACACACATTAATTTTCTGCTTTGCAGAAGCAGCAGGATTTTCAGGACCTGGTTCAGTGGAAAATATGAAGAATACTATATGGAGACATGTCCAGGAATCAAAGAGCACCATGTTTGAAAAGGCTAAAGATGCCATGTTGGCCCTGCATTGCAGCTTGATGGTGTGTTACAGTTAATGCATTGAAATTAACATATTTTTTTCTTTCCTATCAAAACTCTCAACTCTACAGAGCCCTACAAAGGGCTACCGAATTCTACAGAGGGGACATGGAGGATTTTTTTTTTTCTTTTGCATTCCCTCACAATAGGTTTTGTGTTTTCTCGCAATAAGCAAATGCATGTCTTTCCTAAAGAATAAGATATAAAACTTCAGATATCTCGCAAACGGGATATTAACATACATGGAAAAACCTTATGGAAATCTAATAGCAGATTAGATTTCCATAGGTGGCAGACCTGCCACCTAAGGCAGACTTTCAGTATTCAGTTATGCCACATGAACTGATCAGTACATTGTTGTGAGAGAACGCAAAACCTATTGCAAAAGTTTTGCAAGGGAACGTGAAAGCTTTGCAAGGTAACAGAAAATTATTGCGAAGGAACGCAAAATAAATTTTTTCCCACATGTCCCTAAAGTGGCTCTATTCTATAAGACTATTGTATAAGGAATAATCCCACTGCTTAGTGCACTGTTTGTTTGTTCTTTAAGACTCCATTTTACAAAAACAAACAATTCTGTCGTGAAAAAAGTGTGTCTACACAAAATGGTAGAGTAAGCTCATCCCGTACATGTTATGCATACACTTAAACTAATATTTGACAGCATTCAGCATACATGACTGAATGCTGAAATTAAATCAAGAGGTGATTTGTCTAATGGTGTCCACACTAATACTAACACGTTGTTGGATCTTTTTGGTATATTTTCTCCATAAATAGTTGTAGTTACATTCAATGGTATGGAAGATTAAAGGTTTATTATGCATCAGTTACCTTTTTAATTAAAAACAGGCCAAAGTCAGTTACGGAGGTGTAAAACTTTTTATAAATGCCCTTGTGCCTGCTTGAGTTTCAGCAGGTCCAGGGAACTTGTGACACCAGCTGCTTTTCCATGAACCATAGAATTGTGCAAATTGAAATCACATAAATATCACATAAATAAATTTGCTTAATGGAAACATAAGTTTTGTTCTAGAATGAGATGGTTTCTTTGCTGTACTGATATAAATGTATTTTGCAAAGATACAATGGAAATAATTTTTCACATTACTCACGTCATGTGGACACTGGATACGACTGGCTACTACTAGTGCAAACCACAAAGAAGACAACAGGAAGTTGTAGGAGGATAAGGGTTTGTGTTAGGTTTTTTTGGACAATATGCAGCTGCCTCTACAAGAGCTCTCGCATCATCCCACAGTTCATCAAAACTTGTTTTATTCAAACATGTTAAATAGTTTTCCTGTAAAATCGCAAACTACAATTTCTCTAAAATGTTACATACATAGCTGTGTCCAAGTTTAAGGGGCTTGTCACTTAAACACCTGAATAAGACGCCGACATCTCCTATCGTGGCTAATAGACTATGCTTATGCCATAACTGAGTTATGAGTATACAGCATCTCATGTAAGTGTTGACTTCCATCACTGCCATGACTTTTCATTACTTATACCATGAACAAGCTTAATCACATGTGATTTTAATTTGATTTATTTAACTGAAACAATGTGATTGCTAAGTTGTGTTTTTGTACATTAGAAAAATATCGACACACTTTTGTAATGCAAATGCAGCTAGTGTGTTGAGATCACCCATGGATCATTTGTTCCACATGCAGCCTAAGTTTTGCTGCACACACATAGAAACTTGCTAAAACCTGTAAATCGGGGTTCTACTTTCCTTGCTTTTAGGAAAAGCAGCTGGTACCAGTTGATATACATTTTTAAGAGAGTCTTGATGTGATATAACATATATAGTTAGGAAAGTCATACAATTAAATAAAAATAAACCTCTCAGTTAAACAGCATGAAATTAGGTTTTTGTAAACAATACCGATATATGAGTTTACTTTGAAGTCAACTTTTGATTCTACCATAAGTAATAAATCTTTTAATGTCAAATTAGATTGAAATCTTGGAGATGCTGGAAAATACCATGAAGGAATCAATTGAGGTCTCACTCAATATTGATGACCACTCTCTTCCAGGTAAACTGCTATCCCTTTAAGTAAAATGAATAATTTATCAATATTTGTCTCAGAAATGCAGAATTTAAAAATTGTTTTTAGATGTTTCAGAGGGGCTCACAATGGTCCAGAAACTCCAAGATGAATTGCTAAAAAGAGGCTAAAGCAGGTAAAGACAAAGTACTTAATCTATAAATGCTGTTTTTGTAAACTAGTTTTTCTGACTATTGTTACCAAAGATTTTAAATATGTTGTTGCCTTTCTATTCAATCCAATCCAGGAATCCATCTTCATGTACATTGTGTCTACAGCTATTCAGGATTTGAAAGAAAACTCTCTTTGATCAGATAAATCCTAACTGATTTGCCACTATTGTTTCTTCTTCATGTTTAATTTACTGTCATTTCAAACCAAGAAAATTATTTGGCACTATGCTGTGTATAAAATTTGTTTGAACTGAATACAGAAAATGTTTTGAATCAATATTTTAGGTTTATTTCTTCTCTTCTGATTATAATGGTTGCTTTTTATCATGTATGATTATGATAGAAAAATGTAAATGTGATGAGAGTGAGGGAGGACAATTTCTTATCACTCTGGTTTAATCCAAATCAATGTTTCAAATGAGTATCTTTTCTCAGTTCTGAAATCGGATTAAGGACAGTTGATATTATTTTAGATTTTACTTTTTTATGTAATACAAGCAGCTTTGGCTTCTTTTCCATAGAATGTGCAAAGATTAAATCACAAACTTTAACGTAGAACTGTATCTATGTATTTTTTGAAAGCTGTGGCATATTCAAGTAAAAAAGTTAAAAGACAGTATTTTGTCCTCTGTCCTTATATAAAAAATGCTAATATGGAATAGGAAATAATTTTAGCTGTGTTGCATAAGTTTTTTATATTCAGATTGCAGTGATATAGAATTTGTACTTTCTGTTTCTATTATTAGTCACTTGGGCAAGTGACTTGCCCAAGTGACTTGACAGTGTGCTCAATTCCCAGTGTCCTTGGGAATTGAGTACACTGGGAATTGTGTGCTCAAAGACACTTGCCCAAGACAAGTGACAAGACAGGCGCCTGTGACACCTGCCTAGCTCGTTGCTTGTGCACACTGGGAATTGAGCTGCCAATCAACCAATTACAGGGCAAACTCCTACCACTGTCGTACCCTCAATCAGAAAATGTTTCAGATCTTTAAGTTCAACTCATGAACAATGAGAGCAAAAAAAAATAGTTTTGCGTTTTTATATTTGTTCAGTGTATGAGTTAAAACTAAATGTTGAATCTAGATAGTTTAGTGGTTTCCCTCAAGTATTTCATCACAAATATTTGGAAGTGTTGTGAACACTATGTTCATTCACTATAAAGGTCCTGTGAGCTCAGCTAATATGTGGTGTCCATAAGCTTTTTCCATTCCTCTGTATAGCATCCTGATAACTTTTCAGCAACATCCTGACAATTATCATCCTCACCATCTTTTTTCTGATCTGGAGTATTTCCTAGAGACTGCAATGTATCTTGATACTGACAAAGAGTCAGTATCTAGGGAAAGTTAATAAATGCTTTTACTTCCTCAAACTCAAAGTTTTCTGTACATTAAAAATTTCTGATCACTTAACAATACCATGTGTGTTTCAATCCAGTGATCAGATGGTGAGGCAGGCCACATGAGCTCTCTGGCCTCTAGATTTCCCTATGAGATGCTCATCCCATTATTCACTACATTTGCCTGATGTGACCTAGCAAACAAATCAGTCTTTATTAGTGACAGGGGTAAAAGAACCTCTTAGAATCTATATGAACATCATTTAGTTTGCAAATGTCAATTTCTTTAGATTTTAGAGGCTAAAACAGGGCAGGCATTTGTGTTCAGAGGAAGAGGAAGAGATGAGGGGGAGGGGTGGAAGATAGGATTCTGTTTTAGATATAATCTGGTCATTCCATCTGAGACAACAGGCTTGAACAGATATTGATTGAACAAGGAGGTGTGTATGGGATGGCCAATAGAGTGATTAAGCTGTGACATGTGGGTGCGAGTGCATGGGTGTGTGTGTGCGCGACCACTTGTCCTGTGCCTCTGTGTTGCCCTGTCAGGTATGAACCCTGCATTCTGCTCAGTGATCACTGGAGATGGACAACAACTTCCCCCCCAACAGGGTTGGGGGGGGAAGTTCGAGCTTCCCCTGTCATTAATAAAGACTGATTTGTTTGCTAGGTCACGTCAGGCAAATGTAGTGAATAATGGGATGAGCATCTCATAGGGAAATCTACCCAGATAGCACATGATGTTAAATCAACGTTGAAAAATAGTTAGAATCGTTGATTTTTGGTTGAAGTCGACAAATGACGGTGGATCAACCATCAAACAACCATCCAATCAAACCGTTGAAACTGTGAAATTGAATCAACGTTGTTTTGTGGTTGAAATCTGATCACTGAAATGCCGAAGTCTGATTAATGGTTGATTTTTGGTTGAAGACGACAAATGACGGTGGATCAACCATCAAACAACCATCCACCTCTAGCCAAGTAACCAGTGTTGAAACTGTGTCATTGAATCAATGTTGTTTTGTGGTTGAAATCTAATGAATGAAATGCTGATGTCTGATCAACATCTGATCAATATTGAATCAATGTCAGATGTATTGCCGCACCCCTTCCCCTCCTCTCCTCCTCATCAGCGCTCTGGGTCAGAGTATTTTATTACTGAGCGGGGGTTATCACATTTAAATTAACCACTGCAGAGGATAGTCGGTGGTGATTCCTTTCTGTACATTTTCTTACTTGTTCATAACAATTCTCACTGACTGTGTGTGTGTGATATATTGACACAAAAACATCTACAACTTACTACAAGGAGTGGAGGGGTCCACCCCCACCGTTTACATGAGTGGGATGTCCCAAACACACAGCCACTTCGCTGTTGGCTTGTTGGAAAATATGTTAATTCAATGTTGAATTATCATCACAAAGGTTGCATGTTTGGTTGAGGTCGACAACTGATGGTGGATCAACTATAAAACAACCATTCAATTCTAGCCAATTAACTAATGTTGAAACTGTGTCATTGAATCAATGTTGTTTTGTGGTTGACATCAAATAAATGAAATGCCAACGTCAAATCCAGTGTGTTTCACCACCGGTCCTCCAGGCCCTACAAGTTTTAGGCATTTCCCTAATTCAACACACATGATATTAATTGATGTCTGATTAACGGGGTTTTGCTGAACTGAAAAAACGCAGGTCAGTTTGATTGACGTCAAGGTTTGGGGAAGAACTACCCAGATAGCACACGATGTTAATTTAATGTTGAATTATGATCACAAAGGCTGCATGTATGGTTCAGGTCAACGACAGAAGCTGGATCAACCATCAAACAACCATTCAATTCTAGCCAATTAACATTCATTGATTGAAATGCCACATCGAATCCAGTGTTTTTCAGCACTGGCACCAGGCACACTGCCCTGCAAGTTTTAGCCATTTCCCTAATTCAGCACACATGATTTTAATTAACATTTGATTAACAAGGTTTTGCTGAACTGAAAGCATGCAGGTCAGTTTGCCTTGAGGATAAGGTTTGGGGAAAAACTAGTAATCAAAGTGTTCAGGTGTTTTTTGCGCCCCTCACCACCGCCTGCCATTCAAACGCCCAACCCCCTTCCCTCCACCCGCCAAAAACACACACACACCTCTTTCCCCCCACCTGGGCCCATCTACCCCTCAATCGGGTGAAACAACTTTAATTTTAAGTGAGGGTTTTTCATTTTTCACATTTTATTTTTTAAAAGATTGTTTTGGCTAGTGGCCTTTATTTGATAGTTAATTGACAGGAAAGTGGGTAATGCAGCAAAGGTTGCCAAGGTCAGGAATTGAACCTGTGACAGCTGTGTTGAGGACTGAGGCCTTGATTGTGGTTTGTGCTTAACCCCTGCACCACCACAGCACAACCCCTTTTAGGTGAGGGTTAATCACGTTTTAACTTAAGCACTATGTGTTGACAACACTGAGTTGTGATTCCGTTCTGTACCCAGATTCACTAGCGGAACAAGTCAGCGTTGGGCCGGGGGGCGGGGCTAATTACCGGACCCCTAACGAATCACCAGGCCCCTGACGTTTATCGCCTGCGCTACCAGAAACTGTTGAGCGAGGGGCGGGGAGGTTGGTCTGCGTTTTTCGTTTGATCTTTACCCAGGAAACACATTGGCTAAACCGTGAGTGAAATGGTCACTGGGACTGACTAGTATATATTCCATTGAGGGAAAGTAACTTTAACATTAAATAGACCTTTCTCAACAGGCAGCAGACTTTCTCAGTCTATAATCAGATATTTAAGCACCCCCCCCCCCATAGCTCTGCGCCTGCCCAGATTGCACATGATGGCAATTCAACATTGAATTAACATCTTTTGCCAACAAGCCAACAGCGAAGTGGCTGTGTGTTTGGGACATCCCACTCATGTAAATGGTGGGGGTGGACCGCTCCACTCCTTACTCCTTGTAGTAAGTTGTAGATGTTTTTGTGTCAATATATCACACACAAATGGTCAGTAGGACTTTTTTATGAAAAAGAAAGAAAATGTACAGAAATGAATCTTCACCCACTATCCTTTACAGAGGTTAATTTAGAATGTAATACCCCCCACTCACTAATAAAATGCTCTGACCCAGAGCTCTGATGAGGAGGAGAGGAGGGGAAGGGGTGTGGCAAAACAGCTGACATTGATTCAACATTGATCAGTCGTTGATCAGACATTAGCATTTCATTCATGAGATTTCAACCACAAAACAACATTGACTCAATGACACAGTTTCAACATTGGTTACTTGGCTGGAGGTGGATGGTTGTTTGATGGTTGATCAACCGTCAGTTGTTGACCTCAACCAAAAATCAACCATTCTGATTATAATTCAACGTTTATTTACCGTTGTGTGCAATCTGGGCAGTTTGTTGCAGCCCTCATCACCTCCTCATCTCCCCCCTACTCCCTCCCAAACCTCCCCCACCCAGCCGCTCCTCCCAACCTTCTCCCCTTTACCCCCTCTCATTCCTTCTTCCCTCCCCCTCCTTGAGCTCTGGGTCAGAACATTTTATTACTAGGTGGGGGTTAATCATGTTTCAAATTAAGCACTACATGTTGAGAACAGTGGGTTGTGATTCCTTTCTGTACATTTTCTTACTTGTCTGTAAATATTATTACTGACTGTGCATAATGTGTTGACACAAAAACATCTACAAGTCTGTACTAGGAGTTGTACAGTCCACCTCCCCAATTTTACACTTGTGGTTTGTCCCAACCAAAAAGCCACTTTGCTGCTGGCTTGTTTGCTACCGGCTTCTGAATTGAATTCTCCGCTGAGCACTTTTATGGTAAGTTTTTCAATATTACTTTGATCTTAAATGTGTTTATTGAAAAATAAGGGCATTGTTTTGTGCCCATAGTAATCCTGGTTATTTTGGGGCAAAATGGATATTTTTAATAATTGAGGTCATGTCTCCTTTTGTATTATTTTCATCCTACCCACCACTCCATGCCTAAGTATGAAATTCTGCGAGATTTTGTGGGATTTGAGTTTTTAAAATAGGGCGGGGCCTATTGTTTGGTCTGGGAGAACATGTGGTGGACAAGGAAGTGTAAGGCTGGCTGCTCCAGGTGGGCTTTAAATTGTTGTGATAGTAATCACTTGTTTTTAACTTTTTATTATGATGTGCTTAGGGACGTGCTTAAATGAGCCTCTGTACCAGAACAGCTGAGTTGGATGATTACATGACCGTCTGCAGCCATCAAGAAGTGCAGAAGGTTGTTAATCATCCACAGATTCAATCCAGGTGAGGCAGAAGGGAAACACTTAACATGTAAGGCAGGTGAAACACTGAACTAAACCTGCTAATGACTGATTCAGTCTGTTGATCCTTGGATTGGTAACTGGTTAAATTGAACTGGACTATTGTTACTTGTGTGGGATCTTAAATAGCATATAGACACTTTTTAAGGAATTTAATCAACTTATTTGGAAATATTTGTAGTTGATGGAAGATTGAACCAGCTATTTGATGGAAGTTTATTCTGTATAAATTATAATTTTTCCAACTACACTATAAATCACCTTTTGTTCGATTTATTTGTCTCTGGTGTGTTAAATAAACCTGATCCTCCCTGAGTTTTATTGTTAGGTTTTCTGATAAACAGCCCTTTATTTTAAATATTGATTTAATATCAATATCATAAATCCTACACTATACTGCAGCTTGATGGGTAAATGCAGTTGTATATGTAAACATTAAGATAAATATTAATGAAAGATTAAGATATTAATTTAACAGTGAGTGTACATGGGGAACTATATGGTTTGTATTTGTTCTCAGACCTGTAACCAGTACAGTGTTTAATCTTTCATTGTGTTTCAGAACTTTTCAAATGTTTATCATATTTCTAACCGGCACCTTCCTCACTTTTATTTTTTTCAGCTGTTGCTCTGCAGTTTGACCGAAAGCTGACTCTTGAGGACTGCAGCAAAACTGTCAAGAAGTGGTTTCATTATGCGCCAGAACGAGAGGAAGACATCACAAGGAATCAAAGTGATGCCAACCAGAGGCAAACTGGGGATACCACAACTTGTACTGTTTCCCTACTTCATACAGTACAAAGCTTAACCTCATGGACTCTGTTCTTCTGTGGACAACATACTGTTGTTTTGACAGTCAAAAAGGAATCAAATATGTTTAAAGATCTGTCCCTCTTTTCTTAAATAAAATGTTAAATCAAACCCATGTTGTCATTTTTAAACTTTTGTACACAGTTTACGCATCATCTGCCAATAATACAGTGTTTAACACCAGTGAAGAAACTTTTAGTGGCATGTTATGATGTAGACCTATCAGACGTAAAATGTACATAAATCCTTAGCTTTCATTCAATATAAAAACAACCCAAATCTGCATGTACATCCACAGTCAAATGAGTGTTGAATCAACATTGATTCAATGTAGAATCAACACAAATATGCATGCAGATCCACGTTCAGATGATGGTTGAATCACCATTGATTCCTAACTTATTCAATGTAGAATCAACACAAATCTGCATGCAGATCCACAGTCAAATGAGTGTTGAATCAACATTGATTCAATGTAGAATCAACACAAATATGCATGCAGATCCACGTTCAGATGATGGTTGAATCACCATTGATTCCTAACTTATTCAATGTAGAATCAACACAAATCTGCATGCAGATCCACAGTCAAATGAGTGTTGAATCAACATTGATTCAATGTAGAATCAACACAAATATGCATGCAGATCCACGTTCAGAAGATGGTTGAATCACCATTGATTCCTAACGTATTCAATGTAGAATCAACACAAATCTGCATGCAGATCCACAGTCAAATGAGTGTTGAATCAACATTGATTCAATGTAGAATCAACACAAATATGCATGCAGATCCACGTTCAGAAGATGGTTGAATCACCATTGATTCCTAACGTATTCAATGTAGAATCAACACAAATCTGCATGCAGATCCACAGTCAAATGAGTGTTGAATCAACATTGATTCAATGTAGAATCAACACAAATCTGCATGCAGATCCACGTTCAGATGATGGTTGAATCACCATTGATTCCTAACTTATTCAATGTAGAATCAACACAAATATGCATGCAGATCTACAGTCAAATGAGTGTTGAATCAACATTGATTCAATGTAGAATCAACCGAAATCCGGATGCAGATCCACGTTCAGATGATGGTTGACTCAACATTGATATAATGTAGAATCAACATTGATTCATAACTGATTCAATGTAATATCAACACAAATATGCATACAAGTTGACATACAGATGATGGTTGAATCAACATTGATATAATGTCAGTTATGGTTGAAACCCTAACGTTGATTCAACATACAAGTCACCGACCACTTTCAATGTTGTTTCAATTTCAGCGTTCAACGTTGATTCAATGTTTCTGGCTGACATTGATTCAATGTTGTTTCAATCATTCTGTGCTATCTGGGTAGAGGCCAGAGAGCTCATTTGGCCTGCCTCACCATCTGATCACTGGATTGAACAGGGTTGGGAGGGAAGTTCGAGTTTGTTCCTCCACAAATATGTTATTTCTCCTTAAAAAGACAGTTTACTACAATGCTGGCTACACATGTGGTCAAACAATTGAATGTAAAATACATTCAATTGTTCAACAACTTCCAACTTCCCCCCCAACTCTGTTGGGGGGGAAGTTGTTGCCATCTATACATGTATAGATGGCTGATGGATATCATTTGACTTAGAGTTTGATGTTCTTTACCCAATCTCTATAATTAATAAAAAGAAAATATCTTGAAAGTAAAGTTGTGAATTTAACAAGCAAACCGAATGTATTGACCGCTTCTTCACTACAAACACTGGTAGCTAAAATTTAGAGAAGCAGAAAACAAACACAAAGGGAGGTGCAGTGGAGTAAATGTTTAGTGCTTATTTTAATGCAAATATCAATGTCTTCTGCTCTGTCCACACTACCTTCATAGGAGTGCCTTGTACACATTTGTCTAAGGAGGACAAATGTGTACAAGGGACTCCTTGTACCCATTGTAATCTGAAGTGAATGACCACTGACTCTGAGATAAAATAACTATTATGAGCCGCAGCCATAAATGCATCTCATGAAACTTTGTAGATGACACAAATGTTACCATGTGATATATGTTGTTTTTTTTTTCAGTCATGTCAATACCACCCCAAAATAAAATAAAACCTGTCAATAAAATTGTGTCCACACATGTCAAGTTAATTTAATAATATGTATTTTAAGAATTATTCAATTTACCACCAAAAGAATAGAATAGTCTGGATTTGGGTAAGATGGTTGAATTTGGATCATTCTAATCTAAATTTTTTCTCTATCATTCATTCAAGTAATTATGTCCCAGACAAATATGTTACTCGAAACTGGCTTTTCAAAACGATTAGAAAAATCAGCAAGTCTTTTTAACAACTATTTTAAAATCTGACTGCATTCAAAGAAGCAGAAATCATGTACTTGGAAATTAGCTGGATGTATTACAAGAAAACATAA
Organism: Poecilia mexicana; assembly: GCF_051168715.1. Lineage (NCBI taxonomy): Eukaryota > Metazoa > Chordata > Actinopteri > Cyprinodontiformes > Poeciliidae > Poecilia > Poecilia mexicana. The sequence goes on along the minus strand of NW_028263377.1, from coordinate 15,545,861 downwards.
ACTTCTTGAATACAGTAAATTCTGACCACAGAAAAGTTTTGAATACTGTCTCTTCCACTAACACACATCTTTTTTGAAACCACTCTTGTTCATCCAACATTTTAATATGTTTCATTACTGACTTGTCATCAGCTGATGGATACAGAACATGTCCTGAAGAGTCCACTAAATTAGATGCTGTTTTGTTTATAAAATCATGCCTTTACGATTTGCATAAATGCATGTCATTAAACAAAATCATACCTGAATACCGCATTAAAAGATCACTTTGACAAGTACTGAAATTTTATTTAACTTATTTCTTTTTAATAAAGACATTGACAGACAAACTGAACCGCATTCAATTGACCAAGGATAAGAAATTGTTCCACCAGTACACACTTTGTGCATTCTTTGGCTTAAGAAATAAGTCAGAGCTGCACATATTAATAAAAAAAGAAAAGAAAAGTAGAAGATCCAAAAAGATGTCTTGGTTATGTTAGATACTACAGAATCACTGGGACTGCTTAACGTAGTGTTGTAGCCATTTAACTGCTCAACATAAGCACAAGTGTTATTACTCCACTTGTAGTAAAAATAGTAAAACTATTAAGTTAACTACAATTTCTCTTATTACCTAGAAAATACACTATATGTGCAGAAACATAAGTGAAAAAGAAACACACTCAATGACATGCATGTGGAAGTAATTACAGCTCTAGTAAGCCCTTTTAGAAAATACAAAGGCAGAGGAGAGGAGAGGCAGCTGGAGAGATGCTTCTGGGTCTTTTCTTCTTCTGAAAAGACTGAGAGGATGGGACAACAGGATGAGAAACAGGAACCAAATCAAGCACTATCACAGTCACTTCCTGGTTCTCTGGTATCATCATTGGATGCTCCTCAGTAAGCATCCCAGGCTGCTCCTCAGCTATGGTCTCTGTCTGTTCAAAGATCAGGTTCTCAGCTCTTTACTTCTCTTCATCTGGCTTGCAACAGCAATAAATACCATAGACAGGAGGAAAGAAATTTGCCTGTACTGACGCAAGTTCATTTTTAATTAAAGTAAATGACCTACAGCTGCAATCAGTGTATTCAGACAGGGTTCAAAACTTTAAAGATCATCACAGCCTAGGGGCACTGATGTTTTTAGCAACCCTCCAATATTACAAAGTGGCAACAACAAGAATGACTATAAACATTGTTATGTGACTCTATCATGGCTAATTAAACGTATTAAGCACAGGTACAGTGTACAGGTACAATTAGCCTCCAAGAGGCTAATTTAGCTAGCTTCCACCGTATATTTTCCGGCAAAAAAAAAGTTACAAACGTGTCTTCAACCATTCGCATCACAGTCCTACTGCCATTAAGTCCTAAAACTACCATCAGTAATTTTATAACGTAACACTTTGGAGTTATTTTTGGTTTTAGAGTACAAAAACATTTTGACAGACGCAGATTTCTACTCACCGGAGTGTAAGTGTCGCATAGGATAACGTCAGCTTATTCTTCTTCTTGGGTTTTTGTGGGATCCGTCCTTATTTTTATTTCAATCAAACATATTAAAAGGTTTACAGAACAGTTTGCATGCAATCACAAACGAAAACACATCTTAATTTTTCTTAAATTTATTTGGTGTAAATCATTGATATCATACTCAAAAGTAGTTTTTTTTTTTTAAGGCTTTTAAATCAAGCTAACAACAAGCACAATAAAACCCCTCCGGTTTTATATTTTACTGAGTTATTTTTAAATACCGAATTAAAGTATTGTGACCGATACGTCTGACATGTATTTGTAGTAAATATTCTTAATATCCTGTTCAAACTAGTACATAAATTGTAAATAAAGGTTTTAAAAAAAAATAGAATAGACACGTCATCTTATTCGTTCCTAAGTCGTCAGTATCGGACGCTTAGGGAACGGTACAGCGGTACCCCTTCGCGTCACATATTGACGCGAAGGGGGTACCCTCCGTCAATATGTGGCCGAGGGTACCTGCCCAAGCGTCATTATGTGACGAATTGGGAGTGAGAATGTGTTGAATAAGCAGATGAAGAAATGAAAGAGTTTAAAACATCAAACAACTTAAGAGGGAGGAGTGAGGAATAATGAAATAACTAGGAATTTTGGAACTGAAATAATAAATAGGATTATCAATAAAATAGTAGGACTTACCAAACTATTAAAAACATAAATAGCAGTAAAAGATAGATATTAGAAAACTTGATAATGTTGCAAAGAACTCAAAAATTTTATAGAAAAATCTTGAAATATAAGAAATAGTTATAGACTTAATCTTGAACCCAAACTGAATAAATGTGTCTCTAAATGTATGGACTTAGTAAAAATTAAGAACTTGTCATGAAATGTTTTTGTTTTTATCTTTTATTTATTTTTTTATTTTTTATTTTTAGACCAGATATTTTAAATTTGTGTCCATCTTTCTGTGGTATGTTGGTGCGGATTCACCTTTAAGGTGAGTGGTGGGCGGCACCAACATACCCTTTAAAGCCAGGTGTGTGGGGTGCACACTCACATACAATTGTTTTGAGCTGTGGAGGTGGCGTTGTGAGCTTGTGTGAGCCTGTCTTTCCTCAAGCATCAAGTAATGGTTTTCAGGTTAGTTTTGTGATTTTCCTTCTGTTGGATTTTAGATTAGTTTGGCGATTGTGGTTCCTTTGGGTTCAGGATTGAGGTTGTGCTGGTGCTCCCGTTTTGCTCTTTGGGAGTGCGTGTGATCAGGCACGCGTCGTGGGCGTGGAGCTCTTAACCGAGGTATGTGGGTTCATTGTCGGCTTGTTGAGCTCGGTGCCATAGTTCACCTTAAATTTTTTTAGATCCTGAGGTGTTCGGGACTTGGCGGTGGACTGTTGTGTGGTTTTCCCCCTCCCTCCTCCTGCCGCTTACTGGTGCGCGCACCTGGCCTAATTGTCCGTGGCGCAAGGGGAGCACGGCCACGCCAACGCCGTTGTTTTGTCTTTATTTTTGTTTCATGCCTTTTCAGCTGGGTGTCATTTACCCAATTGATTTATTCTTTATTTTGGCCAGAGTTCAACCGTTTATGGTGAGTCCCCCTATTTTTCAGTACGTTTATTTACAATTTGTATTTTTTTTTCTTCTCTTCTTTGTTTGCATGTAGGTTTAATTTGTGAATTGCTTGTATGATTTGGTTTATTTAGCTTGTTCAGTGCTTTGCTGGTCTTGCTTTTCGTTTATTTGCTTTGCATGTTTTCTTTGGTTGGGTTGCAGTGTTTTTCTGCATGGTTCTTTTTGTTTAGTTATTAATTGGGTTTGAAAACAACTTGCCGCTCAAGAGCTGATGTGCAGTATGTATTTTGTGAAGTTTGTAAACTGTCTTTAACACATATATTCTATTGTTGTAGGCCCATTTTAAACTTTTGGAAAAAAATAAATTAAATTCTTTTTTTAAAACATTATGATCCACCTCTCTTTGTTGTCCCAACCTGGCGTGGCCTTTATGTAGATATTAGAAGTTGAATAGTCCTGGGGCCAAGATCTCAGGTGGTAATACTTTAAAATTTAAAGTATTACCACCGCAGTTGCCACATTTCATACAGTTTTAATATCTGCTAGAATATTTCTGAACCAATTAATTGGCTAAACTCAGTTTGTTTTACAGTGTGGACGCCTCTAGCTGTTTTCCATTGCAGCTCCTCTTTTTGTCAACCAAACCACACCTTCCTGTTTCTCGTTTCCTTGCTGTTCACCATTTTGAATGTCAAACTTTGAAGAATCAACTTGACTTTTATAAAACAGCTTTGAGACAATTGTTCTCCTCTTCATCTGAAGCCTGAAGCCATAATTTCATTCATTCTAGGTGAGTTTTTTTTTTAATTTATCAAATTTAAAAAATGAAATGCCTATGTGAAACAATACATTCATAAAATATATCATTATGATTTTATGATTTATCTTCCAGTCTCTGTTCTTGGTCATGGATGACTTTGTTTGTGACACGCTAACCCAGGCTGGTCTGAGTGACTTGATTGAAATATTTAAAGGTAATTTATTACACTGTATAACTGTTACTTTCGTCATAGGATAATGTCACAAGAAAGTTAAAAAGACATGGATTCACAAATGCCTGTTAAATATATTACAATAATAATGTTTTGAACTCAAAGATAAATGTGACCATGGATATGGCATTTAAGTGCTTGTAGTAAAAGTCACTTTATTCTGCTTAAGGACACATAGCGCCTCCCAGAGGACAAAGGGACAAACTGTTCAATTATTGGCATGACTGATTTCTAATGAGATGTTCTTTGATTACAGATGAAGGGATTGATGGAGAAAGTTTTTATATGCTTCAGGATGCAGACATCGAAAAGTTGATTCCAAAAATGGGACCAAAGTTAAAATTCAAAAATTTACTCAGATGGTTAAAGGTATGTCCTGTGCTTTTTTAAAAAAAAAAAAAAAAACTTTCACTAGTGTGGATATATGCTTTTACATATTATTATTATTATTGAAAAAAATATTCCATTGATGATAAAGACTGAACAGTTTTGGAAAAATGTTTTATCACTAGGCAGAACAAACCCCAAATGAGAGCCCAAATAATTTTCCAACACATGCAAGTCAAACATTCTTATTTTAGTTTAAAGTGAAGTATTTTAGCCTAACATCTGTGATATGGCTACTTGGCTTTAGTGTTCAATTAAAAAAGCTTTTTACTATGGTTATTTTATTTGTAGGGTCACCAGAAAGGTGAAGCAACTGATATGACTGAGGTATATATTTGTGTGTGTATTATAAGATCATAAATGTGTATTGTGATTTTGTTGAAGAGTATAACTTTTTGTCCATTTGGAAAATGTATAATCAGTACAATCAGTTTAATGAAAATGCCACAGCAACAAAATAAACATTTTGAACTTTTAAGTTATTTTATAATGGAAAAGCGTTTTTAAGTTTAGTCAAACTTTTCTATTCATCTTCAGGTTTTACCTTCTACAAGTGGCACAGGTGAGAAATACAAGATCTTAGTCAAAATCTTTTCATGTACATTGACATAAAAAAATAGCTAATAATAAATCAATACGAGTAACATTTTGTTTTTTAGAACAAGGAAAACGAAAATCTGGCCAACAGTTGGACAGCAAAGGACAACCAGCAGCAAAAAGGAAGTGTGAGACAAATTCTTCAACAGGTATTTCTTTTTATACACATTGCACCAACATAAAAATAATTATATTGGTATAGTTAAATTATAGCTCAACTTTTCCTGTCTTTTCATGTCTTTTTATTGTGGGCTATCAATGATTCTATTGCATCAGTTTTTTCACATTGATTGACATGTGGACTCAGTTTGCAAATCTCCATATATTTTACATTTTATATGATTTATTAATACTTTTACATATCAAGGTATTATGAATGATCAAAAATAAAAGTTGATTGTTTAAGATAAAATGGAACTTTTTAATGAAAATAACAGATTCTATTTCTAATTAAATCAATCAAGTCAAATTTATTTGTATCATGCATTTCAACATCCAGGCAGCTCAAATTTTGTCTTAAAAACAGAAAAATACAAATTCATACAACACTCAGTCAACAATAGAAAAATTATATTTTAAGTCCCAATGTTATCAAAAATATTGATGTTTCATTTATATTGTTTCAAACAAAATTTAAGTCTAGATTTTTGGCTGTTATGATTTTCCTAAAGTTTGTTCCAGATTTATGGTGCATAGAAGCTGAATGCTGTTTCTAATTGAAAAATTTAACATTTTAGCAACAGTGAATATTTGTATACTAATTTTTCATTTTGTTTCATACATAACAGCACATATGTCACAATGAGTCTGTAGATTAAGAAATTCTAAAAAATGCAATTTTTTATATTGTACTTGTATTTTTATTTATAGAAAGAGAAGCAAAGATATTAAGTGAAGTGAGAAACATTATGGGGGACATCTATGCCAAGTTACAAGATGACAGTGATCTCAATAAGTTCTTGAAGTAAGTAGATTTTAAGATGGAAATAAACTAGAATAAAGATTAAAAACATTCCTGAAAATCTAGAGATGCAATTTTACAGAGTACTTAAATGTTTGCATTTTCTTTTTTTTTTCTTTAACATTTGAGTTTTTGTTAAACCTTCCTATATTTTGTCTTATACACTTTAAAGCTGACTAAAATGACTACATTTTCTACAGAAAAAAAATCAAGAATCTGGAGAGGGAAAAGAGGGAGCTGGTTGGTGTGTTTGGTAAAACTGGAGCTGGAAAGACGTCTTTGATAAATGCTGTCCTTGAAGAGAAGAATCTTTTACCCTGTGGACGTGTCAAAGCCTGCACCTCAGTCATGATTAAAGTAGAAGCTAACAGGCACAATGAAAAATACGAGGCAGAGATTGAATTCATTTCACCTGAGGTAAGCTAAAAACATGTTTGTGAAAGTATTTTGAAAATTCAAACTTTGTAATTTTACACATCACTTGAAAAGCAATTTATATTATTTTTTAGGACTGGGAAGATGAATTAGGATCACTGCTTTGTATCATTGAAAAAAGAGATAAAAAAATACAAGACAATGATGATTATACTCGTGAAGAATACCGTGATGCTCTTGATAAGCTGTCGGCTCTGTATGGAGAAGAATGGAGAGACAAATCTTGTAAACAACTCATGGACCGCAAGTGTTTCAACATTTCAGAATTTCTACATTCAACACCAAAAACTTTGGTCTTTGATTCAGTAAGATACAAACATTCTATTAACAGTAATTTTGTGTAGCAATGTGATGGTCTTCTTTCAATACATGTGCCTGGGGAACAGAACCAAACAAAATACATTGGTGTTGGTAACAGCTGAAGGCACTGAAATGTCAAAGCTGTGTTGCTCAGTAGGGTTTAAATGCTGAAATTCAACAGGTGACATTAATTACATGCACACTGCTTTTGCATACAAAAAACTTAACATATGTGTGTATGTATATATTACAGAAAAAAATGCTGAGGAAAATTTTCACCTTTCACTGTCATTCAGAGCTCCCAAGGAGTCCAGCCCACAACGTGCTGCTGTGAACGAAGTAACCCTCTGTGGGAGAGAGGCTTTTAGGTCAGAATAGGTAGTTTGATTAATTACCATTATGAAATATTAACACATTAAAATTTTCAGATTTAACATGAATTTAACACATTAACATAAGTCAATGTTAATGTGTTAAATTTGTCAGAGAGCAAGAGAAAAATGTGTATATATAAAGTCCCTTCTCACCCTCTGCGGGTGGTCTCTCTCTTTCATCCTCTGAGCTCGGGTCCTCTACCAGAGGCCTGGGAGCTTGAGGGTTCTGCGCAGTATCTTGGCTGTGCCTAGAACTACACATTTCTGGACTGAGATGTCTGATGTTGTTCCTGGGATCTGTTTGAGCCACTGCTCCAGTTTGGGGGTGACTGCCCTGAGGGCCCCGATGACCACAGGCACCACTGTGGTCTTCACCTTTCAGGTCTTTTCCAGTTCCTCTCTGAGGCCCTGGTATTTCTCCAGTTTCTCATGCTCCTTTTTCCTGATGTTGTGGTCACTTGGTATTGCTACATCCACCACAACGGCTTTCCTCTGTTCTTTATCCACCACCACAATGTCCAGTTGGTTCGCCATTACCATCTTGTCTGTCTGGATCTGGAAGTCCCACAGGATCTTAGCTCGGTCATTCTCCACCACCTTTGGGGGTGTCCCCCACTTTGACCTCGGGGCTTCCAGTCCATATTCTGCACAGATGTTCCTGTACACTATGCCCGCCACTTGGTTATGTCGTTCCATGTACGCTTTCCTTGCCAGCATCTTGCACCCTGCTGTTATGTGCTGGACTGTCTCAGAGGCCTCCTTGCACAACCTACACCTTGGGTCTTGTCTGGTGTGGTAGATCTGAGCCTCTATTGCTCTGGTGTTTAGGGCCTGTTCCTGGGCGGCCAGGATGAGGGCCTCTGTGCTGTCCTTGAGTCCAGCTTTTTCCAGCCATTGGTAGGATTTCCTATAAGTCTGTAAATTGTAAAAGTAATGGGAATGGAGCTCAATGTGACCCTCCTAATTTCAGCTTACAATAAAACCCTCCTGAGCAACACAGCTTTAAAATTCCAGTTCCTCCAGCTGTTGTAATAACACAACTTTTAATATGATTATTATGACTATTATGTTTTGCAGGCAGATGATCTATCAGCAGATATGGTCAAATACACAAGGGTTCCCACAAAAGAGAAAGCTTGTGAAGAAATAAAGCAGTGGTACTGGCCACTTGTGAAATGTGTGACTATCAGGGTACCAGACAATCCTTTTCTCCAACACGTCACACTTGTGGACCTTCCTGGAAATGGAGACCGGAATAAAAGCAGAGATACAATGTGGAAAGGGGTAATTTATCCTTGCCTTTAGATTTTTTTACTTAAACTTGCTATATTTTTTTCAAAGCGCTGACGATACTTTTTTCAGATTGTTGCAGACTGTTCCACCGTCTGGGTTGTCGGTGAAATCAACCGAATAGGAACAGAAAAAGAATTATGGGACATCTTGGATGAGATTGAAAATCTGATTGGAAACGGTGGCGAGTGTCAACGTATTCACATTATCGGCACGAAGTCTGATGATAGTGGAAAGAAGCTGTGAGTTCACTACTCTGCCAAATAAAACTTAAAGAGCCAAAAGCCATAAAGGTCCACTACGCTGCTTTCATGTTCTATTTGGGTGGTCAGAGTTCATCCTCCAATCAAAGGGTTGCCAGTTCAATTTCTGCTCTGGCCTTCTTTTTCTTTGTCATTGGGCAAGACACTTCCCCCGCCTGGTGGTTTTCAGAAGGCCTGGTGGCCTGGGTGCATGGCAGCCCACCCTTAGACTGTGGATACAATCCAGTAGCTTTGTGTGAAAGTCTGAATGTCAGTGTGAAGTGCTTTGGGGTCCTCAAGACTTGATAAGGCATTTATTTAATATGCAGACTTGTTGGTCATTAATCTCCAGTGTATCTTTTCTTGTCTTTTAGCAACGAAGATGAAGCCCGGACATTGATACTCGAAATAAACTCAAATGTCAAAGAATTTGTGAGGGAAGAAATTAACCAACTGCCCAAGATTAAGGTGAGACTGGAATACTAGTAAATGCATAGCACAATGTTTATCTACAATTAGAAATAGACTTAATTGCTACATTAACAAGATACTATTAATTTTTCCTAGAAACATTTCAGTGATGAGTGTTTTCAAGTGTTCACTGTGAGCGCCACAGAATTTTTTATGAAGGAAGTTCTAACTCTAGAGGAAACTGGCAAGTTGTGTCAATCTGTGTGAAACATTTATCGCATAGCAACTTTGCAGAACCACAAACTGTGTGAAATTACATGAAACTAGACATGATTTGTTTTCACAGAAATACCCAAGCTTCAGGAAGTTTTGCAAAATCTCAATGACTGTCACTCAGAGACATTAAACTATGTGTCTGGAGCTCATGGGATCCTCTCTTTGATTCATGGGGCCAGCAAAAGAAAAGAGGTAAGAATAACAAGTTAAATGTTTTTACTGTATTCAGCTGTTTGAGCTGATGCAAGAAAATTGTAATTCTGCACAAACAGATTTCATTCATTTATAACTGAATTCAGAGAAATTTAAAGATAATAAAAGTCAGTTAGCTTAACATTTGTTGTATCTACAACACTGAGGTCTACTTGAAATGTGACCACTGAAATTACAATAACACTTAATTTGTAAGGAAAACTAAATGTGTTATGTAGATTGACCTGCTTATTAGGCTTCGAAATGGCATTCAATGAATATATTCATAAACGGAACAAAGATTCTAGCAAATTTCCCTTAACCCTTTCATGCATAGTGGTCACTGCAGTGGACGGGTATGCTTGGATTTTATGTTTCTTGTTAATGTTTGTTATAAATGCACACAGACTTTTAAAGTGGACATTAGTGCATCAAGCAATACACTGCCAACTACTGTCCATTAATTGCAAGTGCAAGAAATTATTTGTTAAATCCAACATGGCGAGCAGATGAAAAAGTATCAAACTCAGGAATATCCAGTCCCTCCTCCTACTGTGGAGAACTCTTGCAGGTAAAAAAAAATATGGTGACATCAAGAAACCCCTAAAGACTAATACTACTGATGTACACTGAGCAAAAATATAAATGTCAAATATTTTTGCCATGTTGAATTAACTGTAAATAAGCATTTGCTGATATTGTACAAAAGTAACATTTCTCTTGATTTATGTATATTTTTTAATCCAGTTTGCTGTCAGTGAGCATTACTCAGTGAGTTATTTTTTTTACTCGGTGCATGGGTGGGGCATGTCCAGTGGGTGATCAGACAAAAATGAGAAACAGCTTTACAATCCTTGGACTGGGGACAATAAAAGGCCACCCCAAAATGCCAAATTTTGTCAGAAGTCATAATGCCTCAGATGTTGCAAGTTATGCAGGAGCGTGTCATTGGCATGCTGGATGCAGGGATGTCCATCAGAGCAGTAGCTGCACAACTCAATGCCCAGAGGACACAGGTAAATTGTGTCAATCTGTGTGAAACATTTATCACACAACTGCAAATCAACCTCGTCAGTCATGTATGACCATTCCAGCACAAGATCACCACATCAGGCTCATCCATCTGTGGGATTGGCCAAGGCCAGTGACACACACAGCTGATGAGACTACTGGTCTACACAACAGATGCATCACACCTCAGACTGTCCTTAGAAGCCAACTTGCATACTCTGCAAGATCCTCAAGCTGACCCACATCATGTTAAAGGACTGTCGATCCGCTACAATGTTATCAATGCTGATATGAAGACCAGTAATTACTGAAATATAGTTTGAGTTTCTCTATATGTTGCGTAAATGATCAGAAAACTCTTGTTCTTGACACGGGGCGTTTATATTTTTGTTCAGTGAATTTTCCAAATAACTATATATTTGGAGAAAATTACAACTGATCACCTGTCCCCTAAAGTGGATGTCATGAATCAGTGGCAATATTTTGACAGGTATTAATATCAATACTGACTATAAATCTACAGTATACACCATTTCCAGCCAGTATTTTGACTGCAAAAAAGTGAGACATTTTAGTTAACTTTCAGTCTATTGTTGCCATGAAGTAAAGTTTTTATTTACTGTCCAATGATGGCAGTTGTGACAGCAGAGATGAAGATAAGAAATCTGATCACTGAGGTAAATCAAGATTTTGAGAGACATGAAATAACTGAATTCAGTTATTTGCAGCATTTAGCAGAATACAAACCTGTATGGATTCTAATAAAAGAAAATAAATCTGGCCTTAACAGAACTGAGATTGAAGACATTTCCAGTAATGAATATGGAATCATGTCATATCTCGGATACCTGAGGTCAAGAATGCATTTATCAGAGCCAAGTCTTCACCTTGACAGAATACTCAGTGTTGAACCAGAGAGAGAACACATGCAGGATGCTGTCCCTCAACGGCCGATTTTGGACACCCCATGAGATCAAGCTAAGGTCTAGAGAACACTGACCCTCCATCACTGCAACCAGAAATAACATGCAATGATCCAGCCCACAGATAAAAATACATCTGCATCCAATGTGTTTGCAGCCTGGGTGCTTTCTGCATTTCCATACAAGATAGTCTTGCTATCTTGTATGGAAGATGGCAAGCCTGCAACAGACTATACTGCTATGTTACAGAAAACAGAATGGCTGAAGTGTTATAATGTCTTGTAAAATTTTAAGTTTCCATAATGCAGTTTAAGAGGAGCCATAATAAGACTAAAATGAGACCAAGCTGTTCAATGAGTGTGACTGAACAGGGATAAGACGGTGAACATTAGACTAGGATGAGTTGGATATTCTATAAATGTATATACATTTCCCCCATCTTGTTTTATGCTCCTAAAAACTCAGACATCTGGAAAAAATTTTCTAATTTGCTTAGCTATGTGTATACTGTGCACAACATTAGGATATCATAGCTATCGAATCCAGCTTTAAAATTAATTGCTGGTATAAAAATAAAAGCAGCATGATTATATTACAACTTATTGTGGAAAATTAATCTGATCACGATCTGACCAACAACCATAGGATAATAGAATTTTACTCTTATTTGGGCCTGGCATTATTTATTCCATCTTAAAATTTTCTTTTTGAACTAAACCAACTCTTAAAACGCATTCTCAGATGTACATGTCATGGATAATTTTTCGGCAGTACTAAGTTAAAATAGGTTTGGATATGTCTGAAAATAAACTAAGCAACTACTGGCATTGTTTTTCTAGGATGACAGAATCAAGGAAGTGTGTGAAGCCCTTGAAGAAAATCTAACCTCCCTTCAAACTGAGTCAATTAATAATGAAATGATAAAGATTTGCAAAGCTTTTGATGCACTCCTTCAAAAGGGAGTTGAGGAATCCAAAAACTCATGGGAAGACAACTTGAAGTCCACCTTGCATCCACAGGTATTTATGCTGATAGTAATTAGAAAGGACATGTATGTGAATGTATTATATTTTGATTGCTTTTGTTATTGGATTTGATTAATTTCTTTTTCATGTCATTCCCCCAGAATGGTCGGGGATTTTATAAGCAACTGAAAAAAGCTGTAGAAAATGAAGGAGTCTGGGTACCTAAAAAAGGAGAAATAAACATAAACATGAAATTGGCTTCCCCTCTGATTGACAGCATTGACAAGGAATTCAGAAAAACCTTTCCGTAAGACCTTTGTCTTTACGTTATCTAACTATAACACTGGTTACAAATAAAATTCACTGAAGTTCCTGTTCCCAGTTGCAAAAAATATATGTAACGCCTAGAATACACCTGTTTGTGAAGTGCAGGTATTGGGACGAAAGGTTCAAAACTCATTGCATCAGTAGTTTGTTTTTGCAGTAGTGTCACTGTCTCACTTATGTCTAGTGATCAGGCTTATGAAGAGTCTTTTCATTCAAATGTAAATAAATAGTTATTAATTTCATAATAGTGTTTTAATTGGTGAGATTTTTATTTTGCAAAACTACTTTTCATTGACTTTTATTTTTTAACTGTTTTTAGTTCAGTGTTTATGTTTTCATATTCAAATGAGGGGACGGGGTTTTCTCAGAGTACAGCGACTTGACTGGCAGCGAACTTCAGCACACATTTACTGATCTCTGAGGTTATTAATGTGGTGCGCTATAAAGGCTTGAACTGCCGTATCGGTACAATGAAAGAGGCAGGATATCTTTGGAGTATGGAAACTCATCTCCATTTAATCAAAAGCTCTCCTAAAAACTCAACTCATTTCAAACTGAGTTTTGAAAAATATAAAACTATGTATAGATTCTTGCTGCATGTACAGTAATGTGCAGTTGTAACTCGTCTCTGCAAATAGACCTTCAGCATAGTGTAGCATGACATGAGGCAACTATCATAAATTTCTGGTATTTAGGTAAATTACATACCTATTGTGAATAGGTGGGCTATGTGACGCAACTCTATTTTGCAACATAAAGAAATTTCTGACGGATCAAAAAAAAATCCTTTCAGCAACCGATACATCTGTAGATTACATTACCAATGATGCTATGTATAGATTTTGTAGAAAGGTGATGATGCATAATTATGTCTTGAACAGGTTTGAATTGGATGTAAGGTACACAGTAGTGTGACTGAGGGATTATATTTCTAAAATATAGTGCCCCAAATCATTCATGATTGCATGAATGATTTTCAGTTTGATATATTTGAAAAAAATCCATATTTGATATGTTTCAGAAATGATGGAAAATGTGGCCCATTCAACGGAGCAATCAATAAGTTTTCAATTGTCACTAAAGAACTGAAAGAGAAGTACAAAAATGTGGAACTGGAGCTGGTATTTCTCAAGTCAGAGGTAATGAGTGAGAAACATAACTTGTTAGAAAATAAAAGATTTTATGCCTTATTAAAAGGCTTTTAAAAAATTTTAAATAAAAACGATTTAGAAATGGAAGTTAAGAGGATCATAAAATGCTTTAACATAACAGTAAATCTGTATTATTTAAAACATATTTTTAAATTACTGTTTTAAATTTCTATTTTAGGAAGAACGTCTGAAGATAAGTCTGAACAAAAGTATTCGTAAGCGCAAAAAAACAGTTTACAACAGTCTAACAACAACCATTAAGGAAAAAATGGAAGACTGCTATAGAGGTAAAAAAAATAATTACAATGATTTACATTTATGCTTTGGTATTATTTATGAGCACCTAAAACATCATTATTCTGTTTTCCAGAAGCAGCAGCATTTAGAGGAACTGGCACATTGAAGAACATGCAGGACACTATAGAGAATCACGTACATAGATCAAAGAACACCATGTTTGAAGACGCTAAAAAGGTCATGATGAACCACCTGGACAACTTGATGGTTTGTTACTTTTAATACGTTAACAGTGAAATATAAATTGCATTACTGTACTCTCCACTCTGTTATCCTCATACTGATCCATACAAAGCTGTGAAAAAGTGCATGGCTTCTTTTGTTTCTGTTTCCTCTTTCCAAAGTGTCTTGATGAATTATTTTATGCATGTGCAATCTGTAGATCAGTGGAGAGATTCTTGATAGAAAACATATGGCTAAAATGTGATGCCTTATTAAAAATACTCCTCCACTACGGTGTGAATAAAAACAAATTTCAGGCATTTTGACAATAATCACATCCCATTAATCTTGAAATTAACTTTTGACTGAACCAAGTGATAAAAGGTTTAACTCTAAATCAGGTGGACGTCCTGAATACACTGGAGGACACCATGAGGGAATCGATTGAGCTCTCACTGAAGACTGATGATCTTTCACTTCCAGGTAAAATTTCAGCTCTTAAAAGAATCTATTTAAAAGGATATTTCACAGAAAACCCTAATTAAAACTGTTTTCTTAGATGTTTCAGCACAGCTGGAGAGGGTCCAAAAACTACATGCTGAGCTGAACAGTTGTTAAAACAGGGAACATATTTGAGGTAAAGAACATTTTACTGAATGATGCAACAAAAACTTTGAGCTCTAATTGTGGCTTTTAATTCAACAGATGTTCTCATTGGAGGGATTCATCATCATAAGAGGCTAATTTAAGCTTTCATTGCAACTTCCATCATTTTTTTTTCTCTTGGAGGTCTATATGCAACAATTTTCATTTTGTTTATTAGAGCCTGAATATTTAAAACTTAGAAAGTGAAATTAAAATTGCAAATAAAAGCATCTTTACTTAGAACTTTAAGAAGAATTGCAGGAAAATGTATAGCAGACATTTCCATTTTTAAATATACATTCTTTACCTTTAATTATGTGATAAAATGTTTGATTTTTAGCTTGTTAATTACACTTTTTTTTACTTAATTTTAGAAATGCTTTGCATTACATTCATTCATCCATCCATCCATTTTCTTTACACCCTTGTCCCTTAGTAGGGTCAGGAGGGGTGCTGGTGCCTGTCTCCAGCTAACGTTCCGGTCGAGAGGCGGGGTCACCCTGGACAGGTCACCAGTCTGTCGCAGGGCAACACAGACACACAACCATGTACACACACGTTCACACCTAGGGGCATTTTGGAGAGGCCAATTAACCTGACAGTCATGTTTTTGGACTGTGGGAGGAAACCGGAGTACCCGCTTTGCATTACATTTTAAATATTTGGTACAATCAAAGGAAAGTTTCAGAAAATTTTGTTCATGTTTGTTGAAGATTGCATAAAAATGTAAAGGAATATAACAAAGTTACTCTTATTTCTGAAGATGACCAAGCCTCTAATTCTCCTTTTTTTTAGCTGTGTAGTTGTAAGGCTAATGCATGTGTGATTTTATGTCCTGTATTCATTCAATTCATAACTATTTTTGCTGTTATACGTTCTACCATGGACATCCAAATTAAATAAGAAATAAAGTTATATATGACACATCACATTTTTCTCTTTTTAATTTAATTATTGGAATAATAATGATATATCACTTTCAGTGCACTTAAGTGTTTGAGACATCAGGATGGATCTTTTTAACATCTTGAGCTGGCAGGTACACTCTGACAATCCTGCTTCCACAAAGGTTGAGTGGAAGGAAAAACTATTAGGAAAACATGGAATAGGAATAATTGCCTTCTTAAAGGAATGACGAGCAAAATCCATTTAAGAGTTTGTTGGAGCTTCATGAAGAGTGGACTGAGGCTGCAGTCAGCTCATCAAGCAGCATTAAGGGGAGACTAATCTACGCATACATTAGAAATGTCATTTCTTGTCTAGTCCTTCAGAACAATCTTTTCTGGCTTAATAGGGGGGGGGGGGAGAACAATTGTACTGTTACTCACATGGTCCAGCGTCATCTTTTCAGATGAAAGTAGTTTACATTTTATTTTAAAATATTCAGGTAGATGTTCAGGGCTACTGAGGGTTAAGGCCAACATCTTCCTACAGCAGTGGCTGACAGCGTGTTTGCTGGCGGGCTACCTGAGGACATATCGGTCTGTGTAATTGACAGAATGTCTCCAAAAGTACCAAAATCAGATTTGAAATCAGGTAATTAGTATGCGTCACTCAGTTATGGAGTTCCTGCAGCAGCCAAAACATGCTTTTGACTGTACTTCAACATCAACAAGATCATTTTAAAGGTTTTGTTCAAATCTAAACACTTTAACCAAGGAGGTACAAGAAATCAACTCTCTATGCAAAAAGAAGTGGATGACATGAAAGCAGATAACTGTCACTTTGATCATGGTGACAGCATGGAGTCAAACATACTAAAAATCGGTAGCATGTTAACCATCACAGACAAAATGGAATAGGGACAGTCTAGACACAACTTGGTGGTTGATGGAGTTGTAGAGACACTAGGAGAAAACATTTTTGTTGAGAAACTCGAACTGCATCAAGAAGTAGAGGTGGGAATGAGCTCATAGAACCGGAAAATCTAGCGGCAGCAGATCTAGACCCATCTTTGTCAAGCTAGAGGTTCAAGGACAATAAGATAATTGCACTGCAGCAAGTTTCTCAAAGCATGAATTATCTATATTAATGAGGACTTCACAAACACTGTTACGAGAAATGGAAAGGACCTAATGCCTGAACTGAGAGCTGCAAAAGGAAGATGAGACATTGCTTACCTGAAACATGACAAATCGGTTATCAAACATACCACTACACTGAAACAACCGTGAAGTTGCTACTCATCATGGGGTAAGTCATGTATCATATCAATGAGACTCAATACAACTATTACACTCATCCTTTCCTTGTTATTTTTGTTATTAAAACACATTTTTTTGTTCTGTGGAAGCAGCAAGATTTTCAGGACCAGGTTTACTGCAAAATATGAGGAACATTATACAGAGACATGTCTATGAATCAAAGAGCACCATGTTTGAAAAGGCTAAATATGTCATGTTGGGCCTGCACAATTTCATTGTGCTATATTGATACATTGAAAAATTTAATGTTTTTTTCTTTCATGTCAAAATTCTCAACTCTATTCTTGTATCAGCAGGTAGAATGAATTGTTGCTCTGCTCAGTGGGCAGATAAGACATCAGTTTACGCTGTCAGTCCCTTTATGAAGCACATTTCCAGTGACAAACGTTCCGTTTTCTTACAAAATGGTTCCATATTATGTCCACAAAAGCAACTCATGAGATTTGTCCCACTGCAGTGGATGTTTGTAGGAATTAAGTCAACAGTACCTTATTGAATTATCACTGCTTAATTCACTGATGCTTTATGTCCACATATATCATGTTCATAGTAACACAAAAACAAACACAGCTGTAATGACAAACATGTTTGTCCATGCAGAATGGTGCAATAAGCTGATTAAACAAGTGGAATGAACACCCTTAAACTAATATTTGAGAGCATACTGCATACAAGACTGAATCCTAATATTAGATCAGCAGACTCAATGTATTTGTCTCATGATGTCCACACTAATGCAGGCAGAGACAATCCTTACAACTGTAAATTTATTTCTAGTGTAGCTTTGCTCAAACTCAGTATTACTGAGAGAAGATCAAACTTATAAGACATGATGTTGCTTTGGTCTGTGAATTTCAAAGTTTAACAGAAATATGAATCCCAGGCAGTAACCATGTTAGGATTTGTATCGTCTTTCCATACAAGCTGCTATAAAACATAAGAAAAACTCCCTAGGCAGACTTTTGTCACTTGTTTTCCTTTGAACTTCCATGGTTTTGTTTTCTGAAAAGAAATGTAAATAATATAGTCCTTTTGTTGTTTACTTCTATTTAATTTTTTGGGAACCTTTCTGGACCCGGAGTGGACTAAAACACCTTTAGGACAAGCATATATGATAAGTAGTGCGCACTAACTGTAAACAGTATTACATCTTGACAATGAAGGGCAATACAGATCAGCAAAGAAAAATGTAATAGTTTGAATTTAACTTGTTTACTCAATTAAGTACATTTTATCAATTTGTTGGAATTTAATAAAGTCAGTTTAATTAATGCATATTTAAGTGTTAAATGTCATAACTTATGTCAGTAAAATGAACATTTAATGAATGCTGAATTCCTTGTAATGCTAAAAGTCCTTATCCTTGTCATGATCCGCATTTCTGTGTGTTTATTTTTGAGATTTTCTGTGTTCATTCCTGTTTTCCTGTGAGTCTCTGTCCTGTCCTCCCCGTTGATTGCTTCCCAGGTGTATTTAAGTCCACCTGTTGTCTTTGTCTTTTGTCGGATCCTCGTCGTGTATTACCGGTCGTGTTTGTCGTCAGCCTGTTTTCCTGTGGACTATCATTAAAATAATACAGTTTCATCTTACCTGGGTCTCTGCGTCCTCTCCTCACCACTACTGTGGCACCCGAGTGGTGTACAAAATAAATAACTGCAGGGATTGTGGACAGTTTCAAAACGGACCCATAGAAGTTACAATAATTTATTTTAAAAAACGATAATCAAAAGAAAAGGAGGTGCAGGCAGTCCTTGACAATAAGTCAATAAGCAAGTCTATAATTGTCTTAGCTGGGCAAGAGGAAGGCCGCGGTCCTCCACCACGCTCAGCCCTTGTTGGTTCGATCCGGCTAATCCTCCAGTTCCTGGCGGACTTCGTCAACGATCCAGTCGCCCGCTCCTCAACGGCGACCAGTTTCCCCGTCTAGTCCACCGGTCTGCATACACCGTCCTCCAGCTCCAACAACGCGCTCACCCCAGGTCCGTCTACTCCTTTTCTAGCCACGTATTGCCTTCTTCTGTCCTTCCCAGTCTCCATGCTCGTTAAGTAGATGCATAGCACCTGCGCCGGTGCAGTGGGGCCTCTCCGGGTATCCGGGCACGTGACCTCCAAAATAACCAATCAGAAACAGTAACTCAAAAGTTTAACTCAACTAAACCTAAGAAAGTACATAACAAGCAATCAAAAACAATATAGAATATAGATAAAACTCCAAAAACAAAAGGGAAAACCGAGGCCACATTACCACACTACCACCACCTCTTGACAATCCTATTTTTTGAGTCATTACATACAAATGTTTTGAATTAGTTATCAAAATCTGTCAGTATTATACATTTCTTCATAATTCCTTCCTGAAAAATCTTACACAAGAGTTGCTACTCCCCCACCTTGTTTTTCTTCTCTGTGATTTCTTATCGCTGTGTACACTTGGATTATAAAATCTAAATCGAAGCTTAAAAGCGTAAATTCAAGCTGGGAAGACTCCAATCGACTCGCCGGCCTCTTCCATTACCACGCCCACGCTTCAATCAACAAGCACCGGCGCGCAGCCACTCCAGCCAATCACCTCGCAAGAGTTCCTTCAAAAGCACCAACAAAGACGGGCTCTTCAGCTTTTCAGCCACGCTTTGACCCACCTTCTCCCCATCTCCACCTTCATCCAGACGAGCACCTTCCTGTTCTCTCCTTCCAAAGGCTTTTCTCCACCACCAGTGTCCGGGCTCGGGGAGAAGACTACCCTGAGCTCCGGCCCGAGCCGATCATCAAATCGCTTGATGATGCTCAGCAAGAACGTCTTCAGCCAGGCCCGAGCGCCAAAAAAGAACGCAGTCTAATAAATCTAACTGATGTTTTTTCTCTGTGTGAGTTTCTCCAGATTGAATTGAGGCTTAAACCAAATATAACATGGGGTTTGTCTGTCAAATGTGAAATGTATTTTCTTTTTATTTCTGACCATTACTATTGTGACTTCTTGTTTTCCATTGGAATTTAATTAACATATAGAAAAAAGAACACCACTTTATGATTGATGTTGAGAAGATTGATTTGTCACAAACTGAAGAGAAACTAAAAAACTTATTTGTTGAGAAACTCATGCTCAAGAAATAGAGGTGGAATGAGCTCATAGAACCTGAAAATCTAGTAGTGGCAGATGATGTTCATATAGTATCATTGTCAAGATACTGAGGTCCAAGGATAATAAGATTATATTATTATCCTTATCAAAGGGTCAAGTAGCTTATTGAGGACTTCACATACACTGTTAAGAGAAGTGGAAAAGACCAAACGCCTGAACTGAGAGCTGCAATAGGAAGAGGAGACGTTGCTTGACAAATTGGTTATCAAGTAACACACCAGTATACTGAAAAACCATGAAATTTCTACTAATTATGAGGTAGATCACACACTGAGGGCCTCCAGGTTAAGAGATGTTGATGACCTTATTCACTTAATTTGCCCAAGGCAGGCAAACCGCACTTTTTAGTCAGAGGTAAAAGAATGTTCCATATGAGTAGTCCGACTACGATCCAACCAGGAACAGAAGACACAGATGACTTAAGTATACAAAGAAACCTAATCAATAACTCAAAACAGCTGTAGCGCCCTGGTGGCGGGAAACAGGAAAAACGACGGTCAGAAGAACTCATGACATTCTCCTTTGTTTTTAAAGGGAGACCGGGAAGCAGTGAGAGAGAAAATGCTGTTTTATATATATACTGTATATATATATATAAGTGAATAAGGCGATCAAGATCTCTTAAGGAAATCCATATCTATTGATCAATCGATAGATCTATAGATCGATTGATAGATCAATATGGATTTCCTTAAGAGATCTTGATCACCTTATTCACTATATTAGCCTAACGTGACCTGGAAAACAAATCACTCTTTACTGGTGGTGAAAGAACTTTCTATATGAACATCATTTGGTTTGCAAATCTCCAGTTTTTTTAGGTTTTAGAGGCTAAAACGAAAGTCAGGCCTTTGTGATTAGAGGAAGAGATGAGGGAGAAGCGGTGGAAGATGTTTTAGACATTTTGTCTGCAGAGCAGAGAAGACACTAACAAGTAGCTTTGTATTTGACAGTCAGTAGAGTGACCCCACTCTTGTTCTATTTAACACAAGAAGAGTTGTGATGTTTGTGTGTGCACAATTGTTTGTCCTGTCCAGGATCAGTGACGTGCAAGTCAGGTGAGGCAGAGCCTCACATATCGTCATGGAAAAATAATTTATAATAATAAAATCATTTACTTATTAAATCATCTATTTTCACCCTGTGGTTTGTACTATAAAGTACCTATTTTTTACTTAGCTTAACCAATTCTGATTATTATTTCTTCAAAATCGCTGGATTTTCGCATTTTCCCATTCAAATGCTCAGAAGCGAAGCCGGTGTTATGTCAATCCGCGTTTCCCCATCAAATACGGCTCCCCTTGCGTCTTCTTGAGGAACACCGGTGTTCTGTCAGATCAGCATACGTTGTCAGATAGTCATACGCTGTCAGGATAGCATACATGCAGTGAGTACGCATGCCCGTGCATGCGCTTTAAGATGTATGACCGTTAAATTGTTTATAATATGATATAATATGAAAACTAGATAGATATACATGCTTTGTCGTGGTTTCAAAGTGTATTTAAAGCAGAGTCCAGCTGCAGCTGCAGTCAACTACAACACTCGCCCGTATAAAACTCATTAACCTACTTAACCGCTAAGTCAGGATGCCATACAGCTGTTCATAACAAGGTGTATGATGATCTACGTCATGATTCTATGTTGATGATTAAATAAAATCATATGGTAATGACTGTGTATACATGTCTGAGCTAAGCCTATGACTATCTGACAAGGTATGCTGATCTGACAGAACACCAACAAATTACCGAACCAAACACTCCTGTCAAACAAATATTAATAAATGTCTTGAATAGTAACCAACTAACTGTCAGTGCTAATTCGTGCTTTTACATGAGACACAATATCCTCTATTTAATTTTAAAGTCATATATTTTAAATAATTTTAATAAATAACGTTTTCTTCTATAGCTTCCAAGTCATCTGACCTATTTACTCAGAATCACATTGAAATCTTACTAGCCTGTATAAGTGAGGCACAGTCGTTTGTTTTCCATTTTAAGTCATTTTCGTTTTATTTAACATTTTTTTTGTCAAAATGTGGGTTTTTTCTTCAATAGCTTCCAAGTATTGTGACCTGTTGACTCAAAATCCGTATGAAATTATTCTACTAAACTATATAGATGAGGCATATTTTTATTCCATTTTGACCCCTTCTTTATTTTTTTTACCAAAATTATATTTATCAATATTTTTAAAAAATGTTCATAAAATGTATTACCTCAGGCGATCATCACATTTGTTACCTGTAATGTTCAATTACATACAATTCTAGAACAGGATCTATTTCATTACATGTTCACTTACCCGAAATATGTTAAATACAACAAATATTTACTTTAAGTGTGATCTATGTCATAAAATTTACTTGTCACCTTTATTGTTTAATTACACATTAAATGTTTAAAGATGGGCTTTTTCATCTGGTTTGTGTCATGATGTGGCGGTGGACAGAAACGCAGCAGGCAGTAGACATACTTTATGTGGATGTTATGAACAAAATAAAGCAAAACAAACCCAAAAATCCAGTGTCCTGACAGTTTGCTTGTTACATAACATTTAACAAGCAGATGTCTGATTTTATAATTGTTTACTTTAATCACATTGTTACGACCCAGCTCGTTGAGCCGTAACAAAAACCATGGAGACACGGCCTTCAACAATAAATACGCTCTTTATTGAGCAACACATACAGCAAACAGAACGAGCCTCTCCAACTTGCTCCTCTGTTGCCTCCGCTACTCTGTTTTTATTATTTACCTCTTCTGGGTAAATAATGAAAACAGTCTCAGTAACCTGTTGATGGTTTTGCTGTATCTCCTCTTTAATTGACGCCCATGTCGGTCTGATGTTGTGGCGTTTACCTCGCAGTGACCCATATTCAGCACTGGAACCCTGTCAGGATTGAGCTCGTCCATTTTACACGTCGGTTTTCCTTCAAGAGAACATATCAGAACACACATCAGTATTAATGGTGTAAGTCTGATAACACTAGAAAACTTAAATAGTTTACTTCACAATAATAGAATAACCTCGATGTCCACTGACAAAACTCAGACTACGCTACATAAACAATATTAGCCCGACCTAAACAAGGTTGACCCACTTAAATGAATTCAACAAAAACTGATCATGAGTACACCCGGACAAAATCATAGCAAAAAATTATGACACAACACTAACAAAGCAAATTTAGACACTCACCAGAATAGAAATGTCTGGAGCAAACTTGTAGGTATCTGGGGATGTTGGAGAACGTAATATCGGCATCTTACCACTGATACCAGGACATTCGTTTTCTTTTTGTTAGTTCCGATAGCTTAGCCTCCTCGCGTTGTTTCCAAGGAGGAAAATAGTGAAACAAAAGTCTGTTTTCCACCTTTTTACCGTTTCAGTCGTGTGATTGGACATTACATTCAATAATGCAGCAAGTTCGTACCATAGCTAAATTATTTTAAGTAACTTGAATTAAAAAAAGAATGTTGTTTTTGTCAGTTATGTTTATGGACACCAAAGATGACGCTGATATCCCTCCATCTACAGCAGTAACGTCACGTTCCAAAGATTTTAATTTATTTTCTTATTCAATGGAAACACCTCAATTGTGACATTGTGTTTTTTTCAACATCAGAAGAATATAGACACACATTCGTAAAGGAAATGCAGTTTCTGTTTCAACCTGTGATCAGATGAAACAGAAGTGAGGCAGGCTAGATTTCCCTAAAATATGTCAATCTCCTTATTCACTTAATGTGCCTGAAGTGGACAGGCAAACAAACCAAGCTTTACTATAGACGGAGGTAAAAGAGTATTTCATATGAACCTCGTTTGGTTTGCAAATGAGGTTCAAAGAGACTTAAACAAAGGAGCTGATTTTAGAGGGAGAGGGAGAAGCTGTTGGAGAGAAGATGCTGTTTTTATCACATATGAGTTATATTACATAAAAGCAAAATGATTAAAAACTGACTGTCATAACAGGACAAGAAAATTGTTATCCCTTTAAAAAAAAATGAATAATTTATCAATACTAGTCACGGGCATGGAGAATAAAAATGTGTTTTTAGATGTAGCTGAGCTCACAGTGGTCCAAAAACTCCAAGATGTGTTTACAAAAAGCATCTAAAGCAGATAAAGTTTTAGGGACAAAGCAAATAATAAAAACTGCTGTTATTTAAAAAGCTGTTGTGCAAGTGATGACACGTTAAAACTTGATGTGACAACACCTTGAAGATCCATGAAGGGAAGTGTTCTGGTCAGCTTTTTAATGGGCTTTATTTTACAGTGACATTACACTGATGTAATGAAACTCCTAGGGTTGTCTATATCTCCATTTTGTGGACCAGGGCAAAAAATATATATGATCCCTAGGAGGGTACAACAGAAAATAATTGAGAAACACTGTGACATTGTAAGCTGTAAAACCTACATTATTTGAAAGGATGTAAAACCAACACTCTCACTTTCTCTCCTGAGAGGGAAAGTGAGAGCGTAATACAGCACATTTCAGCAACATGGCAGCTCAAAGTGCTTTACATCATAAAAGAACACAAATATAAAGTCATAAATAACAGATCCCTGATAACTTTGTAATCAAATATCATTATGCATGTTTCAAGTTTGTTTGTTTCAGATTTTATTGATGTTTAAATCTTGAAATTATTTCCTATTTTGAGCATTTCAACAAGTTGGCTACAACTTCCCCTGATAGTATTTAGTAAAGATATGTCTCCAATCATGTTTTAACATTTTTTAATTTAATTGCATTAATTATGACTGTTTTCTGACTCTTCTGTCTTTTTCGTCACTTTTTTTACAGATTCAATTCACTAATTATTATCAGTATCATCACACATCCCAAAACATGTTTAGTGTTAACTCCATGCACCGTCACCATTCCTGTATTCCTCTGTTATCTCAGTGTGCTACTCACTGCATGCTAGTTTATGTGTAGGCTATCCTCACTCACTCACTCACTCACTCACTCACTCACTCACTCACTCACTCACTCACTCACTCACAAACTACAGTCTTCCACAGATTGAGGAAGAGGTCAGCTAATCTGATCTCTTCCTCAATCTGTGGAAGATTAAGGAAGAGGTCAATGAGACAGACGTGTCCCTGGGTCACATCTAGTGGTGTTAGCCTTTGTTCTTGCAACTCTTAAGGGCAAGACCCATCACGTGTCCACTCTCTTCTCTCCGACTCCCTTCAGCTGAAATTGCTAAATTTATGAATTCAGACTGAAGGGGAGGTGCGATCAAAGAAGGACTGATGGAATGGAGTAGCTCAATGTCCTTGAAGGAAATCAATCAAAGGCCCATCGACGTCCATAAAAATTGGTTAAGTTCTGAGAGTCTCGGTTGGGCATCAGTCAACCAGGCGTTGCCCGTTACACCAGACAGCCAGTTCATCCCTGGCCTCAAACATGCTAACCTTAAGCTTCTAGATTTATAGATGAAGCTGGGCATAATGCTGCCTGTTTCAACACATTC
This sequence comes from Poecilia mexicana, assembly GCF_051168715.1. Classification (NCBI taxonomy): domain Eukaryota; kingdom Metazoa; phylum Chordata; class Actinopteri; order Cyprinodontiformes; family Poeciliidae; genus Poecilia; species Poecilia mexicana. The sequence continues at coordinate 15,520,055 of NW_028263377.1, read as the reverse complement.
AGTGTGTGCAGAACAGTGTTGCATTATGTCCTCAGCTGGACCGGATACAGGGACATTGACTCATATCTGAGATTTATGAGTAAAGTTAATGTGTAGTTACAGTGGGTCGTTTACCATTTCCTCCACACTGGGTGAAACTGATACAGGCAGAGACGAGCCTTACAACAGTAAATCTCTTTGCTCAAACTCACAATATGACTGAGAGGAGAGCCAGTATAGCAAACTTGATGTTACTCTGGTCTGTGAATGTCAAATGTACAACAGAAATAAGAATGTCAGGCAGTAACCATGTTAGGATTTGTTTTATCCTTCCATACAAGTTGTTATGTTATAAAACAGTGCCAGCTATTAATTCATGTTAGATTAAAAACCACCTAGGCAGGTTTTTCTCACTGTTTTCCTTTGAAGTTTTATGGTTTCGTTTTTGAAAAGAAATGGACGTTATATATTCACCACTTCCTTTGAATTTTTTGGGTGGGGTTTTTTCAAAGTATTGAGAAATTTAATGACTATCTGTTGCTGCAGGTCATCAAGGCTGATAGTGAAACGAAACAAACCAAGCGAAATGATTCACAGTTTTGGTAGCGTGGCAACAGAGAGGAATGGTTTCTCTGTTTGATGTTGATGTGATCTTTCAAACTGAACACCACCTCTTACCGTGCCATAAAGTTTATCACATGCAGAGGCTGAAACGAAAGAGAAAGGAGACAATGAACTAAGGAAATACAATTGTGGAAACTCTGAAGATAAATTTACAAAAATAAATGCATTAAATAAACAAAATGTATAGAAATGCTCAATTCAAGATAATTATAAAATCCAAAATAACAATATTGTCAATAAGATTATAGAACTTGCTAAACTCTTAAAAGCTTAAATGGAAATAAAACATTCAAATATAATTGGCTCATGGAATTCTTTCTAATATTGCAAAAAACTATCACATGTAAAAGTTAAATCATAAAGGATTGCTTTTACAATAAAAACATCCAAACTCTCAGCTTCCAACAGATCTTCAGGAAGGCTGCTCCAAAGCTGAGGGGTAAGAAAAATATGCTTAATTATGTTTTGGTGCTCAATTTAAAGCTGCAGTAATTTTTACAATAATCAGTTTTTGTATTTGTTCAAACTGTCACCATGTTGTGAAAGTATATGCAACAGATAATGTGTGAAAAACATTGAGCTCCACCTCCCCAGTGCTGCTATAGCTATCTGAAGAAATGCAACACTCCAAGTCAAAAACAACCAATGAGCCAGAGGCAGCAGGACGTTTTAGCGATGTCAATGATGCTCGCGTATGAGCTGCTGAATGTGCTAATGTGAGAAATAACTTACCGTTCCAGAAAAACTGTTAATGTGTCATCATCAGAGAGAGAAAAGTGTAGGGTATGAGCAGCGCATACATGATTATCAGCGCCAAGATCCTCCTCCTGGCTCTGATAGGTTGTTTCTGACACAGCAGTGTATTTGTGCAAATGACAGCATCATCGGGATAAGATAGAGTTTTTTTTCACAGATATTCTGTATAATTTCATGGTATAGTGGTGATTTTCACAAATATCTAAAAGACATATTTTTTTATAAATGTTACTTACAGCTGTCTTAAGGAGTAACAAAATAACCTTTCTGGACCCGGAGTGGACTAGAACACCTTTAGGACAAGCATATATGATAAGTAGTGCACACTAACTGTTAACAGTATTACATCTTGACTTCAATCTTGACAATTAAGGGCAATACGTATCAGTAAAAGAATCTTAATAATTAGTTTGAATTTAACTTATTTATTCAAATAAGTACATTTCATCAATTAGTTGTAATTTAATAGTCAGTTTAATTAGTGCATATTTAAATGATAAACTTATACTTTTTTTCAAAGAAATACTGATTAATCTGCACACATAAATTCTTAAACCAATTTAATTAGTTAATCTAACAGTTTGTTTAACAGTGTGGAAGCCTCTCAGTGTTGCCACACCTCTTTTTTTTTCAACCAGCCAACATTTCCACATTTGTCTTTCTGATTCCTGACATGTCACAACTTGTTCCTCTTTTCTAACTCTTGCTTTCTGCCATTTTGTTTGTAAACCTTTGAGGAATCAACTTTACCTCAGAAATCTCACTGAATCTTCTGAATTGAACATTTTTGCTCTTCTCTTCCTGCTGGCTGAACTATAACTTTCTTCATTGCAAGGTAAGCATCTCGTATGACTTCATAGCTCTAAATGCCTATTTGCTTGAAAAATACATATATAAAATCCCATCATTATGATTTATCTTTCAGTGTCTGTTCCTGGTCATGGATGATTTTGTTTGTGACAAACTAACCCAGTGGGGTCTGAGTGAGTTGATAGAAACATTTAAAGGTAAAGTATTGCACTGTACTGTCGCTGGATAAAAAACAACTTGGATAATGTATTTGTGCAAATGTTCATATGATGTCACTAAATTGCTCAAGTTAACAGCTGTTCCTCTAGTGCATAACTGTTTATGGCGCTCCGTAGGAGACTCGAAGATTTTTTTCTTTTGTGTTACCTTGCAAAACCTTTGCATTTCCTCACTGGAAGTTTTGCTTTCTCTCGTAATAATGTACTAGTCAGCTCAAGTGGCATAATTCAGTCCTAGTTTTTCCAAGTATGTTAATATTTCATTTGTGGCATGTGTGAAGTTTTCTAGATTTTTCATTAGGATAAAAATTCACCACAGATATTAACCTTTAAGGGTGAAGTGTGTGTGTGTGTGTGCATGGTTGTTGTCTTTATGTTGCTATATGATTGACTGCCAACCTCAATATTAGGCAGAAGTTGAATATGTGTGATTATGACCTATTGACTTTTATCGCATGGCCATAATTAGATCCATTTACCCGAATAATAAAATTAGCAGTTTTTTTAACAAGTGTTTACTATACGCCCATTTTAGATTATAACAAACCTCAGTAACTGCAGCAGACGTATCTTGCAATGATTTTTGTACCATGTTCATGAAGCTTAATTCTGAAGCAGCTTTAAATGATATCAGCATGGCTAAGAACATCTATTGATTACAGATGAAGAAATGGACATGGAAAGTCTTTATTGTCTTGAAGATCAAGATGTTGACACATTGATTCCAAACGTGGACCAAAGGACCCAATTCAAAAAGGGATTCCAGCTGTTAAAGGTAATACCTAGGTTAATGCCATTTTGTTGCTCATTTTCGGCCTAATGAAAATTTGTTGATACTTGCTTTTGTAACTCGATGCTTTTTGGTGCTTCTTTTGTTTTATTGGATGTACTTTGGGTTTCTAATGTATTACTTGTCAACAGGAAGAACAAAGCAGAAATCCACGGACGCAGCATTGTCCTGCACAAGTATGTATAAACACTTTTACACTGGATAAATATGAAATAATATTTGATTACTCGGTTCACTTCTTTTCATGAATATCATGAATGATGAAGCAATTCATTTCACAAAGGAAGGACTACAGCATTAATAAATTAGTCTTTCCTTTCCCTATCAATTTAATTCAATTAAAGACAATTACATTTTTTAAGTATAATCCTCCCAGGGGTATGAATAATTCTGGCCTTACCCGTTGCTAACTTTTAAACTTTTAACTAAAATGAGCAAATGCAAATCATTTCACATCATTTTAACACCAACTTGATAATAAAAGGTATATATAAACTTGTAAAATGTTAAATTCTGAAAGATAAAACTTTATCGTATCTCTTTCACACTGTTACATTTACTCTGTATCTGAACAGTGTCCAACCCGAGATGATTCCCGGTCAATTAGATCCCTGTCGTCATCATGGTCGACCGAGAGAACGTCTCCTCACTGCCAACAATGTGACCTCTGACCCAGCCAGGACCAGCATAAAGTCTCTCAGCACCGTCACCGTCTCTGTTGGCTTGTTAAACATCCGCTCACTCACCAACAAAGAGTCTTTCGTTTCCAGACTTTTGAGGGAAAAGCAGTTTGACTTCTTATGCTTGACAGAGACCTGGCAGAAGAAAAACGATCTTACACATTTAAACAGGGCAGCGCCAGATGGGTATTCTCACATCAGTCAACCACGCTCTGAAGGACGAGGAGGCGGTGTCGCAGTGCTCTTCAGAGAAAAGTGGCTTGTATCTCCTGTGAGTGTCCCCCCTTACAACTCTTTTGAATCTATAGTACTGCAAATCCACTTATCAGTACCCACCATTTTAGCCACCATCTATCGCCCTCCTGAACCCAACAAGGCATTTTTAAGCGATTTCTCCTCTCTTTTAACATTTTTGTGGTCCTTATCCCCAAATATTATCGTAGTGGGTGATTTCAACATTCACATGGACAAATTCAGCAAGACTCTGACACGTGACTTTTATTATTTGTTGGACGATTTTGGAATGCAGCAATATGTTGACTTTTCTACACACAGCCAAGGTCACATTCTGGATCTTGTCTGCTGCTCTGCTTTATCGCTTTCTAGCTGTACAGCATTAGAAATGCCCATCTGTGACCACAAACTAATTTCATTTACAGTCACTTTACCACTATTCAGTCTAGTTTCATCTTCTTCCAAACGTCAGTAGCTCTGGTACATCTGACAAAATCACAAATACATTTATAGACAAAATTACAGAGATGTTGTGGTCTGACTCTACAACAATGCATGGGAAAGACATTCTGCAGAGCAAAACATCCCTTTGCCTGGATGTTAGTTTTTCTCAATTGTTTTGGTGAATTTCTCTACACAGAATCAAAATGTTTACTACTATTATTTCCACCTCCAAGTAGCAGTTTCTCCTTCCTTCCCACACGCTGTAAATATGTTTGGACATGCATCAAGTCTCTGCTGCTTGATAACTGGCATAACTGGAGGTGAAGCGGCTAGCTTGCTAACATCGCGGCTGCTAACCGGGACGAGGCCAACGCCCGGCAGCTAACCCAGCTACCCGAGAAAACAACCAGTGGAAAACGACGCGTTGGATTGACAGCAGGCAGAGGTAAAACTCTGCCTTGTCCGTAAGTACCGCTATCCACCACAGTCAGCTGAACAGCGAGAGATCGGCTGTGCTTGGACAACGCGTCTGGCCCAGGGTGTCTGTGTTCACAGAGCGACAGTGCGGCTAGCTTGCTGCGGCTAGCTTGCTAACATCGCGGCTGCTAACCGGGACGAGGCCAACTCCCGGCAGCTAACCGACCTAACCGAGAAAACAACCAGTGGAAAACGACGCGTTGGATTGACAGCAGGCAGAGGTAAAACTCTGCCTTGTCCGTAAGTACCGCTATCCACCACAGTCAGCTGAACAGCGAGAGATCGGCTGTGCTTGGACAACGCGTCTGGCCCAGGGTGTCTGTGTTCACAGAGCGACAGTGCGGCTAGCTTGCTGCGGCTAGCTTGCTAACATCGCGGCTGCTAACCGGGACGAGGCCAACGTCCGGCAGTTAACCGACCTAACAGAGGACAAAACCAGTGGAAAACGATACGTTGGATTGACAGCAAGCCGAGAGAGACAGCGCAGTGGCCTCCAACTGCTGAGTAGGAGCCTTAAGGAAGCGACAGGCAAAAAGAAGCGAAATAATGCCTCCAAAAGGATCCAAGACCGACGGGAGACAAGATGAGGACTATGTATCACTCACGCAAGTCAAAGAGTTGCTGAGCCAGCAAAAGCAAATGTATATGGAGTTACTCCAACAACAACAGGACAATTTTAAGGGTTTTGTTAAAATCATTGTGGACACTACTAACACCAGAATGGACGCAATGACACGAGAACTACAGGACATTAAAACCAGCCTGCAATTTACACAGAAAGATATTGACGACATTAAAGTAGAAAGTGCTAAGCACAAGAACCGAAGTGACACGGTGCAGTCAGACATATTTAAAGTATGTGAGGGTATGATGACTATCACTGATAAAATGGAGTACCTTGAGGGGCAATCAAGGAGAAACAATCTGGTTTTTGATGGAATTACTGAATCACCAAATGAGACTTGGGCTGAGACTGAGGAGAAAGTGAAAACTATTTTAAATGAAAAGCTAAACTTTCAACATAAGGTTGATATTGAGAGAGCTCACCGCACCGGTAAACATAGAGGAGACAGACCCAGGCCCATTGTTGTCAAATTTTTACGATACAAGGACAGATCAACTATTCTGCAGAGCACCAAGGCACTTAAGGGATCTAAGATTTTCATTAACGAAGACTTCACGGATGCAGTAAGGAAAAGGAGGGCGGAACTAATGCCGGACTTAAAAGCAGCACGTCAAAGAGGGGACATCGCTTACCTACGTTATGATAAGTTGATCACCCATCCACGTACTAGTACCCCTAAATTATCCAACAATGTATGACAGACAGCCAGACATAGCTGACGTTCACTTCTGAAAGAGAAACATGAAACAGATCACGGCCTATGAGGATATAGAGCTACCAGTATTCCAACACAGAAACTATCATCAGCAAGATATTGAAACTGACATTGATCCTGATAACAACTTCTATAATGTCAGCAATGATAGTTGTCACTATTACAGCGATGATCAGTTCAACAACAGCATTAAAACAGAACAAAAGCTGTCAATAATTCACTTTAATAGCAGAAGCCTTTATGCAAATTTTGACAGCATCAAACAATACCTCCAACAACTTTCACAGACCTTCAATGTTATTGCCTTATCAGAAACTTGGCTCAATAGTGATAAGGGCATAGATTTTGAAATAAATGGTTATGAAATGGTTTGTAAGAACAGAGAAAACAAAAATGGAGGGGGAGTAGCTTTATATGTTGACAAGAAGATTAATTATAAGTTGATCGAAACAATGTCAACTGTGATGGACAACATGTTTGAATGTGTGACTATAGAAATACTCGTGGAAAAAAGGAAAAATGTCTTAGTGAGTTGCATTTATAGAGCCCCTGGATCAAACATTGAAGTACTCAACAACTGGATAGAAGAAAAATTTATAACAATTAATCAAAAAATAACATTTTTCTGTGGGGATTTCAATATTGACCTTCTCAATCCAAATAAACATAGAATGACTGAAGAATTTATTAACACCATGTTCAGTTTAAGCCTGTATCCTAAAATCACCAGGCCCAGTCGCATTACATCGCACTGCGCTACCTTAATTGATAATATTTTTACAAATGTGCTGGAAAATAATTTAACTAGTGGAATATTAATGAATGACATAACTGATCACTTACCAGTGTTCATAGTCTACGACTGTAAGTGCAAAACAGACGATCAAAAAATAGAGACGCATTACAGACGGGTTACGTCTGAAGAGACACTAAAAGCTCTAGAAGCTGAGTTGTTGGCCTACGATTGGAGATTAATATATAAAATGAATGATGTGAATTTAGCATATGAAGAATTTTTAAAAACATTTAAAATATTATATAACAAGCACTGCCCAATCAAACAATATAACAGGAAAAGCATTCAAAAAAATGAACAGTGGATCACAAAAGGAATACAAAAGGCATGTAAAAAGAAAAACAAACTTTATAGAGAATTTCTAAAACATAGAACGTCTGAATCAGAAAACAAATATAAGAAATATAAAAATAAGTTAACTAATATTATAAAAACATGTAAAAAGGACTATTATCATAAATTACTGGATAGGAATAAAAACAACATTAAGGAAACATGGAATATTTTAAATAGAGTTATTAGAAAATCTAACAATAACAACTATCCAGACTATTTTATAGATAATGAACAGAATATTACTGATTTGAAAAGTGTCGTCAATAATTTCAATAGATTTTTTGTTAATATAGGACCTCAATTAGCAGAAAAAATACCGACTACAAAAACTGCAACTCAGCAATATCTAATTGAGAATAATCCCAGCTCCTTATATCTCAACCCTGTACTAGAAGAAGAAATCATAAACATTGTGAATAACTGTAAAAATAAGACTTCCACTGACTGTGATGATCTGGACATGAAAACTATTAAAATAGTAATTAAAGGAATCTCTAAACCACTAACTTATATTTGCAATTTATCATTTCAAACAGGATCATTTCCCAACAAAATGAAAATAGCTAAGGTCAAACCAATGTATAAAACTGGCAACAAACACCTCTTCACTAACTACAGGCCTGTCTCTCTTCTCCCACAATTTTCTAAAATCCTGGAAAAACTCTTTAAGAAAAGACTGGAACAATTCATAGAAAAACATTCGCTACTTATTAGCAGTCAATATGGATTCAGAGCAAACCGGTCAACATCGCTGGCTGTAACTGACTTAATAGAAGAAATAACCAACGCAACAGATAGTAAGAAACTGGCAGTAGGGATATTTATAGATCTAAAGAAAGCTTTTGATACAATAAATCATGAAATCTTACTTAAAAAATTAGAACGCTATGGAATTAGGGGAGTAGTTTCTGACTGGATGAGGAGTTATTTAAAGAGCCGGAAACAATTTGTGAAATTGGGAGATGTGGAATCTGATTGGCAGGAGACTGTCTGTGGAGTACCACAAGGATCAGTATTGGGACCAGTTTTATTTAATCTTTATATAAATGATATCAGTAAAGTGTCCAATGTATTAAAATTTATCTTATTCGCTGATGACACAAATATTCTAGCCTCTGGCGACAATTTAGAGCATCTTCTCTCAACAGTCACTTCAGAGATTAGTAAGTTAAAGATATGGTTTGACCATAACAAATTATCCCTAAATTTGGACAAGACGAAAATCATGGTCTTTGGGAACTGTTATAAAAATACTGAAATCCAAGTTCAAATAGAGGACGTAACTCTACAAAGGGTTTTTGCTAATAAGTTCCTCGGTCTAATAATAGATGACAAAATCAGTTGGAAACCTCATATTAAACATTTACAGAGTAAACTCAGTAGAAGTATATCCATATTGGCTAGAGCTAGACATGTATTGAATGCTAAATCACTTCATATTCTATATAACTCTCTGATTTTACCATATCTATCATATTGCTGTGAAGTGTGGGGAGTTAATTACAAGAGCTCTTTACATCCGGTAACCGTCCTACAGAAACGAGCCATTAGAATCATCCATAATGTCGGTTATTATGAGCATACAAACCCACTCTTCATAAAATCCAGAATTCTCAAATTTGACGAGCTTGTAGAATTTAAAATGGCTCAGTTTATGTTCAAAGTATCTAAAAAGTTGTTACCTGAGCACATACAGAGCACGTTTTCTGAAAGAGAAGGGGGGTATAACTTAAGGGGTCACTCAAACTTCAAGATCCGCAATTTTAGAACAACAAGAAAAAGCTTCTGTATTTCAATTAAAGGTGTAAAGTTATGGAACAAGTTACATGAAGATTTAAAACAAAGCAATAGTTTAACACAATTCAAAAGAAAGTACAAAGAGGTAATTTTCAATAGATACACATATGGGTGACAGAAAGCAATAAGGTGTGTATTGCAGATAACTTGGTGTAAGGGTTTAGAAAGACAAACCAGCATAAAATGGGAAAATGTATAGGTAAATATTAGTAACTGTTACTTCTGACTGCCACTTTGATTTTGATTTTTTTAATGACAGTAGGACTCTAAAGTTTCAAGTGTTTAGGGGGTAGGAGTTTATAAGTTCTCACTTCTTCCTACCCCATTTTGAGCATGATATGTTAACTGAAACAAAAAAATCTGTATTTTCTCTTCTTTCTTATGCACTTCTTGTTACTGTGCACTATTTTATTTTTATATTTGTATCATGTTCGAATAAATTTCATTTCATTTATCATTTATCATAACTTAGCGGAGTACGGCGACGACAGGCGCTTAAATTCCTTAATAAAAGTGTGTTTTGTTTTTGTTTCTTATGTTTTTTAATGTTTTTTAATGTTTTTATCTTTACTTTTCATCTATTTATTAATGTCACATACAGTTTTTATGAAATGCCTTGCTGCTGAAATGTGCTACACAAATAAAATTTGATTGATTGATTGATTGATAACTTATGTCATGTCCGTAAAATTAAAATTTAATGAATGAGGAATTCCTTGTAGAACTAAAAGTCATCACCCCATTGTTTGGGTCATTACACACAAATCTGTCAATATTATAAATTTCTTCACAATTCTTTCCCAAATATTTTGCACAAAGGTTGATACTACCCCACCTTGTCTCTTCTTACTGTGATTTCTTATCGCTGTATACACTTGGATTATAAAATCTAGTTGAGGCTTAAACCAAATTTCTGGAATGCATGAATGAAGTTGAGAAGATTGACTTCTCTCCTTTCTTAATGTTAAGATATAGTTGAGCTGCTTCCACAATTATATTATTTTTTTTTCAGTTTTCCTTTCTTTTTGGGCAGTGCTTTTTATTATCTCTACCATGAATAAAACAAATTCTTCCTTCATCGTGAGTACAGTGTGATCTTTGTTCTTGTTACATCCCTGACAAACAGAACTCCAAACTTCGACAGAGAGCCCAGTCATGCCATCGATCCAACAGACACACCGCAACAGTCCCTCTGCCTTGGGACTTTCTCAAAATATTCATTTATTCTTGTTTTTGAGGAATGAACTATCAACTAAACTAGTTTGTACTAATTGCTTTGAGAAATTCACTTGTCAGTTTTAATTTCGGTTGTAACTCATTTTGACAAGTCCCAACAGGAAACAGAGTGGTTCTGATGGCGTGCCAGAGAGTGATCAAGAACACTTTTTATAGTGCCAAGTAATAAGCAGATGAAGAAATGAAAGAGTTTAAAACATCAAACAACTTAAGTAAATGAGGGAGGAGTGAGGAATAATGAAATAACAACTAGGAATTTTGGAATTGAAATAATAAATAGGATTATCAATAAAATAGTAGGACTTACCAAACTATTAAAAACATAAATAGCAGTAAAAGATTGATATTAGAAAACTTGATAATGTTGCAAAGAACTCAAATAAAATTTTATTGAAAAATCTTAAAATATAAGAAATAGTTATAGACTTAATCTTGAATAAATGTGTCTCTAAATGTATGGACTTAGTAAAAATTAAGAACTTGTCATGAAATGTTTTTGTTTTTATCTTTTATTGATTTAGTTATTTTTTTTTTTTTATTTTTAGACCAGATAATTTAAATTTGTGTCCATCTTTCATACAGTTTTAATATCTGCTAGAATATTTCTGAATCAATTGAATTGGCAAAACTCAAACAGTTTGTTTTACAGTGTGGACGCCTCTAGCTGTTTTCCATTGCCACTCCTCTTTTTGTCAACCAAAACACACCTTCCTGTTTCTCATTTCCTTGCTGTCCACTATTTTGAATGTCAGACTTTCCTTTTGTGAAACAGCTCTCAGACAATTTTTCTCTTCTTCATCTGAAGCCTGAAGCCATAATTTCATTCATTCTAGGTGAGTTTCTTTTTGATCAAATTTAAAAATTTAAATGCCTATGTGAAACAATACATACATAAAATATATCATTATGATTTTATGATTTATCTTCCAGTCTCTGTTCTTGGTCATGGATGACTTTGTTCGTGACACACTAGCCAAGGCTGGTCTGAGTGACTTGATTAAAGTATTTAAAGGTAACGAATTACACTGTTACTTTTGTCATCATAGGATAATGTTACAAGAAAGTTAAAAATACATCGATTCACAAATACCTGTTAAATATATTACAATAATAATCTTTTGAACACAAAGATAAATGTGACCATGAATATGTTCTTGTAGTAAAAAGTCACTTTATTCTGCTTTTTAAGGACACATAGTGCCTCCCAGAGGACAAAAGGACAAACTGTTCTTCAAATATTGGCATGACTGATTTCTAATGAGATGTTCTTTGATTACAGATGAAGGGATTGATACAGAAACTTTTTATATGCTTCAGGATGCAGACATCGAAAAGTTGATTCCAAAAATGGGATCAAGGTTAAAATTCAAAAAGTTAATCAGACGGTTAAAGGTATGTCCTGTGCTTTTAAAAAAAAAACTTTCACTAGTGTGGATATATGCTTTTACATATTATTATTATTATTATTATTATTATTATTATTATTATTATTATTATTATTATTATTATTGAAAAATATTCCATTGATAATAAAGACTGAACAGATTTGGAAAAATATTTTATCACTAGGCAGAACAAACCCCAAATGAGAGCCCAAATCATTTTCCAACACATGTAAGTCAAACATATTCTTATTTTAGTTTAAAGTGAAGTATTTTATCCTAACATCTGTGATATGGCTACTTAGCTTTAGTGTTCAATTATAAAAGCTTTTTACCAAGGTTATTTTATTTGCAGGGTCACCAGAAAGGTGAAGAAGAAACTGGTATGACTGAGGTGAGAAGGAATAATTATATATATATATATATATATATATATATATATATATATATATATATATATATATATATATATATATATGTTGTGGTACTCGAAGTTGGTCTTGGTCTTAAGACCGGTCTTAAGACCATTTTTTGATGGTCTCGGTCTCGTCTCGGTCTCGGGCTCTGAGGACTCGGCATTTTATTTCAAGACCAGTCAAGACCGCAACTGTGAAAATATCACTAAACGTACAGCATTCTGTCCACTTTATTTGTTAACATCTTTGTTTTCAGTGGATGCAAAACGCACCGATTAAAATCCAAGCAACTACGTGTTTCTGTTACTCCCCCCCCCTCCCCACCTTTCACTCGAGCGCGGTGCTCCAGGACATGCGCAGTGGTTTCCTCTCAGCGGCAGAAAATGTTTGTCTAATCGTCAGTAATATAATAGCGCTACATAAATAGTAAGACATCTGATGGCCACAGCTAACTCAGCAGCGCTTCGCTTTCACAGACGGTGGGGACAACGTCTAACTTTTTTCATCACTTAGAAAAGTAGCTCAAAGAAGGTAAGCTCCGTTAACGTGATGTTATCAAAGCTAGCTGTACAGAGACACATAAGCATTGTGATGAAAAATGTTATCACTCACTGTGCTGAATTATTGTGCGGAGGTGTTGACTGACTTGTCGCATATATGGGACAACGCTATGTCCAAAAGTCTGCAATATAGTGAGGTGACATTCAGAAACAGTCGATTCTTCTCCACGGCTCTTTACTTATTAGATAGGACTGGAGTGTCACTGAGAGCCGTTGTTTTATCAGATAGCCATACGCTGTCAGGATAGCATACATGCATTAAGCATTAAGAAATCCGACCGTCAGAGGAGTTGTCTGTTCACCATACGCAGCAAGTTATGATGAACTTAAGTCATTAAATTGTTTTCAATGATAACTATATAGATATACATGTGTTGTCATGGTTTCAAAGTGTATTTAAAGCAGGTCTGGCTGCAGCTGGAGTCAGCTACAACACACGCCCGTGTAAAACTCACTTAACCGCTAAGTCAGGATGCCATACACAGTTAATAACAAAGTGTCTGACGATCTACGTCATGATTCTATGTTGTTGATTAAATGAAATCTTATGGTAATGACGTGTCTGACAGATATAGCCGGTGTTCTATCAGATAGCCATACGCTGTCAGAATAGCATACATGCAGTGAGTACCATGCCAGCGCATGCGCATTAAGTCCGACCGTCAGTGTAGTTGTTAGTATACGCAACAAGTTATGACGAAAATAAGTAATTAAATTGTTTATAATATGACATAATGTGATAACTAGATGGATATACATGCGTTGTCGTGGTTTCAAAGTGTGTTTAAAGCAGGTCTGGCTGCAGCTGGATGCCATACAACTGTTAATAACTGTTAATAATGATCTACGTCATGATTCTATGTTGCTGATTAAATAAAATCATATGGTAATGACAGCATATGCATATCTGAGCTAAGTGTAAGACTATCTGACAACGTATGCTGACCTGACAGAACACCGTGATCTGACCTGACAGAACACCCGTTCTTTGTTCTTGTAATGCTCTGTGTACACTGCATCATTATTTTATTTTATTATGTACGTTAATATTTAAATTAACAAATAACTAAAACACAAGAACAAAAGAGCACGCAGAGCATGCACATTGCTCTTTGATTGTTTTTGTTCAAAGTGGCAGCTGTAATGTCTGCCATGGTGTCAGACTATCTGGTTTCATGTACTAGGATAGAGTTTGAAAACAGTCACGATGAGCGCCTTCTGTTTGGTTACTTGCTTGTTGCTCCTTGGTCAGTGTTCATAGTTGAGCGTCAGGGCATTGCCTCAATTGCTATGTTTAATGGTGCAGACAGTGGTGGCTTCTTATATGAGCAATATGGGCAAATGCCCAGGGCGTTATGTTTTTAGGGATGGCACGAGACCATCACACTTTTTAGCACATAAATGGAATATTTAATATTAGTAAAATGTATTAAGTATTTCATATCTAGGTGTTTTATGGTAATATGGATCTTTCAGATTATTTTGAGAAGCAATTTTGATCATATTTTACATTTTATTGTGTCATGTAGCGCGGGCCGCTGGTCTTGGTCTTGACTCGGTCTCGACTCCCTTCGGTCTTGGTCTTGACTTGGTCTCGGACCCCAAAAGTCTTGGTCTTGTCTCGGTCTCGATACACTCTGGTCTTGGTCTTGTCTTGGTCTCGGGTTAGGTGGTCTTGAACACAACACTGATATATATATATATATATATATATATATATATATATATATATATATATATATATATATATAGTTCTTTGACATGGCCACCATTCATCTTTTATCTCATAAATCATAAGACATCATACGTATGTTATTATTATGTTTTTTTTAGTCTACTTGGAAAATGTATAATTAGTATAATGAAAATGCCAGTGTAATAAAATAAACATTATGAACTTTAAACAATTTTATAATGGAAAAGCATTTTTAAGTTTAGTCAAACTTTTCTGTTCATCTTCAGGTTTTACCTTCTACAAGCGATACAGGTGAGAAATACAAGATCAAAGTCTTTTCATGCACATTGACATTAAAACAACTGCTGAAGATAAACCAATACGAGTAACTTTTTGTTTTTTAAAACAAGGAAAACGAAAATCTGGCCAACAGTTGGGCAGCAAAGGACAACCAGCAGCAAAAAGGAAGTGTGAGACAAATTCGTCAACAGGTATTTCTTTTTATACACATTGTACCAACATAAAAATAATAATATTGGTATACTTAAATTACAGCTCTGCATCTTTGCTTCTGTTTGTAGAAACAGAAGCAAAGATGTTAAATACAGTGAGAAACACGATGGGGGACATCTATGCCATGTTGCAAGATGACAGTGATCTCAATAAGATCTTGAAGTAAGTAGATTTTAAGTTGAAAATAAACCAAGAAAAATTTTTTAAACTAGAAAAAACATTCCTGGATATCTAGAGGTGCAATTTCACAGATGCAATTTCACAGACTACTAAAAGGTTTGCATCTTCTTGTTTTTCTTGTCTTTTTTTTTACATTTGAGCTTTTGTTAAACCTTCCCATATTTTCTTATGTGTAGACACACACTTTAAAGCTGAGTTGCTCAATAATGGCTACATTTTCTACAGAACTAAAATCAAGAATCTGGAGACAGAAAAGAAGGAGCTGGTTGGTGTGTTTGGTAAAACTGGAGCTGGAAAGACGTCTTTGATAAATGCTGTCCTTGAAGAGAAGAATCTTTTGCCCTCTGGAAGTGTCAGTGCCTGCACCTCAGTCATGATTAAAGTGGAGGGTAACAGGCAAAATGAAAAATACGAGGCGGAGATTGAATTCATTTCACCTGAAGTAAGCTAAAAATATACTTACAAAAGTCTGATGAAAATGTTACTTCTGTAATTTTACACGTCACTTGAAAAGCAATTCGTCTTTTATTTTTTTAGGACTGGGAAGATGAATTGGGGTCACTGTTTTCTATCATTAAGAAAGGAAATCAAGAAACGGAAGACAATGTTGATGATTCTGATGAAGAATACCATGATGCCGCTGATAAGCTGACGGCTCTGTATGAAGATGAATGGAAGGAAAAATCCTGCGAACAACTCATGGAGACGAAGTACTTCAAAGAAATTCCAGAATTTCTTTGTTCAACAAGCAAAACCTTGGTCTTTGAATCAGTAAGATGCAAAGGTTTTAACAGTAATTTCCTGCATCAATTCAGCAATATATGTGTACATATCATAATTATATAATTTTTTATATTGATTTTTTAATTGTACAATTCTGATACATACATACAATAATACATGCACATGTTTACATGAAGGTGGGGCACATAGAGCTTACTGTAACCCTCTCAATTGAAAATGAGAGGCTTACAGTAGAATTTCATTGCTTTCAGCTGTCATAATTTATTACTAATATTATGACTACTATTATGTTTTGCAGGCTAAGGATCTATCTACAGATATTGTCAAATATACAAGGGATGCTGCAAAAAACGAAGACTATGACAAAATAAAGAAGTGGTACTGGCCACTTGTGAAGTGTGTGACTGTCAGGGTACCAGATAATCCTTTTCTCCAACACGTCACACTTGTGGACCTTCCTGGAAATGGAGACCGCAATAAAAGCAGAGATACAATGTGGAAAGGGGTAATTTATCCTTCACAACTATATTGTCACATTTTATACACACACACACACACACATATATATAAAAATAAAATAAAAAATTCCCTTCTCACCCTCCGTGGGTGGTCTCTTTCATCCTCTGAGCTCGGGTCCTCTACCAGAGGCCTGGGAGCTTGAGGGTTCTGCGCAGTATCTTGGCTGTGCCTAGAACTGAACATTTCTGGACTGAGATGTCTGATGTTGTTCCTGGGATCTGTTGTAGCCACTGCTCCAGTTTGGGGGTGACTGCCCCGAGGGCCCCGATGACCACAGGCACCACTGTGGTCTTCACCTTCCAGGCCTTCTCCAGTTCCTCTCTGAGGCCCTGGTATTTCTCCAGTTTCTCATGCTCCTTTTTCCTGATGTTGTGGTCACTTGGTATTGCTGCATCCACCACAACGGCTTTCCTCTGTTCTTTATCCACCACCACAATGTCCGGTTGGTTCGCCATTACCATCTTGTCTGTCTGGATCTGGAAGTCCCACAGGATCTTAGCTCGGTCATTCTCCACCACCTTTGGGGTGTTCTCCACTTTGACCTCGGGGCTTCCAGTCCATATTCTGCACAGATGTTCCTGTACACTATGCCCGCCACTTGGTTATGTCGTTCCATGTACGCTTTCCCTGCCAGCATCTTGCACACTGCTGTTATGTGCTGGACTGTCTCAGGGGCCTCCTTGCACAACCTACACCTTGGGTCTTGTCTGGTGTGGTAGATCTGAGCCTCTATTGCTCTGGTGTTTAGGGCCTGTTCCTGGGCGGCCAGGATGAGGGCCTCTGTGCTGTCCTTGAGTCCAGCTTTCTCCAGCCATTGGTAGGATTTCCTGATATCAGCCACTTCAGTTATTTGTCGGTGGTACATCCCATGTAGGGGCTTGTCCTCCCATGATGGTTCCTCCAGCACCTCGTCCTCTGTTCCTCATTGCCTGAGACATTCGCTGAGCACATCGTCCGTTGAGGCTTTGTCCTTGATGTATTTATGGATCTTGGATGTTTCATCCTGGACAGTGGCTCTCACACTCACTAGTCCTTACATACTTTTCAGTTGGCCAACATTTCTAAAAATCCTTTTTTTTTGTATTGGTCTTAAATAATATTATAATTTTCTGAGATACTGATTTTGGGGTTTTCACTAGCTGTCAGCTCTAATCATCAACATTAAATGAAAAATATATTTGAAATATTTCAGTCTGTGAGTAACGAATTAATATAATAAACTAGTTTCACTTTTTGAATGGAAATACTGATTTAAATCAACTTTTTCATGATATTCAAATCTTCTGACCAGCACCTAATATATAAAATGCTTTTTTTTTTCAGATTGTTGGAGACTGCTCTACCGTCTGGGTTGTCACCGAAATCAATCGAGCAGCATCAGAGCAAGAATCTTGGGACATCCTGAAAAATGTTGCCAGTCAGATTGGAAACGGTGGCGAGTGTCGACACATTCACATTGTCTGCACCAAGTCTGACGATATTGACGATTCACATGAACTGTGAGTTCACTGCTATGCTAAAAGTGTATTGCTAAATAAAACTCAAAGGGCAAAAAGCCATAGATGGTCTACTACGTTGTTTCATGTTTTATTTTACTGTCAGAAGATTCCTAGGTCTGCCAAGCTCCAATAGATATTTTCTTCTCTTTTAGCACCAAAGCAGAAACTCAGGCCTTGATACTTAAGAGAAATGCAAAAGCCAAATTAAGTGTGGGAAAAGAACTCAACAAACTGGACAAGATTAAAGTGAGTTTGGTATACTGATAAAATGTGTAGCACAATGTTTGTCAACCATTAAAAACATAAAGAATTTCTACGTTAACAAATTATATTAATGTGTCCTAGAAACACTTCAGTGATGAGTGTTTTCAGGTGTTCACTGTGAGCTCCAGAGAATTTTTCAGAAAGAGAGATCTAAGTCCAGAGGACACTGGTAGGTTGTGTCAATCTGTGTGAAACATTATTACAGCTTTGCAGAACCACAAACAGTGTGAAGTTTATTATATAAATATAACTATAGACATGATTTGTTTTCACAGAAATACCCAAACTTCAGGAATTTTTGCAAAATCTCAATGACTGTCACTCAGAGACATTAAACTATGTGTCTGGAGCTCATGGGATCCTCTCTTTGATTCATGGGGCAAACTTAAGAAAACAGGTAAGGGTAGCAAGTTAAATGTTTTTTAGTGTATTTAGCTGTTTTATTTGCTTTAAGAAAATTTTAATTCAGCACAAATAAAGATAACTTAATTAGTCATATTATTTTTCAGGGGTTCTAAATTAAAATAGATTTGCAGAGTCTGAAAATGTCCTAAACAATAATGTTTTTCTAGGATGACAGAATTAAGGAGGTGTTTGAAGCTCTTGAGAAAAATCTAACCCTTCAAACTAAATCAATCAAAAATGAAATGATGAAGATTTCCAAAGTTTTTGAAGAACGCCTTCAAGAAGGAGTTGAGAGATCCAAAAACTCATATGGAAACATCTTGACGTCTACCCTCTATCCCCGTGTATGTGTGCTGATAAGGAAGTACATCTTTGTAATGTAGCATAGTTTTGTCACATATGTTATTAAATTTGATTAATTTCTCTCTCTCTCTCTCTTTTTCATTCCCCCAGAAAAGGGATGGTCGGGGATTTCATAAGCAACTGAAAAAAGCAGTAGAAAATGAAGGGGTCTGCAGACCTAAGAAAGGAAGAGAAATGAACATCAACATGAACTTGACGTCCCCTCTGACTGACAGCATTGATGAGGAATTCAGAACCACTTTTCCGTAAGACCTTCATGAGCACATAGAGGGCCTCTACAAATATGTTACTGCAACATCGGTTACAAATAAAATTCACTGACGTTCCTGTTCCCAATTACATCTATAAAATATATAAAACACCTATAATACACCACATTATATTTTTAAAATCTACGTAGTGCCCCAAATCATTCATTATAGCCTGAATGATTTTCACATTTTGATATTATTGACGATATTCAGTATTTTTTTATGTTGCAGAAATGATGGAAAATGTGGCCCATTCAAAGGAGTGATTTATGGTTTTTCAATTGTCACTAAAGAACTAAAAGAGAAGTACAAAGATGTGGAACTGCAGCTGATATCTCTGGAGTCAGAGGTAAAAATGAGAAACATGACTTTTTAGAAACACATAAAATAACGAAAGGCTTTTATGTTGACTAAACCTGAGATTTCAAAAAAATATGTCATAAATAAATAAGTAGATACATATATGTGTGTTATTTATGACAATAGTTGAATACTTTATCTTTGTAGTAAAACTGTGTTACTTAAATTATTTTTTGAATTATCTTTGTTTTTTAGGAAGAACGCCTGAAGATAAGTCTGAACAAAAATATTCGTAAGGGCAAAAAAACAGTCTACCGGAGTCTAGCAAAAACCATTGGGGAAACAATGCAAGACTGCTATAATAGTAAAAAATATATATATATCATGTTATTACAGTAATTTACATGTATGTTTAGGTATTATTCATTAAAACCTAAAACATTGTTTTCCAGAAGCAGCAGCATTTAGAGGAACTGGCACACTGCAGAACATGCGGGACACTATAGAGAATCACGTACATAGATCAAAGAACACCATGTTTGAAGAGGCTAAAAAGGTCATGATGAACCACCTGGACAACTTGATGGTTTGTTACTTTTAATACGCTAACAGTGAAATATACAGGTGCCGGTCATAAAATTAGAATATTGTGATAAAGTTCATTATTTTCCATAATGTCATGATAAAAATTAAATTGTCATATATTTTAGATTCATTGCACACCAACTGAAATATTTCAGGTCTTTTATTGTTTTAATTTTGATGATTTTGGCAAACAGCTCATGAAAACCCAAAATCCCTGTCTCAAAAAATTAGAATATTATGAAAAGGTTCTCTGAACGAGCAATAAAAATAATCATCTGAATCAACAAAGTAACTCTAAACACCTGAAAAAGATTCCTGAGGCCTTTAAAAACTCCCAGCCTGGTTCATTACTCAAAACCGCAATCATGGGTCAGATTGCTGACCTGACTGCTGTCCAGAAGGCCATCACTGACATCCTCAAGCAAGAGGGTGAGAAACAGAAAGAAATTTCTGAACGAATCAGCTGTTTGCAGAGTGTTATATCAAGGCACCTCAGTGGGAAGTCAGTAGGAAGGAAAAAGTGTGGCAGAAAACGCTACACAACGAGAAGAGGTGACCGGACCCTTCCGGGTGAGAAACAAACAGAGGGTGTTTCTCACCCTCTTGCTTGAGGATGTCAGTGATGGCCTTCTGGACAGCAGTCAGGTCAGCAGTCTGACCCATGATTGCGGTTTTGAGTAATGAACCAGGCTGGGAGTTTTTAAAGGCCTCAGGAATCTTTTTCAGGTGTTTAGAGTTACTTTGTTGATTCAGGTGATTATTTTTATTGCTCGTTCAGAGAACCTTTTCATAATATTCTAATTTTTTGAGACAGGGATTTTGGGTTTTCATGAGCTGTTTGCCAAAATCATCAAAATTAAAACAATAAAAGACCTGAAATATTTCAGTTGGTGTGCAATGAATCTAAAATATATGACAATTTAATTTTTATCATGACATTATGGAAAATAATGAACTTTATCACAATATTCTAATTTTATGACCAGCACCTGTAAATTACATTACCGTACTCTCCACTCTGTTATCGTACCCATATTCTGATCCACACGAAGCTGTGAAAAAGTTCATGGCTTCTTTCTCTTGTTTCTGTTTCCTGTCTTTCTAAAGTGTCTTGATGAATTTTCTTATGCATGTGCAATCTGTAGATCAGTGGAGAGATTCTTGATAAAAAACATATGGCTAAAATGTGACCCCTTATTAAAAATACTCCTCCACTATGGTGTGAATAAAAACAAGTATCAGGCATTTTGACAATAATCACATCCCATTAATCTTGAAATTAACTTTTGACTGAACCAAGTGATAAAAGGTTTAACTCTAAATCAGGTGGACGTCCTGAAAACACTGGAGGACACCATGAGGGAATCGATTGAGCTCTCACTGAAGACTGATGATCTTTCACTTCCAGGTAAAATTTCAGCTCTTAAAAGAATCTATTTAAAAAGATATTTCACAGAAAGCCCTAATTAAAACTGTTTTCTTAGATGTTTCAGCACAGCTGGAGAGGGTCCAAAAACTACGTGATGAGCTGAGAAGCTGCTAAAACAGGGAACATATTTGAGGTAAAGAACATAATCTGTAAATTGCACCTTTACTGAATGATTCAACAAAAACTTTAAGCTCTAATTGTGGTTTTTAATTCAACAGATGTTCTCATTGGAGGGATTCGTCATCATCTGCATCTGCAGCCCTTCAGGATGAAAAACTGTGAAAAGAAAAAAAATCATGTAATTTTCTTTTCCACTTCTTTCATCATTTTTTTTTTCTTTAAATATTTGCAACAATTTTCATGTTGTTTATTAAAGCCTGAATATGGAAAAACTTAGAAAGTAAAATTGAAATCAGATCCCTATTTTGTCCCATAGGGAGAATTGCTGGAAAAAGAAATAAAAGACATTTCCATTTTTGAATAGCTTTCTTTGATATTTTATATGTGAAAAAATGTTTTTGATTTTTAGTATAGGTTGATTACACTCCTTTACTCTTTGATATTCTCAGAAATGTTTGCATTACATTTGGAATTAAAATCAAATCAAAGTGTCTCTACTCAGTACTGCAGGACTTATTGCAGGAAAAAGAAATAGAAGACATTTCCATTTTGAAAAGTTGTCTTTGATATTTTATACGTGACAAAATGTTATTCATTTTTAGCATGTTGATTACACTTTTTTAACTCTTTATTTTTTACAAATGTTTGCATTACTTTTTTCTCTTGTTGAAGCTTACATGAAAAATGTGAAGACAAATAAAGTTACCATTATCTCCTGCTTCTGAAGATGACTAAACCTGTAATTATTCTCATTTTTTAGATGTTTAATTGTACTCCTAATGCATGTGTGTGATTTGGTATCACTGTACTAAAATTCACTAAGATGATCAGATAAATGTACATGAACAAGTCAGAGGATTTTTTTTAAAATTAATTTTCTGAGTTTTATTCACTGGGAAATTCATAACTATGATTATTGTTACACTTTCTACCATAGAGATGCAAATTACAAATAAATAAATAAAGTTATGTATGACACATTGTGTTTTTCACTCTTCAATTTAATTATTGAAAAAAATTATGATATATCACTTTCACTGCAGGTACCAACTAAGTGTTTGAAAGATCAGGGTGGATCTTTTTTAATATCTCCATGTTTTCATATTTCTTGAGTCTAGTCCTTCAGAACAATCTTATCTTGCCAAAGGAGGAAAATAACTGAAAGTAATTGGCATTTTATTTTGAAATCAAGGTCCCATGGAGAGGCAGAGAGGAGAGACACAGAATGTTTGTTTCTTAAAGTGTGAAATTTCGAAAAAGTTATTGTTGGAACTATTATGTGTTATCATTCTTACATGTGTATAGATTATTGATCTTACCATAGCAGTCTTATATTACTATAGATTATTGTGATTTTCATTTAGAAGTGTTGGCCTCTCACTGTGCCTGTGTTAAAACTTTAGACTGCTGTGTTGAAGATTTTTGACCCACTCTGTCTCTGCTGCAAGATAACTAATTGCTCCCAAGGGAAAGGACTAGATGACCTGTGTGTAGAACTTATAGACAAAACTTGCTTGCCTTTCGCCTCTTCTCTTTATCTCTCCCTTCTCTGAAAGTAATAGACAAGCTCTAACTGGACGTTATCAGAACGCGCGGTGGGCAGCTCGCTGGAGCGGTCCGCTGCGTCTTCTCCTTTCATGAAAGCTTGGTAAAAACTCACTTACGTTGTCTGTGGTTCTTTCTTATCTATGTAGGTTCAGAAAATACCTATCAGTTATGTTTACCTTCATTCTTAGTCTCAACTAATCTCTTCCTCAGTCATTTTTTGGAGAAAAAAAAAAAAAAAAGCTTTTATTGTGCATTTCCATGTGAAATTACATTAAAATACCACAGCAGTGTAAACTTTGAGATAAGCAGCGAAACACACAGAACTGTCTCAGAGTACACTCAGCACCATTAGCTCAGAAAGCACAGAAAGTTACTCAAAGCCCTTCAACAAATCCGTTCATTAAACACACGTGGAGAGTGCCTTGCAAAATTATTCATGTCACACTTTCACAAGTGGAAAACACACATTTCGGTATTTTACTGAGATTTTATGTGACAAACATAAATTAGTGCAAAATTATTGAGTGAAATAAAAATGAAATACAGTGTTCAACTTTTACTGTAAATAGACTTATAAAACATTTACATTTTGGGACAAAGATGACGTGTGAAATCTTCTCGTTCTATACTTGCATCGTTCTCCTCCAATAATACTTGTTTGCCCACATAACTAAGACATCTCCTTACTTCTAAAGCCAGGTTGAACCCTGGCTAAATATCCAAGTTCCCCAATTTTTTCTTTTCTTTCATTTCACCTACTCTGTTACAAGTTCTTCTGCATTGATTAAATTCAAATGATTTATATAGAACAATGTGAATTTGTATTCCACTCGTTGCACTCTTCACTCCAAGACCAAAATAAAATTCCCCGCAACAAACTGCATTTGGAATTCACATATAGTGAAAACAAGTCAACCTGTTTTGGTAGAAATCCAGCTGTTCTGTGAAGGCCTCAGATGTTTGTTGAAGAACACTGGAGGACCATTATCTGAAGAACAGTATCTTAGGATTATCTCCATTTCGTGGAGAATTGTTCAATCCGTCATCTAAAAATGAAGAGAGTGGGAGAAATCTGCAGATCAGGCAAGGAGAGCAATGCTAAAAGAACCCAGGAGGCTCATAGTGACTCTGGAGGAGCTGCACAGATCCACAGCTCAGCTGGAGGAGTACGCTTACAGGACAACTATTAGTTGTGCACTCTACAAAAACTGGAGAAGCCAAAAGAAATCCACTATTAAAATAAAAAATAAAAAAAAAACATGGGTTTACGTAAGCCAAGTAGGGAACACAGTGGGAGTAGTTGCTCTGGTCAAATGTTAACCGGGCTCTTACAACTCTTTGGCCTAAATAAAAACCCCAAAAACAACAAGACTAATGAATAACTAGACTATGCTGTGGGGATGTTTTCTTTGGCAGGGGTGGAAGAACTGGTCAAAGTTGTTGAGAGAATGGAGATGCTTTTAAAAAGATTTCAAAACCGCTAAATTATTTCGTAATTTCACAATTATGCACCACTTTTTGTCAGCCTATCAAGTAAAACCCCAATACAAATATTTCAGCCTGTGGCTATAAGGTGAATACTGGTAAAGTCACAAAGTATGAATGAATTTGCAAGGCTCTGTGTACTACAACTCTTAAGACAAGTATATTATCATGAAACTGATAATTGTAGAAAAAAAAAATCTTACCACCACGAGCACTTAGTGTTTATGATCACAGGAGATAATAGAGAATAAACATGCTGGCAGCAAGGTGTAGTTCTCAGGCACAGATACATTTCTAACTTATTGTGTTTTGGCTCTGACTTACTTTCAGCCATTGAGCAGCTGCCTCTCTCTTTCTTAAATACTAGCCTGCTTATAAAATTCCTCAACACACATTACATTCTTGTTATACAATCATTTGTTGGAAGAAAAAAAAAATACAGACACAGCTTCAGCAGTTAACAACAAATTTGAACAATAAGATTGTATTACAAGTGGGCATTACAGTGAGATGGCGAACACAGATGGGAGTGAAACTTAGCAGCGCGGACAGTAGTACAGGATATCTAATAAAATATTTTAAAAATTCAAGTTAGCAGATCGTCAGGCATTAATGTGTTTGTTAACCCAAAGAGTGCTGCTTCTTCATGGTGTCCAAGCGCCTCACTCTCTCTTCTGGAGTCTTTCTGTACCAGCTCCTGGGGACAAACGGACACCGTCAGTCCTTATAGTAAAAGCATTGACTTCCTCTGGAATCAAAATGCTCAAGGGTTTCTCTTTCTTTCTATAGAAGTCAAGGTTCGATCTAGTCCATTGAGCACACAGAGAAAAGGACAACTCCAAACATTCAGCCAGACCTGAACATTGCTGTTCAAAGATACTCTCCATTCAACATACTATTGGTTAACATTTCAGATGTGACATATTCCTTAAAAGCTGCAGTTGCAATCGCAGAGAAATGTGGTTCCACATGCTGAGTGAACACAAATGTGTGTCACAGGTTTTAGGATTTTATTAATACATTTTAAAAGTCATGCATCTTGTTTCTTCCACTTCACAATTACCAGTATACAGTACATTGGTGATATCACATTTCTTGCGATAATTTATCACATAAAATTCCAATAATATATATTAAAGTTTGCTTTAGCAACGTGAACAAATTGGGAAAAAGTACAATGCATACAAAAACTCTTGCAAGTCTCTGACTGTGAGCAACATTTCTGGAGTAATACTATAGCACATAAAATAAACAAACCTTAAGAATTACCTCAGAAATGATGTGTAACAAAAGAAAGTATGTAAACTAACAGTAAAATGCATCAAGAACTCTGATTTAGGTTAAAACAGATGTGCTGAGTCAAGTTTGAATGGATTAAATTAATCTCAGTAACAGCAATAAACTAATCAATCAATAAATCCATAATGGAAAAAAGTAAATTAAAAATAAAAAAAATGTTTATGTGATTTAAAGCACTTTACAGGTTTAAAACAAAAAAAACATAAAAGGTAGGAAAGTCACCCCTGACGGTTCAGCTGGCCTGGAGTAGAGGAAGTCTGGCCCTGACTTGGCTTCTGAACTCTGGAAAACAAACAAAACAGAAATCTCAAGAAAATCTGAAAAAGATTAAGGATAAACGACACAAACCCTGAGAACATGATGTCAAAGAAAGTGTAAAAGGAAAATAAATATCAGTAACCTGTTGGTGGTTGGGCTTTTTGGCTTATGCTGCGCCTTTCTGGCCGCTGCTGGCGATTCGCTGACCCTGAGCAATCGCCAAACGTAAAGAACAAAAACAGAGCTAGTCATCTGAAATCCTCCTGACAACAGTAAGGAATGTTGGGAGGAAAATCCTAAGAGACACTCTGCCTTTCCTTACTGATGAATGAAAGTAACTTTACATTTTTCCGTAAGGAATAAATGAATGTGTGTTTTTCCGTACTTCTTCTTCCTGTCCAGAGACCTCTGTGTGGCAGCAGAGAGAGACACTCTATCTTTGGGGGTCTTGGCTTTCTCCTGCAGGGGAGATCCAGATTTAGAATGAAACCTAATAAAATGTGGAGCTAGACAGAAATCAGAAAATATTCTCCCTAATTAATATCTTCCTCTGCTTTATTTTTCTATGTGATACTCGGCCAGTATTATCAGATTACCAGATCTCGAAGCTTCCTCTCTGCACGCAGCTCCCTGTCCTGCTGCAGAAGGGCCAGTCGGTCCCTCAAAGGTATTTCAAAGAAGATCTCATGGATGTCATACAGGGCTGCACGTAGCTGAAGGACAAATGTGCAAATATAAACACAAAAGGCAAGGGGGACCTCTGCTGGCTGCACACAGTAATATCACATACCTGAGCTCTGACTC
Organism: Poecilia mexicana; assembly: GCF_051168715.1. Classification (NCBI taxonomy): domain Eukaryota; kingdom Metazoa; phylum Chordata; class Actinopteri; order Cyprinodontiformes; family Poeciliidae; genus Poecilia; species Poecilia mexicana. The sequence goes on along the minus strand of NW_028263377.1, from coordinate 15,492,939 downwards.
TCTCCTGCAGGGAGAGATCTTGTGCTGTGTAGGGTCCTCTCTTCTGTGCAGCTTCAGTCTCAAATGACTGAATGAATTCTTGCGTATCCTAAGGTAGAGATTTACAAAAGTATTTTTTTGCCTAGTTGATATTTTGAAAAGTTTCAATGTTTTCATTTGTGAAGTCCTTTTCGCCTGGATGTGATCTTACCACAACGGTTTGACACAGTTGTTTCAGCTTCTCTATTTTGAGCAGCCTGCGTGTGAGGAAGCCACGAATCATGGCGCCAATTTGACAAAAAGCCTTCTGATGCTCTGCTGTTAGAACCTGCAAACCAAACGAGTTCACAAAGAGAGGTGGGGGGGGGATCATAAAGATGGACAAGTTCAACTGAAAACATGCTGTTTTCAAATCAAATTAAACCAAAAATATCAAACAGAACATAGACAATGGACAAAACCAGCTATCAATGCCAAAGATGTGACCGTTCTGTAAAATGAACTGAATTGCATATGTGGAGATGCAAATAGTGCATTAACATCAATGTAAAATTTTAAAGAGAAGTTACTTTTGTTTATGCACCAGTGAAAGTCACTTCAGACAGTTGTGGTTTCATCAATTTTGAGCCCAACCTGATCATTTTGAGTTAACTAGTACAAATGCATCAGGGGGTGAGGGTTCCTACAATAGTTTAATTTAAAAATCACATCATTTTCCAGTTTCTAGATTTTTCATTTAGTTTGTTTAAGCAAATATAACTGGATTTATAGAGGGTAACATGCCCATGTCAGCATCTTGAATTACTAGGTTGCACTCATTCAGTGTGGAGGAAGCATGTTTATGCTGACCAGACTTAGCCTCGCTCGGGATTTGTTTGCTGTCCTTGAAGAGCCCCACAGATAAGCAGCAGGCTGGACAGGGGGGGTTATCACACTAGCAGGAACCGCACTGGGAAAACCTGGAAGAACATCAAACAATGTACTTTTAAGAAAAAACTATAGAATTAAATTAAAACTATTATCTGCAGCAGAATGTTTTAAAATAACAAGACACCAATGAATGAACTGGTACCTAAAGTGTGCCCAGACGGTCGCTCTGATGACGTGTGAATGGGGCTCAGTCCAGGACAGGAGGGGCTCATAATGGGACAGCTGCCACTCACAGACCTGTAGCTCCAGTCAAACGTGTCCCCACTTCTTGGCCTCTCACACTCGTGCTTCTTCAGTCTTCTCTCCGTCTCCTCGAGCTCCTGGACGTCAGAGAAAAAAAATAAAAGCTCTCTGCATTGAACAAGACACACAGACAAGACAGTGAACTCAGGTTATGGCTTAAAATTACAATCTGAACTAGTTTCCTGTGTGTTCTGGCAAAATTAAACTTTTTGTAGCTATCCCAAATAGTTGAATCTCAGTGAATTAAATATGTTGGTGTAGATTCAGTAATAAAAAGATATATATATCCATTACTCACAGAGTGACATATTTCAAATGTGTTTTTCAATTAATTCTAATGGTTTTGGCTTATTTTTGACCAAATGAAATGAAATAACTTTTCTATCAGAGTCTAGCTTATTTAGCCTTTGCATCTTGAGGAACAACAAAATAAAAGATAAAAAGATCACTACATTACTAAAATTACTTCTTTTACACTTTGTTCTCACCAGATGGAGGCGCTGTTGCTCCTTTTCCTGCTCAGCTAGAAGGATGGACATCTGCAGGGCATGTTCCTCCTCTAAACGCCTTTGCATATCTTCCAGAGCCTGGGCTCGCCACTGCGTCTCCTCTGTGTGTTTCCAAACAAAGATACAAGCAAAATCCTCTAACTCCACTTTAGAATAAAAGGAAGAATTGAACTTGGAGGAAAGGTGATACCCGAGTAGGAAAAAACAATTCAGAAATAAAATACTCAATAAATAAAGTCACCTGACTTGACTTGTAACTCAGTAGCATTTCTCAGGACAACTGGTGTTTTCTTGCTGTTGTTTGGAACCGGGGACTCGTCTGGAGTCCCACGGGGCCTCAGCACACACGCAGAAGGGCTTTCTACCTTGTATGATTGGTTCAAAGGGGCAGCAGGGGTGCGCCTACTTGGAGCAAGCCACGTAACACCTGCCATGAAGCGAGGGAGCCTTTCCTGGCTCCGGTCAACCTGCTCAGCTCCAGACTGGAAGGTATTTAGCTGGCTGTCCAGTGTGTGGCAGCGCCGGCGAAATCCTAAAGACAGGTGATCGTGGTGTGTCATGGCGCTGGGTACAGAGGAACTCACGGGGCTGTTGTTCTCTTGCACTGGACTGGTACCGCAGTGACTGGACCGACGGCTGCTATCCCTCCTCTCTACGCCCCAGTTGCAGATGGAACCAGCCGAGAGAACCTCTGACCAGTCCACCCGTCCAGCGCCATCCTCTACCCTCCCTGGGCTTCGAGCGATTAGGTCTGCAGGGGCAACAGGAAACGAGATGTGGATGTTCCCTGTAGAAACTGGCCGTGGTTTGCGCCTACAAGGACGGGGGCTGACGCTGGACTCCGGGCTAGGGAGGTGAGCATATCGCTCTGGTTTGACCGGTGAGAGGGGGACAGACTTTTGGGGACTGGGGTCATACGGAGGCTGCTGCTGCATTGGAGATGGGTCAACCGGGCTGTGGTGCAGACTGAATCCAAACTCAACACCAGAGTCCCTGATGGGGCTACACCTCTGCTGCTGTTTGAGAGAAACACTCTCTGCTGGGGGAACCTTGCTGATCGGGTCAACCATCTCTGCTGGTCTCTGCTGATTCTGCTCCCGTTGCACGTACTCCCTCGATCTCTTAAGGAGGCTGTCCAAGCTTATGTCCTCATCATCCTCCTCTTCCTCTTCACTTCTCTCTTCATTCTCGACTTTTAAGTCCTTCTCTTCTTTGTATCCATTAACAATGGGAGTCTCAGAGCTAGGATGAGAAGGTGGCTCTACTACGTTTGGCCTAAATTCAGGAACTTTGGGAAGCCCAGGTGAGTCAGTGACCAAAGTGTAGCCGCTGACAGTCGCAGATTTACAAACTGGGGGCTTTATGTTTTTCTCATGTGGCACGTCTTGCACCTGAAGAGAAAATACACAGACAAAAAGCTTTTCAAGTAGAGGGAATACTGTATACAAACTTGTTAAAATTTTAAGTGCACTCAGAACAGGCTTGAATGTATTCAACGTTGAATCTTTATTGATCTGGTTGTACTATTAATTTTTTAGGCTAGAATAATCAAATAAAATAAAATGTTAATAAATTTATTATGGAGTTTTTTCTAATTCATATTCCTTGTTTCTTTAAATGGATCCAAAATGTATCGTCATTCCCCCCGTTTTTAAATAACCTGTCAGTCATCCCCATGTTTTATGTTTGTCCCAGTTTGTCAGATTTGCAAGAGAGCAACATTTCTTTACAAAATGAGTTGACAAAACATGGCTTTAATCAGATAAAAATATCTCAGCTCTCTGGAGCAGATTTTAAATCAGACACTCTGTATTTAACTCTGAAAATGTCACCAGAGATTTTAGGGCAATGTGTAATTTAGTTTTTGTGCCACATCCTTGCACAGATGCACCTATTTTTACACTTGAGGCACGAATATGAAATCTTTATATGGAGGAAAACATTCCTCTTTTTTCTTTCCTCGCTGTCATAAACATTTATGACTTTAATCTTCAGATTGTGTTTGACTAATTTGCTTTCACAGGAATCTTTATTTTGCCAGCACAACATTTTCTTCTAGGAAGATGCATTGTAGACTGACCTGTACGTGGTCCAGAATGACTTGAACTCGGGCCATAAGCTTGTTTCTCTGCAGGTTCTCTCTGTTCTGCTCCAGCTGGATCGCCCTCTGTCTGTAGCCATGCATAGCTGTGTGCTGCTCTGCACGCAGCTGAAAGAAAAAGTTCATCTTTTTATCTTTTGTTAAGGTGATTCACAAACTCTGACGGTGTCCACACAGATAAAGAATTAGTTAAAGTCTTTACCAAAATGTTTTTTTGTTGTTTTTTTTTTACATTTTTGGAGTTAAAAATCTTAAGATTCTTTCTGTGAGATCCGGGGAAAGAGTTCCTGAAATGGGATGATTCCTGAACACTTTTTGTCAGCAGTGAGGAACAAATGGGTTTTTCAATCAGGCCTGATTCAGCTCCTCATCGATTACCTTTTATCTATTTTCTGTGCCAACTGCTGACGTAATTAGACTCGTCTTATGTGAGAACTCCTGACTTCTTTTAGCAAGAAAATCAAAGGTTCAAACAGTGGAATGCCTTAAATGGAATGTTGTTTTTAAAGCGACAAACTGGACTCATGCTTTCTGTATTAAGGGAAGCCAAACGATGAGCCAAAACAGGCTTTGAAGTGATGAATTACCACGTTTTACAGAAATATTAGATTCTCAAGGTCTTGCAAAGAAATGCTGGAGTATATTTTTATACACCTTACGATAAAATGTCTTATTTTTTGTTCTTATCTTTGTGTGAAGATGCATGCTTCCATTTTGATTGTCTCTTAGATGCTGTTACGCTTGAATTTCCCCACTGAGAAAAGAAAAAAAAGGATATTTCTATTCCATTCTATAAAAATTTGAAATGAAATAGAAAAGATTCTTTGTTTTATAAAATGCATTGAAGTTGTGTTGATTCCACCCTGAAAACAAGTAGTCAAACAACTTGATAAAAGCCACAAATAAATATGATATTCATGTATATAAAGCGTAAAATAAACTTCCCATTGGAACTGGAACTCGCAAACATTGATTACATATCGAATCATTAGATATGGGTTCTGTTTTGGACTAATAAAAAAGCTCATTATTTCACAACTCTGGCTTGCTTACCAAAGGCAAAAGTATAGGTCTCCCATGAAAGCGGATGACAGAGCCTGTTTTCAGGGAACAAAGCGGCTCACATGTCTTCTTCTTGAGTTTCCCCTCCTGCAGCATGGCCAAACTCCGCATACAGAACTCCTCATAGCTCTCCATCCCTGGACGACCACACATCCACTCTCTGGGCAGGAAACACACACCATGTAGCCTTGTCACCCAGCTGTTTAAATCAAATCAAATAAAAACTTGGAATTACAAAAAAGTTTGTGAACCCTTTGGTTTACTGTACACTTAGACTATAAAGAATCATTTTCACATATTTGCCACACATGACTTCAAAAGTCAGCATATTCTGCTTGGATCTTATGCAATAGGCCAACGTGAAGTAGTGCATGACTGGAAAAAGGAAGAAGAAGATATATATAGTTTCCGAGGTTTTGGGCAAATAAAAATCTGCATTTGTATTTAGTGTCATGGAGGCCAGAGATGGCGTTTTGGGGAGGTTTAAGGCAGAATTATATTTTAAAACAAGCATCACTTGAAACAAGAAAAAGTAGACCTGCTGCAAACCTACTTCAAACTAAAATGACAGAAGAAGAAGTTTTTATTAAAGAAGCATCCAATAAGCCCAAGATAACTGCAGGAGCTCCAGAGATCCACAGCTCAGGTAGAACAATTCGACAACAAAATTTCCCACCTGATCTATTAGTTGTGCAGGCAACAAACCATATGAAAACCAGATATCCTTTCCCACTCCCCGTTTCAGTAATGCACCAATTTGTGCTGGTTTATCACATAAAATGTCCAATTAATACATGTTTGTGAAAAGGGGGTGTCAACATTTTTAATGGCACTATATAATGTAATCAGGAGAGTAGAAGTCCCCTGTAACAATGAAGCTCTGTTTGCTCTCATGTTGTCTCATCACATTCCTGCCATTCTTTTCTGAAGGACTTAGCTGATGACTCGTTTCCTTTTCCGGTGCTTGTGAAAAATGCAGATGGGATTGTGTGTCAAATCAATGCGGTGTATTTTTGGAATATCTGTCAGCAATTATGAGAACAGTGTAGTCCATACAGATTTACGGCGTAAGACAATTGGCACAAAGATTTTTTTTTTCTTTTTTTCTTTTTTTTTTTCCCCATGGAACATAACCTTTGTAGGTATTACGCTTAAGTTAAAGACAACGCCTTTATAAAGCTGTAACCTCTGACTACCACACAGATTCATGCAGCCCATCACAGCACAGCATGGGCGGGGATGGTTTCCTTTTGGCCCCGCGCTGTTTTAGAGCATGCTTAACCGAATTTGTTCACTGTAATCCAAACATCACCACGGATATCTTCTGAAGCGTTAGAGACCTTTTAATCCAGATGTGCCACATAGAATGACAGCAGATAAACAGCGAGCAGCCATACCTGCGGTTTAGACGGGAAACGGTCGACTGTCTTCTGTCGTTTTGCCCCGACGGGCAGTCTCACATGCAGAATAATCTCGCGGAGATGCTAAATATGGGAGGTTTAAGCAGCATGGTTTAGCGTCTGTGCTCCTAATCACGGTTTGACCATCATCACGGTCATGATCGCTTTCCAACCCTTCCGGGCTCCAACAGCGCCTCCTAGCAACGGGAGCACGCGCCGAACAGTCAAGTCGTTGCTAAACATATTTCTTAGTATGTTAACACATTATGTACGTCATGAAATTTCTGTTTTAGCATAACAGAAAGTAGTAAAACCTTGTGTAATGAAAACCTTGAACAGATTCAATCATTTTCATTTAATTAAAAAGAACAAATATCACATTATTTGTCGATTTTTTTTAATGATTCATAATGGTCTCCTTTTAACATCACAAAAACTTGACATTTTATAAGACGTGTGCATTTTTGAGAGGCTCTGTTGGTGTTTTTTTATTTATTTTCTCTTTGCTTATATGCTTGTTCCCTTGTCTACTGTGACAAGAGAACAAGTAAAGTGAGAATAAGAGAAATTTGATATGTTGTGTCATATTTTCATCCCAAAGAAATCAGAATTTGCATACAACATAAAAGTAAACATATTGTGTACATTTACTAAACTAATATAATTTAGAAAAGTTTAGCCTCAAGAATTATACAGAGCATGAAAACAATGTATTTTTTTCCCTGAATCTCTCTAAATGTTTCATTTATGTACATATAAGGTGCCTATTAGTGTGGAGTGTGCTGTAAGGTCCACTGTGCTTTTTGTGCTTTTAAAAAAACAATGTTGTGTTTTTAAAAAATAAATAATTCAACATTTTTGCAAGTCATGCAAAATGTCTAGTATTTCACAACTAAAAGCACTGGAATCACAATTAATTTTTTATGAAAGCAAGAGAAAAAAGTTGTCTTTGACCCATAAGAAAGGTGAAAATGATATTTTCACAGTCTCCTCCTAAATATTTTAGATGTTCTTCTTGTTATGTTGCATGATATAAGAGAACCTATTTCCACAATGTGCAACATGGTACAAAGACATTCACTAACAGACAAACAAAATGCAACAAAATACTCATCTGAATACAACCAATTGTATTTCATGTGACTTCTTTGTTATATTGACACCCCAAAAATGCAAAATACAATACAACGTAAAAACTATGTTTCAGCTTCACAACTCATTTCTTCTCTGTTCGGGAGAAGCTTCATATATTGGCTGAGAAATGCGCACATTTTCCTGATTGTCTCGAAGCATGCCAGCAATTTCATCATCTGTCAAGGTGGCTTTGGAATCCTGTCACAAAGACAAAACAATGAAAACAAGTTATAACAGAACAAAGCAATAGAGTCTGAACAATATATCAAAATCTTACTTGAAAGGTCTGGCGCTTGACCCCAATACATGCGTGGGACAGCTCATAACACAACACTATGTCCAAATTCTTTTTCTCTTTCTTCACTAAAGCAGCCCGGAACTGGGTACGGTGAGAATCTAGGAATAAAACATAATAGGCTGTGAAACACGCATTAATATTGTGAATTTTTTTGTTGTTGTTGTTTGACAGTTTTACCCAACAAGTGGATGCAGGCTGATTTCATTGCATCTTTAGAAACATGCTCATGGTTGGAAGTCAGAAGTTTTTCACATAGGCGCCAACTGAGGAGCTTGTCTATCGTCGTGTGTCTGCTCCCAGCTGGGGCTTCTTTTATTCCTTTCTCAATCTCTGGAAAGCATTGAGCATAAATTATTTGCTTCCCATGCCTTAAAGAAAATAAAAAGTCACACCACAAACATGTGCCTCCCAGATATAATAAATAAATCATTTACAAGTTGTGAGGCAAGTTTAGTCCTGCATACCTCGTGCTGCTGTTAGGCAGCTTTCGCAGTAAGAGTCTGATAAAAAAAAAAAAAAATTTAAAAAAAAAACAGACTGGAGATTCAATTAAGCTGACACCGACATATGCAAACACAACAAATTCTTTCAAAGCTAAAAGCAGTAAAAAAAAATTTATTTTTTACTTACAGCGATCTGTGGCATGAGACTGCACAGGAAGATAGCATCCCATACACATAAGAAAAATGATTGTTTTCATGGTCCTTGGTGTGTACATTATGTGCCAGCTAAAAGCATATAAACAGAAGCTAACTGAGAACAAGCTTTTACACAGTCTGGTCATGTGATCTCAGTGACAATGAGTTTACGTCACAACCACTGACAAATGCCAACTGTACTGTCCAGTTTTTCAGGTTTTGTCTGGATGCTTGAAAAACAGCCCAGGGTCTGAGTAGGTGCTGAATGGAACACCAGATAAGGTTCTGTGAAGGAATCCTTTTACCAGCAATTAACACTTCTAAATTTAAACCTAAACTCAAGCTATCAATGAAATTTATATTTTACATTTTTACCTTTTACTTGAAAAAAAAACTTCCTTAAAGTACCATACCTGACAAATGAGCTTATTTTGATTATCAATAAATGTTTAGAAATTGTATTAGTAGCATAGTATTAGTATAATGATAATAATAACATAATTTCTGAAACTTTGTTTTAATTAGTTCAACTTAACAGTTGATCAGAAAAAGTCCCATACTGTTTTCAAAAGTGGTCACTAGGTGGCACTGTTTGTACGTTGAGAGCGTCGTCACTGTATTTTTTTTAAGCCGTTAGATTGTTTGACAAGTTTGGGCATTTTTACCATATATGGACTGGCTGCGTGACGTATGTGTCCGAACGGAAAGTGTGACCATGTGTGCGGGAAAAGCGAACGTTAGACCAAAAATGTTTTTAATGGAAAAGACGATGTCTTCGAGCGAGCTCAAGCTATAGCTCCTGTACATCCTAAAAATACCCACAGGCAGAGTTAACGCAGTGAGTAGTCTAGTTTTTTGTGTTTTTAGTTACTTTTTTTTAACTGATTACTCGTGTTTTATTAGGTGTTATGAATAGTTTAAGCTAACATTGCTGTTCTTCAAATTTCTGTTACTTTTTAAACTCTACTCTCGTTTTATTCTGAGCTGTTATGAATAATCGAAGCTAACATTGGAGTTTTTCCACATTTTTGTTGCTCTTTTTAACTAATTACATTTCATTCTGAGCTGAGCATGAATAGTTGAAGCTAATGTTGCAGTTCTTCACATTTCTGTTAGCCCGGTTGTATCGTTGTTTTGTTTGGTGACAAACCCATGTTCTCATTTGAACTAATACTAGTAACGAATACTGTTTGCTAAGCAACAGTATTATGTTAATGAGACAACGTGCTGGCAAAAGACAAACTGGTTCCAGAACGACCAGTCCTGTACCGAGCCAATCTTTCCTTATTTACCTTCATGCTAATAGGAGCTCTTCAGTTTCTCATGTTGAACTCCAGTAATTCCTGTAAAACCATGGCGTTTTCTCTTGTGCAACTTAGATAAGTTTATAATAAAGTGAAAGCTGTTTCACTTTATTTCCTTCAAAATGAACGATTGGATGAATTATATTTGATTTTTTTATGAATCAGAAGTCTTATACATCATTATAATGTATTAAAAATAATAAAACTGGCTAATAGTGGAAAGAGAAATATTGATATACACTACTCAAAAAAATAAAGGGAACACTCAAATAACACATCCTAGATCTGAATGAATGAACTATTCTCATTGAATACTTTGTTCTGTACAAAGTTGAATGTGCTGACAACAAAATCACACAAAAATCATCAATGGAAATCAAATTTATTAACCAATGGAGGCCTGGATTTGGAGCCACACACAAAATTAAAGTGAAATGTTCCCTTTATTTTTTTGAGCAGTATACATCTGTCTATATGCGTAAATAAAATACCATACAAACAAGCTGCGTTTATATCCCTAAAAGTCTAATGGCAGCTAAAAATGTTGAAGTCCACAGATTATTATTATCAGTTTCATTGATTATGCTGACTAGAAACAAGAGTCCAACTCCAGATGTTTACTCTTTGGGGAAGAGCTGCATTCTATTTTTAGTATCTGAGATAGTCCAAAAAACAAGTTAGCTGTCCAGCAGATGGAGCCTTAGTCATGAAAACCGTTTTTTTCAATCTGCCCAAAACAAGATTAGCTGTCATTCACATCCGAAACATTAGTAATTTTGGAGGACAGCAATTGCTGAGTCATTTAGTGACTCCAGTAAACACAAGTAATTCTACAAATCTAAGCCGTGCTATATTTCAAGTATTTGTGCTGCACAGCCAAATAGAGGCATATTGAGGTTCTTAGCAGTGGGATTATTTTGATCTGGATTTTGCTGTAGTGCTGACATTGCATTCTTTGCAGTGATAAAGGTTGAGCTTTTTAAGCTTCACACAATACATGTTACCTTTGGTTGTTAAAATCAAACATCCAGAGAAGAACAGTGGCGCTTTCAATGCTCCATGGGCATATTTTGCACTCATCTGAAAGAAGTCCATTGTCCAAATATGGAAACTGTCTGATGGTTTATTAATCCGTTGGGGGCCAAGCTTTAAACAAAGTTCCATTCTCACTGCTTCCTGGTACTCCCTTTGCACTTTTTTGTTTTTTTAAATGTCATCCCAGCGCCAGCCCTATAATGGGCCAACTTACGCCAAACTAAACATTTATCTAAAAATAAATTTGCAAATGAAAGTGTTAAATGAACCCAAAAAAGGTGGATAAATGAAAACACATATTTGAACTAATTCAAAGTGTTTATTTTTGATGTAATTTTATAGATTTTCAAGTTGCAACAAATGCTTTTATAAATAGTGTTTCCTGGTTAACAGTGAATGTCTGTCACTTTTGCTTTTTCCCGTTAATTTATTGAGTTAGTTCCTGCAGGCTTAAAAAAGATACTTTATCTTTTGTGTTGGAGAAAGTGGATGATATCAGAATGGAATCTTATCTTGACTGGAGACAAATGGCATGCGACAAACATCTGAAACAATGGATTGTATTTCTGAAAATGACAATGAATACTGCTGCTCCCACATTATAACTGATGTGTGCAGCATCGCTGTCTGTTTGTAATTTTAGTTATTACTTTTTTTTAACCGTAGAGGATTGTGTTTTGGAACAAGCTTAAAATACTCAACTAACTTTTGAGTTGTTTCTTTGGTACAACAAGTTTTCTGCCTTCAACGTAATTCCAGAGCCATTAGATCTGCTCCTAGCTGTTCCTCACTCCAGCTTAGTTAAAAAAGAAAATTGTGCCGTCGCACCATATCTTCAAACTCCTGTTACTGTGCTTTGTTCTTTTACTTCATTCCTTCTGACTTGTAAAATGTTAATTTGTAAAACAGAGTCTTATTGAAGTTTCTTGTTTTCCGGTGGAGAAAATCTATTGTTTTGTTTAAAAAAAAAAGAGAGAGATTTTATCAGGTTTGTGTGATTTATTTATTTATTTTAAAGCTAAAGCAGCCCAGATTATGAATAATTTATGCTTTAGCTATACATCTGCCTTTAAAATAGCACTTTTTGTCACAAGTGAAGCTTTACATGGGAGGAACTGGAATAGTTACTCTGAGAAGAAGACAGGTGTAATTCATTATTTTGTCCCCCAATGACTGTAAAATATACATTAGAACAGTGTGATTATGTCACATTTCTGCACTATGATAAGGACAACTTCCACAGGTTTGTAACAGCTTTGCTTCACCTTTATAATGTTGATGCTTAACAGTGAAAGAAGTGACCATATTAATAACTCACCTGCCAGCTTGCATATTTGATCGTAATAAATAACTAACAAAGTCCTGTGGCTGATAATAGACGGCATTCGTTGGCAGTGACACTTGTCATGCATTAACCCTGAGCTTCCCAGCGGTTCAGTGTGAGTCCTGTCCGCGCACAGAGCAGCAGCTCCAGTGCGGTGCGAGCCTTTGCAGCTTTCCTCCAATAGATTCAAACTGGGCGCTCCGGCCCGACAATGGAGGGCCTGGGAGTGGGAGGATCAGCTCGGGAGCGATCCTTCTGGCTTTGTTAACGCCCGGGAAGCCATTTTGGAAGTCAGCTTGTTGTGCCGCAGCAGTTAACAGACACTTGCTACCTGCAAACTTCCGAGCGTTTCTGTCAGAAATTTGCGGTGACGGAGCGGATCGATCAGTCCGCAGCGATCGGGAACCTCTGAGGATCCCCGCAGCGGGATGCTGGCGGAACTTGGCGCATCTTGCGTTGTTCCTTCGGATTACGCTTTTAAAGAATAACATTCATGGATTCTGACGCGGGCAAGTTGATCACCCTGCTGTTGCCACAGTTTTGTGTTGTTGTTGTTGTTGTTGTTGTGCATTTGAATCGATTTCAAATAAACCTTGCTGCTCTCCTTTACCAACTGTTTCGATTGCGAACGCTGTATCCGGCCTTTGTTTATTTGTTTAATTTATCTCGAATCTACACGAATCTATTCAATTTATGGTGGCATATATAAATATATGCGGATGCACATTTCCATCGAAGTGTGTTAGCCGTGTTTGCATTGGGAAATATAAAGACAGAGCGGCGCAGTGTTGGTGACGCTGTTATCTAAATACTGCCAGCTCCAAATATAGCGCAGGGCAACGTGAGAATGTTACGAGGCTTACATGTCATTTGACTCGACAGCCTGCTGTTATTCTGAAAGTAAACATGTTTGAATTTAAATTTCCTTTTGGTCTGGGTCATTGTTTTGATGGTCGGTGGCCAAATGTTTTTTTTTTTCAGTGTTCGTCGCAGGTGGTTTGCGTAAAGGAGGCAGCAAAATATCTGTGTGAAATGAGGTGAACCATGATATTAATATAACTACAGGGAAGCCGTCTTTGTTAACTGTAGTGGTGCCTTTTTTTTTTACTGTTATTGTTCAGTCTGTCTCATAGTCAATGCTCTGCAAAATGGAAAATTATGATAATTTTGGAATTGATTCATTGAATTTCTTAATATGTCTAGAAACTAATCCTAGCTGAATTTAATCAGTCCTCTTGGCTTTTGGGTATTTGTTTCCCATTATCCCTCCTTTTCGGCTTGGGGACTTTAGTGTGGATTTGATTAAGATTATGTGTAAGGATCTTGGTGGAGATTTGTTTTCCTATTAATTGATTGTACAATTTTTCTCATCTAAAGTGATGCAAGCTTGATTTGGCCAAACAGCCTAATGGTAAACTATCAGTCTATGTCTACCACACCTTACAAAATCATTTATCCCCTTTGAACCTTTCCGTTTTCTGTCTGGTAATGATCATAAACTTTATTGTACTTTATTGGGAGTTTTATGCTTCATGCTGAATTAAACAGGCGTCACAAGATATATTATTTGCTAGACAGTTTGGATGCACGACACTTAAATGACCAAATAACACTTATTGTATTTGTGATATCCATATTACATAAAGTAATATTGGTTCTAAGGATGAAATGAGAAATTTGTAATGTGTTGTGCAAACCTACTAAGGCATGACCATCTACCTAACCAAAAGTTGGACAAAGGCAGTATGAATTAGATAGATCCTTGAGGGTGAGTCTCTCTTTGCTTCAAAACACCTAAAATGATGAATTAGAAAACCAACTAAACTAAAATCCAATTTAAATTGTGTTCCAAGAAAATTGTTGTTCAAAGTGGCTCTCCTATAAGCTTATCTTAACTTTAACTGTTTCCGAGACAAATTGGAAAATATTTCCATCTCCAGCTGTGGAAAACTGATAGAGACACATCTCTAAAAGACTAGACGTCTGGAATCTAAATACATTCCAGACGTATTTTGTCAAATTACTTGTAAAGTAGTAAAAACTATTCTTGCTTTAGGTTTTACTTTACAATTAATTGCACGGTTGTTTTGGTCAACAAAGTTTAAATGGGTATGAATACTTTTGCAGGGCACTGTTGTTTAATACTGGTATTTCCTCTAAACGGGAAGTGTTTCTACTTTCCTTCTGAGAATGATTGATTGGAAAAAAAAGGATGTACAAAATAACAGCAGTCTTTATCAGTACTCCACGTGCTGCTATGTCCTCTAAAGTTTCTGTAAAGCAGAACCAGCAAGCAGAAAGTATGTATGGCTTAATTTTCATAGAGAATAGTCAGTGTAGCAGTAATGCCTCTTCACATTAAGCAGGCTTCGCTCACAGAAGCTCAGCTCTTAGGCGCGTTGCTTCCCGCCCATTGGTTCCCGCCCATTGCTTCAGGATCCTCCCCACCCTCTGCCGTTTTATGGGCTTTCGTAATACCAAGCATTACTGAAGTCTCCACCGTAGGGACTGGCTGTCCTTATGGTTAGTCTGCTTAATACAAACGGAAATAGGATCGCCCTGTCTCCACCACTCCCCGTACCGGAGCAGAAGAGGCTGGCCATTCATCACGGCTCCACTGGTGTCCATACTGCTCATCAACCAGAGCCAGCATGCAGGAAGAGGTCTGCCAACTCTCTCTTACAGTGGCATTTTTGTGTTTCAGAGAAACGGGGATGCCCGTATACTCATTAGGTGTCCAATAGGACTGAGTTTTCTGACAGGACTGTACGGCATAGAACTTATTAGTTGTTTTCAAACCAGAAATGATTTATTTTTTTTTCATTGTGGAGTAGTGAGTCATTTCCAAAACTTCAGATCAGTATTGCTACAATTAAGAAAAGTACATCTAAGAGACAGACTGAACAAAGCAGCAAGTGTATTTTAGAAGTAGTTTTTTCTTTGTTACTCTACTCCTGACATGTCATCTGTGACTAAAGGGAGTCCTATCCTTTGCACAATAACTTTTTCAGTCTAATCAAAGAAGAATGACCATGGACTTTTCCCAGCTGCACACATACACACCTCCACAATGTGCTCCAGAGAACACCGGCTATACGTACTCTCTCAGGTGAGATCTTAGTGTTGCACTGCAGTTCACTAGTTGCTGCATCAAATGTTCAGGTTATGGCATTTAAAGTAGTACAGCGTGTATCTTTTGTTACTCAGGGCAGCACAACAATTAACTCAGAATGAGTCAATGTTGTCTAAGAGGTCCTTCTGCTGGTGTTTTAAGCAGCTTTTATGTGCTTTAAAACCTTGCAAGTGAAGTTCCTGCAAGATTTTCCATCATTTGTTTCTATCTCAGGTATTTTTTGTCTGATAGAAATCTAATCAAGTTGAATCCAAACAACACATCTGAAAGTCTGTTGTAAAATGATGCTTATGCTGCTGCAGTTAGTGGCATTTATATGTTTGTTTTCTGTTGTACAATTAGAAATGTAAGGCATATTGAATCTACCATCATTCATTGGCTCGCCTTTATTATCATCTTATGCTTTAGATGTAGTCAGCACCTTACCAGCAAAGTGTGTGCATGTGGAGGAATGTCGTTGTCTCCAGAGCTGTCACCTTACTTTACCAGAAGCTGTTAGACCACAGAAAGGCATTTGGGTGTGTAGGTCAGGGAGTGAGGAATTAACGGGTGTGTATGCTGCAGTTTCTAACAATCCTTGAGTTGACATGTGATTGCTTGACTTTAGAGGCATGCCCCCTATCTCTGCCACGTCCCAAGGGAAAGTATGCAAGTGTCTTGTAAAAAGAAAATCGAGTTTCAACAAAGACCTCATCAGGGTTACTGTTGGCTAGAAAGTACTGTTTGAGGAAAGTTAGTCTAAGAAAGATTGGAGCGGTTGAATCCTAATTAGCATACTGCTTTAGGCATGGGGCCCTATAAGATTCTTATTGTATGATAGCATTGACTTTCATGCAAGATGCAAAATGTACATGATGTACTTGTTTTCATATATTAGCATATTGAAATATAGGGTGTGGGTTTTCTCCAGGTACTCCGGTTTCCTCCCTCAGTCCAAAAACATGTCAGGTTAATTGGCCTCTCCAAATTGCCCCTAGGTGTGAGTGTGTGTATGCATGGTTGTTTGTCTCTGTGTTGCCCTTCAACAGACTGGCAACCTGTCCAGGGTGACCCCGCCTCTCGCCCGGAACGTTAGCTGGAGATAGGCACCAGCACCCCTTCCGACCCCACTAAGGGACAAGGGTGTAAAGAAAATGGATGGATGGATGGAAATATAGGGTACAATTATGTTATCTTATATATTTTTGGAAATTACATTTTGATCGTAGACTTGGACATCTTTACGCATCATTAAAATTACTGTTTTTTTGTTAAACATGTTTGTTGGGCAGAATATCACACATTTTTACTTTTCTACTCTTAGAGTAAAATTAATATTGGCTGGTTAGTCAAGTAGAGCCTGCAGTCAGCTACTGACAACATTCTTCTCCTAGCTTCCTAATCGTAGTTTTCAATCGGTGTTACCTCAAGAAAAGTGATGGTTGTCAATGTTGATGTCAGCTTATTTATCAAGTAGTTTTAAGATTTCACAAGTTAGACCAAATTGAAGCAAACCCTGAAACATATTAACATTCTATTTGAAACAATAAAACAAGAAGGACAAACGAGAAAAATTAAAATGAAACTGACGTAAATTTAGAATTCCCGTTTAAAGGAGAAAGAAAACACAACCGAGTTTCTTAAGTTTGTCAAACTCCAGTAGAAATGAAAGCAAATGAAAATAAATGGGTATTTCAAAGTGAACCACAAGCAGTTTCCATTAGTTGTTACATTTTAGTATTCACATGATGATTGTCTGTGTTTTTTTTTTTAATTGTCTGAAATTTACCTTTTCTGTAAGTGTGGGAGAGGTGTAGAAGATTTCTTTTAGTCATCTGAACAGCAGTGTGCAGCAACAGGCATCTCTGGTCACTCTGTTACTTTTCTGGAATCTCACAAAAGAGACCGTGGGATTAGTATGATGGAAAATGTTTGTATATTTGAGCCTGTAACTTTTTTTTAAAGCCCTTATATACCCTCATACTGGTACTTGACCAAAGCTAACTCTGCAGAAATCTGAACGAGTTTGTGTGAAAGGCTGCATTTGTTTCTGAATCAAAATAAATGACAAAATTATGTTACTTTGTCAATTATTTAGGCTGGATTCCAAGTTAAAAAAAAAACCCAGTTGTAATAAATCTAAAGAATCAGGCTGTGTGTTGAGGCAGTTTAGGATGACTGTGATAAAGTTGGAGTCTGGCAGGTAGATGGAGTGATTGGAACAAGCTAATCGTGTTCCTTTGAATTCAGCTGAAAGGCTATTAATGAGCCTTCCTGATATGGCCTTGATCCTCGGATTAGACTAATAGTTTATGCTTCTTGACGAGCTAGTTGAGGATTCTGTGGTATTCTTTTAGCTTCTGGCTTCTGTGGCTTCTGAACCGGCTGGTAACAATTCTCTCCTTTCCTGAGAACTTGAGAAACGGACCTCAAAATGCTGTAAGAATTTAGATTCTAGATTTAATGAGTCTAGCTGCATGTCTATGGAGTGGGTGTGCATGGTCTGCAGTGAATACAAGAGTGCAGTGCAGCAACAGACAAGGTCAGGTGACAAAAACGGTTGGTCCATCTGTTGTCAAAACTCAAAGGAGCAGTGACAAGGTTTGTAGCACTGAATAGACCAAGTGTAGGAGGAAAAGGACTGCTCTGTTTCTGTCCTCGGGGAGACTATTACTGTAACAGACATTCAGTTACAGACCTATAAGCAGCAGGGTGAGAAGGCTTTGATGAAAATCCCAACTGAATTAAAAGGCATTTGCCCTAATTTTATTTAAACACAATAAAGTAGATGTTAGAAAGCAAGACTTGCGGATGTTTGTTGCTTGCTGACTTCTCATAGCATGTAAAAGTGAAGTTTATATGGCCTATATGAAAAGTTTGAAGGCGGAAGGCAGTCCTTGAGTCCTGGAACTCAAGGACTACTATCCTTGAGTTCCAGTTTAACATAATATAGAGTTAAGGATATTGTTGTAGTCATTTATTGTAAGTGACACACTGAGGATGCTCTTGTATTTAAATCTTGCCTGATATCTGCTAATATTACTTTATGGGTTACGAGGGCTGCACAGTGGTAGAGCTGTTGCCTTGCAGCATGAAGGTTCTGGGTTCGATTCCCGGCCCCGGTCTTTCTGCATGGAGTTTGCATGTTCTCCCTGTGCATGCGTGGGTTTACTCCGGGTACTCCAGTTTCCTCCTACAGTCCAAAAACAATTGGTTTCTCTAAAAAATTGTCCCTACGTGTGAGTGTGTGTGTGTGCATGGTTGTGTGTCTCTGTGTTGCCCTGCGACAGACTGGCGACCTGTCCAGGGTGTACCCTGCCTCTCGCCAGGAACGTTAGCTATAGGCTTCACTATCACTGTCAAATGACCAAGCAGTCCCCTCCTCTCTCCATAACACAAATGGCAACAGGTTGGAGATAAACATCGGTTATTAGGCCAGTTTTGAGATATCGATTTTAATGCCGATATATATTGGGCATCCTTAAGATGTCCCAACCAATCAATCAGTGATTGGAACTTGCCAAGTATCGTGTCCCATGATAAATTTAATGCATCAAAATTGTATCCTCCCACCATTTTAGTCTGTAAACACATGAACAACGAGAATATGCTTCAATGCATTTTTAGTTAGTTGTATTTTATTTTATTTATTTTTGAATTAAAATAAGTTTTTTTTAACTGCCTAACTGTCACCCCCAAAACTCAAGAGAACACCCATGACCTCATGACAGTTTAGGGGTATAGCTTTGTTTTTTGTCAAATTTTAATTCTGTCGCTTTTGAATTAGTTTCATAAAATGCAACACAAGCATTTTCACTTGCAATGGTCTATTGCAAGTGAAGGTAACGATAAAACAACTGACACGTCTCAATCAATTATTTGTTTCTCATTCCCTTCCACTATGACAACACAAACAGCACAACTGGTTTTAAACTGAAACTAAGCACACAGTAAAATTCTTGTGGGCAAGAAATGGTATTTGATTTCTAATGGGGCCTCATGACAGAAAATCAAGCTGCTCGTCTTCCAGAAAAACAGACTGACTGCACCCATGTTCCTCTGAAAACAGGTGTGTGTGTGCTGAGAATCTACCCAGAGAGCCTTCATATTTTATGATTGTAGAAGTGGGTCAGTGGGGCCGGGGCGTCTGGATGGTATCTTCTTATTTCTACCATCATGCTTGATCTGTAGTGATTGAGTTATCTAAAAACTGTTAATTATATCTCATTGTTATCAACTGCTGCATTTAAGTGAATGATAATACTTGTAGAAATAGTGACTAAGAATAGTAAATTCAATCTTCTACCAATCTTTTTTTCCCAGTTGTGAATCAAATGCAGAAAACTGCGCGATCTGCAGCTCCATCAAGCTGCATAATCTAATCAGCTTCAGCTGAACTGCTGTTGTGCGCCCTGTCGTTACAGTTGCTTCACACACGTTTCAGTAAATGCACTGGATTCAGGGGAAATGGGGCCTTTGACCTAGATAATTTTTGTAACAGTAATTGGGCGATAATACATTTCTGTAACTCAGAATGTTGCAGCTCTTAAGCAGGTATGTTTCATATTTGCTCATCCTCATTCCTATCGGTACTCACAACTTTCTCTGTTTTTACTGAGAAAGTTGTGACTGAAGCATGATGTTGCAGCTTCCATGTTTGTTGGGTGGTATGATGCTGATTAGGGTGTGGTGCAGTATTGTTTTTCCAACCCATTGAGTTTTTTGCATGTTGGTCAGAAAGATTTTTTTTTATTTATTTCATTTTAGCAGAGCTCTACATAGTTTTTGGTAAACTGCTA
Source organism: Poecilia mexicana (assembly GCF_051168715.1). Lineage (NCBI taxonomy): Eukaryota > Metazoa > Chordata > Actinopteri > Cyprinodontiformes > Poeciliidae > Poecilia > Poecilia mexicana. The sequence goes on along the minus strand of NW_028263377.1, from coordinate 15,473,071 downwards.
ATAGAACTTCCTAAAGCTTTCTAATAACAATGGCTGTCTTCTTGCTGCTTTGTGATTGCTTGATGATTATTGTTGATAGACTTTTGCTGTTTTTGATTCTGTTTGTTCTCTGTTTCTGAAAGCGACTTATTCCACTGGTGTTATATTGGGGTATTAGTGTAAGGATGATGACTTAAAATGTTTTCAGATTTTAGTTGTAGAAATGTCCGTGTAGTTTGCTTCAACACAAAATGCCAGTAAAATGCATTGGAGTTTGTGTTTGTATTGAGACAAAATGCTTAGACTGTGTGAATATTTTTGCAAGCCACTGAAAGTGTGGCTTAGTATATTTGTGTGCTAGAACATCTTTCTTCCTGATGGGGTATCGGTTCATCTACTGATCTGTCTTTCCGAGTTGAAGATTAGTTTATTGCTGTCTCCATAGTAACACCAGTAACATGTGACATTGGTCGTTGTGCTCCAGTTCGGGTGAGGGAAGGACGTTTTCTTATTGCGAGGCAGAAGGGAAGTGCTGTCAGTGGGAGGGAAAATGAGGCCCAGCCTGATTGATCAGAATCACAAAGCCAAATCCTTCCCACTCAGAGATGGTTGGGTGGAAATTTGAACACTCTCTGTTTGCCCCCAAGTTCCATTTCTTGTCCTCTAGTAAATATAGGGTGCAACATTTTGTGGAAAACTACTTTCTCCACTCAATAACAGTTTAAGGAAATGGAAAGAAACTGTCCCCTCCCCCCCTTTTTTTTACCTCTATCCTGTTTTTTTCCCCAGGGTATTCCCTAGTTAAAGTGTTTGAAAATAACTTTATTCCAGCAAATGCAACAGGGGCATGTGGTGTCGCAGTTCTGAATTGCAACATCTCAACACTGAAACGTTCAGCCTTTGGCACAGAAGTGTCAGCTTGTGCAATATCTATATAATACATTCTGAACTGAGTGACAAAGTAACAAATTTATTTAAAAATCCAGCTTCTCCACACAAAACTATTTACATTTGTCATGTTTGGTTTCTTGTACACGAGTTTCACTCTGTGCAGTGCGACCGTTGCAGAAGCCTGAACTGAAACATGTTTGCTTGTTTGGCAACTATGCATTTTTAAAAATTGTTACCCGAAAAAAACTTTCACTGTTCTGTTTACTTCTCTGTGTGAGATTTAAGACTTTTCTGGCAAGCTTCTGACTCCACATTGTGGTTTTGCTGCTGGGTTTTACAACCCACATGGTTCTTATAATCCCAGGCTAAAATAAATGTGTGCATATCTCACAAATGGTAGTGAGAGTTTGTGGGGTGAGTGTACCAACTGAGCTGACTGCTTAAATTATTATCTCAGGTCCTTCGAGGTTCTTTTGGATAGAAGTGTATTTAATATACGACAGGCTCTTTGGATACATCCTACAGAAATCAAAGCCTCTATTTTCCTTCAGCTAAAATAGCAGCTGCTGGGAAATCCACAACTTTGGAAAAACAAAGAAAATTCTTGTTTTTTCTGGGATGTTAATATCATTGTCTCCATGGATTTGGTTCTGCTAAAAAAAAAAATCATTATCATGTGTAGTATTTTGCTCTGAAATTCCTCTGAATTTAGCTAAAATAAGGATGTATTGCAAACTACTAACTGATATTGTCAATCAGCAAAGTCATAGTTGCTTGGCATATTTCATGATGATGACAACAAAACAAGAGTTTGTGAAAGGCAAAAACGTTAGATTGTACCGAGAAGAGTGTGGGAAGAGGATTTGAATCTATAGTATTATGTAACATGAAATTCCAGCAAGCTTCCTATCAAGATGGGGATATTTTTTTCCTCTGCTCAGGTCTGGCTTGTTGTAAGTCTCTTCTTGTCTGTAGATTGACTTTGTCCATCGCTATTTATATCTCTGATGTGGGCTGCGAATGTCGCCTGGGAGAAAAGCGACACACCGATCAACATGGAGAACGAGAGCAAATGAGGAGTTTAACTAATAAGAGTTTTTGAGGAAACATGAGCTAGATTTATAACATTGTCTAATCTGACAGTCTTTGTTTTGAGAATCCTATAAAGAGCAATGATAATGTGGAGTTCCATGACAAACAGAGTATTGCTTTATATAATTTTATGTGATAAGCCAACACAAAGCTGAACACAATTTTACTTTACAATTAAACATTTTTAAAATGTGGGTGCAAATATATTTAACCTCTTAGTTTAATGCCTCTAAGTAAATTCTGGTGTATCTTATTGCCTTCAGAAGTATATTGAAAATCATTAATCATTTTACTTCCACTTCACAATTATTTACCACTTTGTGTTGGTTTATTACAAAACATTTCAACTTAAATTTGTTGCAGTGTGGCAAATAGTGGCGATGTTCAGTGGCTGTGGATACTTTTGGAGAACGGTGTATTGTAATGTTTGCATGTGCCTGCAGGCTACACAGACAGACACATTTGTTTCCTTATCGCACAGCCCTGCTCCCAACAGTGCCAGGGACACACATGACCTGACAAAGTTTTGTTCTTTGTACAGCAGCTGTTTCGGGTCTGGAGGACATATCCTGAAATCATGCATCGGGTGTTCTACGTCTTTAGCTGCAGAGCAGAGGGAACGGATTAAGTACCTTATAGGTCCATTTTTCTCTGTTGTTAGGAAGCAACAAAATGTCAAAGATTTACAAACACAAACATATCCATAAAAAGGGATAACGGCACATACCACAATAAAACTTAAAAAAAATAAACAAAAACAACAACTTTTATTAGTTGGATACTGTTGTCCCGGAAGAATCTACTAGATAATTGTAAGAATAATAATTTAGTGGTTTGACAAAAAGTATGGATGAGGTGGTTCTTGACTACTCAGCCTCCGTCTGCAGTGCTTCCTGCACAAATATACAAATAAGTGAAGAATTTGGAGTGCTTTTGATCTGGGTTTGTGGTTTTTTTAAACACCGTGCTTATTCGCTTTTATTATCAATCCTTGGGCCAATGTTGAGCAAATTCCCCACGACTCCCAGAGCAGGAAAATGGTCCTGGTCGGGTTTTGGGAGAGGTGGCAGTTGGCCGAACAGGCAGGTGGCAGACTCCAGACAAAAGCACATAATTGGCCTTGTCAGGGTGAGTAATCCCCAGGTTTTATTCCCAGACGGACTAGCAGAGAGACGGGATCTGTGTGGGACGAACACATATGTGCTCTTCTGCAGGACTTTGAAGCTTGATTAGCTTGCACAGGGAAGTTGGGTTCAGGATATTGCCATTCCTTTGCACACTCAGCGACTTTGTGGCCAAACCGTAAAACTGGCAGCTTTAGTGTAAACAGTGAGCCTACCTGATTGTCAGGTGCGTAACCGGAAGAATACTGTCTTTCATCTTTTCAAAGGCTCCTAGTAGCTTAACTCTCTCAATATTAAGCCTTTTTTTTTTACTACTGCAGCAAAAAGCGTTGACATTTCATCTTTTCATTAACAATGCTCTGTATTCACCAGCTAAGAGGAACTAATAACTGAGAGGATAGTTGCAAATGTTGCCTGTTAGTCATGCCTGCATTTTTTCACTGAAAGCCTGCTCATTGGGGTGGGTGTGGCCCTCTGAGTCACAGTAAGGCATGGCACCGAACATTCACGGCATGTTTCCTCCTAACGTATGAAACTGCAGCAAACTGAGTTGAACTATTTCTCCTTGCATAGTTGGGGATGTTTACTTGGTATATTTGTCTTGATTTTTGCTCTTAGAGACAGATTTATCCTGATCTTTTTTCTTGTCTTTCCCATGTGAGTGAGTCATTTCCTGTGAGGAACAACCCAACACCCACCAGCATCACAGCTCTATAAAAAGCCTGTGTTTGTTTTCATTTAAGAAATCTGACACTGAAATGTTTAGGATGAGGAACTAGGAGTTAAAACGCTTTGCTGGTTGAAACCTTTCCTCTTTCAACTGTGTTTCTGAATAAAATTTCAGTTCAGTAAATATGAGAAGCAAACCATCTTAAGTCTCATGTAGGGCCCCATGACTTTGGATTTTTTTGCAAACTCTCTAACGCTATTTTCCTTTGTTTGTTTCTCACTTTTGTCTTAGTTCAAGCTACTCAACTGCAGCATTAGAGTTTGAGAAAGAGCACCAGATTTCTCCTGTGTACGAGTCGCCCAAGATGTTACGGCGGAGCCTCCGTCTGCAGAACAGCGGCAGTCATTACAACACCGAGAGTGTAACTGATTACTCCCTGAACCATGGCAGCAGTTACATCGACACCAGGAAAGAGACACGGTGAGTTAAGATGTGAACGCTTTCAGTCTGACTCTCACCAGCTGCATTGCTAAAGACTTGTGTCTTGTAGACCATGACTAAACAAGATCTTCCCAAGCGAAAGTATTTGAATAATTTTTTTCTGTTCCTGTGAAATTGAAAGTTTTGAAAACTCATACGTTAACTTAGATTGTTTTCTTTCCTCTTTTTCATGTAGTTATTTTACAGTAACCTGAATCCATAGACCTTGAACTTGTTCACATTTTTAATACAAATGTGCACTAAACTTCAGTTTAATTGTCAAAATAAATGTAACTGTGTCATTGTACATTCACTTCACAGTAATAAAATACTCTCTGTTGGTTTGTCACACAAAATCCCCTATATATATATATATATATATATATATATATATATATATATATATATATATATATATATATCAATCAAATAAATTAGTTTTATTATTATTATTTCTATTATTATGTTGTAAACATTGTTCACCAGTAAAATGAAATGTCTTTATTTAACTATTTTTAATTTTAACAGACATTAACATCATCAAACAAATTCCCACCTCTCCCTTACTCACACAAAATCATCACATCACAAAACAATATCTCAACAGTCAGGACAGCATGGAATAAATAGACCACAAGACGATCCACATCTTTCCAAAATTTATTTTTTCAGATTAACAGTCAAGCAGAATTGAAAACTATTTTATTTATGTCTTATATTATTCAGACAGTAACCACACAGTCTTTTTTTTTTTTTTTCTTTTCTAGGACCCCGCGAAACAGAAAGCAGAAGTCCACATCCAGCTCTGTGTCTTTATCCCTAAGCCAAATATCAACACCGAGACAAACCCTGTCCTTCTCAGCTGCCAGTACCCCGATTGACAGAACAAGTCACGAAAACATCACAACGTACGACGTCTCGCGGCTCGCATCAGCTCAAGAGCAGTATCACCTGAGGCAGCGCAGAGGAACCGCCATCAGATCTGCAACTACTGTGGATGGACAGTGGGGTGAGGCAAAAAATTATAGATTTGATCACAAAAAAATGTTGAATGCTCTGTCTCTTTACCCCAGGAAAGCTACAGTTTGCAAAGGAAGTCTTATCTTGAAAATCAAATTTGGTTAAATTTGCTGCCTGGCTGTCATGTTCCAGAGCAACACTCCAGCCAGAGCTCATCAAACATCAACGGAGAAGCCAGCTTTTCGAAGACCAACGCTTCGGTCCCTAATGGTTACATTTGCAAAGATTGCTCGTTTCACTCTCAGCAAAGTGACTCCCGTGTGACGCGGTCATCATTGACATCGCTATCATCACCATCGTCATCATCCTGCCACGCAGCAGAACTTTCCACCGATGGCCTCGCCTCCACAGCTTCACCTTACACAAATATTTATACCAGAGACAGGAGTCGAAGGAACAAGTCAGGTGAGAAAATACTTTCCACATTTGGGAACTTGCATTTTTATTGTTTAAAGTCATATTGGCATAACAAGGATTGTGATGAAGATAATGTTAACCATTAGTGATTTCTCCCTCCAGGTGTCCTGAAGTCAATATCTAACTCATGTGTGCGCTACAGCAAAAAAGCCCTGTCCCCCATTGTGTCCTTAGTCTCTGTTGTCTACAGCAGTTTGGTCTGGCTGGGTACAAGAACCAGGAGCTCAGCAGAAGAAGGTATTCTGAATTTTCATCGATAATTTACGCATCAATACTTCATTCTCCAAATCTAATCTTCTGATATTTAACTCCATTTTTGATTCATTCCACTCTTCAGTCATTCTTACATTCCTCTATGTTTGCTGTTTGAATTTGTTTTGGGGAGTTTCTGTTATCTCAATTACTCTGTCTTTTTTATAATGAGATTTATTTCTTCTACAGTTTCTTGTAAAAGCATTTGTACCCTTACTGCCCCAGCAATTTCCAAATTACCACCACAATCCATTTATTAGAATTTTACGTGAAAAACCAACACAAAATAGGACATCCTTGAGAAGCAAAAGCCGGATGACATGGCTTTTAAATGTTGTTACAAATACAAATTTAAGAGTGTTGCCTGTGTTATCAACCCCAATTACTCCAATACTCATAAGTGAAATCCAATGAAACCAATTGCCTTCACAATTCACCTAAGTGGTAGAAAGAATCCCATCTCTGAGTCATTTAATCTCAGAAAGTCAGAAGCTGGTCTCAGGGGTTTTTAGAGAACATTGGTAAACAAACAACATCATGAAGATCATAGAGTGCGGACAGACTGGTCAGAGATTAAGTTTTGGAGAAGTTTAAAGCAGGCTGAGGTTGTAAAATAAATTCCCAAGCTGGGAACATTTTGCAGAGAATTGTTCAATAAGTCATCTGAAAATGAAAAGAGTACCAAGCACAAGCCAGCCTGTCAAGAAATCCGTCTAAATCGACTGGCCGAGCGAGGAGCAGCACAGGTTGGAGCTGAAATTGAACTCTTTGCCCAATATGCCAGACAAATGAGTTTCCAGAAACTAATACCGCAACATCCTCTGAAGATATAATAGTGGGGGATTTTGCTGTGAGGTTGCTTTTCTTCAGGAGAGACAGGGAAAGCTGTTCAGGCTCAAGTGGAAAACGGATGGGAATAAAATAAACAAACAAAATCTGATAAAACCTGGAGAGGGATGAACACATTTGCATGCCTCTGATCATGAATCAAGTTTCCATCTCGACTTACAATGGTTGTGTGGACAGGGGTGTCAAAGGATATGTCAACAGGAGTCCGAACCTCGTACTCAGACTCCTTGACACAAGCGTGGCCCTCGAGTTTGTCCAAACTTTGGCTGTTTAAGCAGACCACTCTCCAAAGGATGATGGGCTCCAAAAGCCATGGCTTTGAAGAACAAGGTATCTGCTGTCGGTCACAGCTCCAGGTTTCAGCTGCCTCGTTTCCTTTAACTTTTTTCTCCTTTCTAAGCTTCTACTGTTTTGTTAATCAAGACAAGAGTCCTCCTTCCTTAGATGGTAGAGATGCTTGCTTTCTCAGAAACTGGGTGTGCCTTTGAAGAATGTGATAACTTGCCTATCTCTCTCCTGAATTGACCCAGCTTTCACTTTCACACTTTTCTCTTTTTGAAAGGGGAAGTATACTGGAATGAAATAAGTAGCCACACCGTTGTTTCAAAACTCCAGACAACACCGTCGCACGTGTTGCACTTCTTCATTTTGCTAAATGAGTTTGAGAGGAGATTTGCACTTAAGTGAGCATTTAAGATGAACTTCCAAAAACCTTCAACTCTTTAACTAAGCTTTTCAAATTTGCACTTTGTAGCATAAAACTGTTAGTTGCTCCAACCATTTGGCTGAGGTTTCAATATATAAAGTAAATGTTTCTATCCAGTATATTCCCTAATTGTATTTTTTCCCACAGTGGATGATATGCATTTGCCCTGATGGTTTAGTTTCACCACCCTCATTGCCGTTTCAACCAGGATCTTGTGTGTATTCTCTTTATTTTTGTGCATGTGTAACTTCTACTTGTAATCTCGTCTTTAGGAGTTTTGCTTCCTCCACACAGCATGGTGGTTCTCTCATCATTTCTGCTATGATTTTTTTTTTTTATTCAAACCTTTTGATATACAATCAAATATGTTATCTGTGTGTTGCAGGCCACTCAAGTTTCTGTGGAAGCATGAATGTGAAGGACCTGGTCACTGAAGAAACATCACATCTTAACCTCAATGGCTCCCTGTGTAAGCACACACAGCACATGTTCTCTTTACTCTTTGTTAGGGTTCCTGGTGTGCAGCTTTGATTGACAAAGTCAATGATATGCGTGGCCTGTGTCGGCATCAGTGGGCAGAGGTTGTGTGAACCGCTTTAACTACTCAGCAGCCTGTTGAACTTTGTGACCTGCAGAAAGTGAAGCCAGACTTTTCTAATCCACAATTTAGAGTATTTAAAACATTTTTATTTTAAAGTTGGTTATGCTTTGTGGTTAATGATATACTTTATACTTACAAATGGAGACAAGATGAAAAAGAAGCAGGAGAGATGTGAAACGGCTTTTGGTTAGTTTGATATTTTAAATGAGAATTTCAAATTCAAAGCAAACAAATATGCAGAGCCCAAATAGAAAAGTAATTTAGAGGTTCTTAACTTGTCAACAAAATGTATTCCATGTACTTTTCTGTTTAGTTTACAATTGCTCTTAAAATATGAAGGAGACTCCTTATTATTTGAACATAAAAATATTTGAAAGGGCCAAAACTGCCAATATAAATGTTTACTGAAGTTTGTGGGAGGAAAAAAAAAAAAATTCTTATTCAATTAATGTTGAAATGCAAAACGGCAGAAAATAAGGTGAACACAATAGGAAGATTTTTTTTTAACCAAAAACAAAGGCTAATTAAAAACGTTGTTATAAATCTGTTTGACCCTCCAATGGCAAGTTGAAGATTATTTAAATTGTTTTATTCTAACTTTCATGCCAGATTTTAACTGAAGATAAAATATCTAAAAAAAACAAGGGGGGAAAAAAAAACTCGGGAAGCTCAAAGTTTTAAAGCCACCAGGATAATCTGTCAGCCCTCAGCACCAGACCTGCGGTGTTATTTAAAATAATTTGACAGCAAGCTAATGTCACCAAACTAATAAAAAAGATTACTTGGACAAAGATGTCATTTAGGATTTAGATTTTTTTGTTTGTTTGTTTTAGTTTCCCATCAAGCTTTGCGGCACATGCCTTTGTAAAATGAGCTATAATTTGCAATCATTTTCTATAATTTGCTTGTGGAATAAATGCGTTTATTCATGCTGCTTATTGTCTTTTTTTGTTTGTTTGCTCATTTTTGCATTCTGCTTGTCTGCTCTCCATCATTTTGGACACACACAGGTGACGACTGTAAAGGAAAGCAGTACTCTGAGTCTCGCACTGTCGCTGTTGCACCACTCCCCAAGTCACAGCGCTTGGTGGGGGCACTGTGGAGCATCCTAGCTTACACAGGTTAAATGAAGCTTCATCATTTTTAACTTTGATCATTCCGTTACAAAGATATTTTTTGTATTCTTGTTGTTATTTTGTAAGCTAAGCTCCTTAAAACCTGTAGCTGTATTGGTGAACGTCATTCGCTCTGTCTTAGCAGGTTTCTGTCTGCTGCTGCCTGGTCGCTATGTGCTTGCAGCAGGTAAAGCTTTAGGTTCAGGAATCATCACAGCAACACAAAGCCTTCTCTCATGCTTCTGGGCGATCCTAGCAGCCCCAGGTAGGTTTCAGATCTTTATCATTTCCAACAAATTACGATACGCATCAGCTTTAGGTTGATAGTTTGAATATTTTCTCTCCGTTTTTTTTCTGCATCTCTAGTAAACGCAGGAAAGGGACTGATGTGGTTTCTTGCAAGAGGATGGTACCAACTGGTGTCTCTCATGTCTCTCGTCAACGTCTTCTTTCTAACTCAGTAAGAGTTCTTACCTTTTATGACAACGAATTAATCACAGATATTTGATGGTTTAGTAGAAATTTAGTTAACATGGCTGCTTTTGCTGCTATGCATTTGACAGTAAGTATAATTAAGCTTTGCTCAATGTTGGAATTGCCTGATGTGTGAAAAATGATCATGCGTTTTAATTTATACCTATTACAAAAATTCAGGTGTAAAAAAACAATTGAAGTGATTTATTTATAATTTAATTAAGGTACTTTTTTAAACCGTCACATAATTCATTTTTAATTATTTGCCTGAATATAAAGATATATATTTTGCTCTTTAAAAATGTGAACTACCAATCATTTGTAAAATTCGAAGTTTTCTTCTGTGTTTCAGATGCCTTCCCAAACTCTGGAAGCTCCTGTTGCCTCTTTTGCTTTTCTTTCTACTTCTGCGTGAGTAAACAGATGGAACCCATTTACTGTAGTCAGCACAGAGAGAATGATAAATGGCTATTAGAACCAGCACAGATCTCTGGAGTCTGCTGTAAATCTAGCTGCAGATTCAGGTCAACCTTTCCGAGTCTTCAATGCAGCTCAGCTGTTCTCAAACAATTTCTTATTTTCCTGCTGAATCATGCTGCAGTTAAAGTAAAATATCACCTTAGTTTAGTTTTAACATTAATTTGATCCTCCTTAAGGGCTAGAAAGAGTTTTTGTTTTGTGTGTTTTAGAAAAAAAAAAAAACATTTAATGTATTATGTGTCTGCAACATCAGTTTAACTCTAAATTTCTGAAATGTTTAATATTTAACCAAACAGCTTTGGATTATTATAAAAGAGCATTACCTCTTTTATTAACCTCACATTCTTTTGTCTGCCTGCAGTTTTATGGTGGTGGTGGCCCCCGTTCACCAGCGCCCTGCTTACCTACCTTCCAGCCATGAACCTCACAGAGTGGAGCTCTACATCTAGGTTTGACTTCTTCTCTAACTTGGCTGCTGTTCCCGCTGCTGTCCCTGCGACAGAGACTCCCATGGAGCAGGGTCATAACACTCCGGTCTCCCAAGCAACGGTGAGTAGCACCATCTTACAGACCAGGTTTTCACAAAGTGTGTATGTCCTGTAAACTTGCTCACAAGCACAAGGTCAGGTTAATGATTGGACCATCAGACATTAGCGGCTTAATTGTAGAGCAGAGACGGAAGCATATCTGACTTTGAGTCAGTCTTTAGAGTTAAATATAAATGTATTAATTTCCCCCGTTTTCCTCCTCAGCCGATCCTCCCCTCAGGCGCCATCCACAGTGGCGTGGATCTGGACCGCCTCGAAGTTGTTGAGCGACAGCTGGCGTTGTTGTGGGAGAGAGTCCAGGCAGGAGACCAGAAGCAGGATCAGCGTCACAGCAATGTTCTCAGTCTCTACAGCTCGCTGAAAGAGCAGGTCCACAGTCAGAACGAAAGGGAGAGCTTAGAAGCGTGGGTGTCCTCTATGATGGATCAGCGACTGGGTGTGCTGCGAGGAGTACTGCAGCGCGAGAACTTAAACTTAGCACAGGTAAGCCTGTCACAATTAAGCAATTGATCGCTTGGTAAATTAGAATTATCTCAGTTTCCATCTTGATGATTAATATTTGAACAATGATAACCCATTTTTTAATGGTTTTGGATGTAAGCGGTTTTTATTTCTATTTTATTTATTGGTTGTGGTGGCTTCCTTTTGGATATTTGAAACATCTTCCAGTTCTAGTGTCAGGTGTCCTTTCCAAAATTAAAGTTTGTTTATCTTTGAGAGAGTGAACTCGCATTATTATCAAAACGATCAAAATGATCTCAAAACACAGCAATATTATCATTTACTGCAATTATTTCTAGGAAAACATATCCTCTAGCAAATACATTACTGTTACAGGCCTACTTATGGCTGATGATCATTAACAGTCCTGACATTGTAATGAGTAAACTTATGAGAGGGTGTGAAAATAAAGATTCAATTCCTTTCTTTTGCAGAGTTCAGAGCAGCAGAAACTGCAACAGGAAAGTCAGGCGGCACGTCTGGCTAATTTAGAGCTTCTGCTCAGAGCTTTGACAACCAAGACTGAGGTATTCACAGCAGGTTTCCTGCAATTCCACAAATGAACACACTGGACCCAGATTGCTTAATATGAGCAAAAACAACAAACTTTACAATGCAAATGAATGGTCCAAATGAAAGTTTTCATGTTTGCATTGTAGGAGATGCAGCAGAAGCAACAGCAGTTTGAGGATGAGGCGAAGCAACGGGAGAAAGCGGCTTCTAAGGCGGCTGCAGACACAGCTCCTGTCAGGTACCAGGGAGAAATGATTAAACGTGCTAACTGACATGAGAGCACCTCATTTCTCATATTACATGGACCATTCTGTTGTAAAACAGGAAGTTTCTGTTCTTTTTATTAGTGTGGGTGTGAAGCAGGAGGACCATAACGCTCTATTGCTGGAGATGCAGAGACTTGAGGCAGAGCTGAGTAAAATCAGGGGAGACCTGCAGGGTTTCGCAGGATGTAAGGGCAAATGCGAGCAGCTGAACACTCTGCAGCAGACTGTAAGCAGCATAAATGTCGCAACCACTCAGCAATTCTCCTTAAATGGTCTAAATGAGGTCAAACATTTCCTTCTGTTTTTACTTTAAATTCCCCCCCTTTAGATATCTGGTCAAGTCTCCTCGCAGTTGCGGAAGGAGCTGAAAAATCTGTTCTTCGGCAGCGATGAATCTGCGGACCAGCAGCAGGGCGAGATCCCCGAGTCGCTGATCCAATGGCTGTCGCAGCGTTACGTGAGCACGCCCGACCTGCAGGCGGCGCTGGCCTCCATCGAGATGAGCATCCTGAAAAACATTTCGCTTCAGCTGGAGCACAGTCGAGCCCAGGTTCTGGGCGAGGCAGAGTCCAAAGCCAGAAGCGTCTTTGAGACAGTAAGAGGGACGGTCCGGCACACTTCTACAACTGAGGGCCTGTCTGAAGAGGTAATGCACAAAACCTTCTGCCATTTAAGATTCTCATCTTTACCACGTAATTTGTCTGACATGATTTTATTTTATTTTTTTCTCCTTGTCGTTTGTAAACCAGGACGTGAATCTGATTGTTCAGAACGCCCTGAAGCTCTACTCTCAGGACCGGACGGGTCAGGTGGACTACGCCCTGGAGTCTGGAGGTAAGAAGGAAGCCTGCCACCCTGAGCTTGTATCCAGGTCAGTAGTTAACTCTGTTGTGGTTTAAGGGGATTAGCAGTCTAGCACTTCTATCTCCCTGTAACGCATGTCTTACGCAATGAGGACTAAGGCATTAGCAGCATCGAGGTCTGCAGGGTATTTAACTGTTGTGAAGCTACATGCCTCTATCTGTTGGCTGTTTATGATATTAACTGTCATTGGTGGGCTGGGTGCTGGAACACTGTTCTTTGGTCATCCAACCATCCATTTATCCATTTTCTACAGTCAATTATCGTTACACTCATAGGGCAATGTAGAGAAAACTATTGATTTAACTCGCTCTGGTACTAAGTCAGTCTTCTTTTTTGTTCCTCATATTTTTTTGTCTTTAGAAACGAACAAAATAATTTTGTAGTGTGGACTTAATAAATAAACTCTTGTTGCGTTACTTTAGTTGTAGTAACTAAGCCTGCCTTCATCTGGACAGTTCAGGGTTAAAGTCTTGGAGAAGTTTAAAGTAGGGTTAGGTTATAAAACAATATCTTGTCTGACTGATCCCTGGACGGTACTTGTATAAATTTGGGTAAAAACATAGTTTCTGTTTTATCAGGTGGTAGCATCCTTAGCACCCGCTGCTCCGAGACTTATGAGACAAAGACAGCCCTCATGAGTCTGTTCGGCCTTCCACTCTGGTACTTCTCCCAGTCTCCACGTGTTGTAATCCAGGTGAGTCCCACCTTCAGATATCCAGAGGAACAAAGTCTGATAACCATGGAAAAACAAAAGCGTGTATAAAAACAACATTTAACTGCTAAACTGCTGACTTTTGACTTCAAAAAATAATACCGTGCTCTTCCATACCATCAGCCGGATGTGTATCCTGGCAACTGCTGGGCATTTAAAGGCTCTCAAGGTTATCTGGTGATCAGGCTCTCCCTGAGGATTCATCCAACGTCCTTCGGTGTGGAGCACATCCCTAAGACGCTCTCTCCAACAGGAAACATCGCCAGTGCTCCTCGCAACTTCACTGTCTTTGTAAGAAAACTGACCCAAAAGCCTAAGAATAGAAATAAATAAATAAGTAGAAGAATCAAATAGAAACACCAAGTGTCCTGTTCTGACTTGTTTTTGATTTTTATTTATTTTTTTCCTTCTTAGGGTCTCGATGATGAGTACCAAGAAGAGGGAACGCTGCTGGGGCACTACACATACGAGGAAGATGGTGGTTCTTTGCAGATCTTCCCCGTTAAGGTAACTTTAAAAGCAACTTTCTAAACTTTTAAATGTAAAAAAAGAAAACGAGTCTGTCATCTTTAGAGAAAATAAATCGATAAAAATTCCTTTGTTTGCTTTCCAGGAGAAAAACGACAAGGCGTTCCAGATCGTAGAGGTTCGGGTTCTGTCTAACTGGGGTCATCCAGAATACACCTGCTTATATCGCTTCAGGGTCCACGGAGAACCACTTACTGAATGAAGCAACCACCAAAAGACACACTAATAAATCATCATTTTACTCTGTCTGTAAATAACTCTCACCAGCTTCTTTAAAACGAAGGACACCTGACAGTGTGGACAGTTTGGTATGAAAGCCATGCAAACGGAGAGGTTGTGGAGTGTGAGAACAATGTGCCGAGTCGGAAGAAGGAAAGTGTGTTTATGAAAGAGTCACTGGGAAGTTTTGTATCTGGACTGTAAAGGAACGCAGAGAGGAGCGGAACCACGAAAGAAGCTAAAAGTCCCCTTTTCATTGCACTGAGTTGCTCTTGAGGGTAGCGAGGCTTCCCTGAGCAGACAAATCCATCCCCACCTCTACGGGAAGGTGGACACCTTCACTGGGGCGGGGATGACAGACTCATCTCAGCCACCTTTTCAATCTGCATCTGATTTGTTTTAGTTCTTTTCTCTTTTGTTTTTAATCTCTCTTAATGGAATCTGCTATTTTTAGGAACAAGACCACTCTGTCTTTGCCAGATATGCCACTCCTTTAGTTGCTGCAGCTAAACCGAGACGTCCGCAGATGGGTTCCGAATGCTTTCCCATAGCCATAAGACTTGTTTTTAAAGAACTGAACATGCTGCCTGTGAACAAGTTCTGAATGTTTGATCAAGTGCAGGCTCAACGCAAGTTTCCTTTAATCACACAGCAACTCTATAAAACGCTGACCTCTGTGCGATGCAACTCTTAGGAGGCTCCTTACCATCATGCAACATGTGGCTCCTCCTTTGAAACATACACTGATTTTACATCCATCATGTACAATGCCTTGCAAAAGCATTCTTTTATTTATTTATTTTTTTTTTACATTTTATCACATTACAACCACAAACTCCAGTGAGTTTTTTGGGGGGGTGGGATTTTAGCTGATAGACCAAGACAAAAGTATATTATGGTGAAGTAGAAAAAAAAGATACAGTCTCTTCACATTTTTTACAAATAAAACTCCAAAAGTAAAGTGTGGTTGGTTGGTTGCCCAGGATTTTATGTTGATGAATAAAAAGTAAAGGAAGGCAAATACAAGGAATTTCTGGAATAACTTTTGTGATTGGGGTGGAGATTCTTGAACACAACCAGAGTTACAGTGGAATGGGTTAGATCAGTGCTCTCATAGTCAGTTCTCAATGGTCAGCACTCTACATGTTTTTAATATCTCCCTTGCTCGACACACCTGGATCAAATGTGTCTGTTCATGACATGCTGAGAAGGTCATTCAGGTGTGTTGAAGCAGGGACACGTCTAAAACTTGTGCAGTGCCAGCTCCAGATTTTGACGAAAGTATATTCACGTGTTAAAATGGTCCAGTAAAAGGTAAGACCTAAATCCAGTTAAGAATACGTGGCAATACGTGAAAAGTGATGTTTACTGACGGCGCTTGAGCAGTTTGGTAAAAAAAGAAAAAAAATAGGCAGCAAACATTTTGTGAATAGATTTGCAAAGCTGTTAGACATACTCTAAAACCATCGCAGGAAAAGGCGACTCCGGGGTTGAATACATATCCATACCACAGTTCTATAAATTTATTTGTGAAACATTTGGAAGCCATGGATCCATTTCCACTTCTTGGTGCTGGTAAATCACATAAAAATCCACAGAAGTTTGTGGTTGTGAGATGACAAAATGTTAAGTTTGAGGAGCATGAATCCTTTTGTGCGGCACTCTATATGAAAGTGTTGTTAAATCTGGTGCCTGGAGCTCAGATCTTAACCAGAGTTGTGATATCATGTTGACCATAGATTGGTTTTTATCTTTTTCTCTCTCACCCTTTACTTCACCTAAATGTCCCTTTTCACATGGGCTCTTAGAACTCTAAAACCCTGAAGGAATGTAATTTGTATATTTCATTGTTTATAGTTGGTCCTTTTATGATATCTGCTTTTATCAGTGTTGCTTTATTAAGAGAAATCCAGTCATAATTATGACCATGTTGCTATTATTTTTAAAGTTTCTCATTGTGTTTGCTTTCTTTTTGTTTTGTTTTAATTTGGGGGATTATTCTCAACACAGGATGCACTGCAACAACATGTAAGACAAAGGTTTGTGGCACGGGGTGTTTTTGTTCAAAAATGGGGCTTTGTAAAGAGTTGTGGGTTGGGTAGGTCTAAAATACTATTTGTAAAAACGTTTTGCTCACAATCTTATTTATTAACAAGTTATTAGTGGCTGCAAATTATGAGTTTTGGCAGTGTATATTTTGTTAAAAGCTATTCGGTGCATTTTGGATTTTTTTTTTTTTTTTAAGATAAATGGCTATTTTTGTTCAGTCATGAGATGACTTAACTGCTTTGGAATATATTCCAATAAAGACTTTAATTTTGATCTTTTATACCATTCATGTGTTACTTGATTTTATAAGCATGATGGTGCTGTTGGGTAATACTTATTAAGGAACTTGAATTGTCCAGAATAAAATGGTCTGGATTCTATATTAGATTTGAATGATTGTAGCTCAAAAACAAAGCAATGGCAGGTTTATTTATATAGGATCATTCATATATAAAGATTTTCTAGTGTTTTTCAGAATATTTAAAAAAAAAAAACGTTTGGAAGAAATCAAGCCTAAGCATATACAATTTTACAAAAAGTTGTAAATCTACAGCTACTGGGAATTTATGACAGATTTATTTATTTTCAGTTGACTTAGTAAGTTTGTGCTTGCATTTGAAAAATATTAATTGGAAAAATATTATTGTTGATAGGTGGAAATTAACACAAATATTTATTAAGAATTTACTCCAAAATGACTTATTTATTAGGTATTATTTAGACAGAAAATAGCTGAAGGTCAATAAATTGATCAAAGGAACTAGTATGAAATGTATTAAAACAGTGATGTATTTCATCTAAACAGCAAGAGCTCAGGTAGCAGGATATACACTATTTGTTATCATAGTGTTAAAAAATTATGTAGTCTGAACGCATATTTTCCTGATCAACTGGATCCTATTTCAACGCACTATACATTTTTTATGAATGGCAAAGTGCCGCCATCTGGTGGTACATGGCCATAATAGCTAAAATGTGTCTTTTCCATTTTTTTTAGTTTTCATTTACTTGGTAGTTTGGATACAAAGTGTGGAGTACTAAAATTCACTTTGCGGATTTTATTATTATTTTATGTCGTGAATAATTTAAACGTCCGAAAAGCATTTCCGTCACTTCCGCATCTAAATTTGAGATAGGACCACGAAGCAGCTGCTATCTCGAAGGACGGGTGCTAACCTACATTTTAAAGCTACAACCTCTATGAGAAATAATGTTAAATACCACAAGCGAGCTCCGACTGACAGTAATGTTTACATCGGAAGTCAACTTCTACGCACTTCCCTAGCAACAACACTCCTTGACAACAGCTAATGACCACAAGCTAAAGAATGGCAGGAACAGATGCTAATACATCACTATGGGAACAAATTTGCCAAGGTAAGATGAATGTGCCTGTATAAGTCTGAGTTTAATGTAAATAAAATGAATTGCTTGTGTGTATTTTAAGAGTTTGAAGCTGAGCAGCCCAGCCCTCCTAAACAGAAGCAGAAGGTGAGCTGTAGTGCCTTGAAAAGGTATCCACACCCTTTGAGCTCCCAGGTTGTGCCATGGTACAGTCACACGGTTCAATTTTCTTGGGATTTCATGTAGCAAACCAACACAACTGGTTTTCAAATTTCACAAATATAATTCTGAAAAGTGTGACCACTTAATTTATTACTAAGGGGCACCAATTTGCCCCTTAGTAGTAAATACACTTGTTATGAGTACAAATTATATGACTAATTTGAGAAGGTCAAGTCTGAGGTTTTAATATGAGAAAAGTTTGGGAAAATAGCTTAAAGGGATTGAATGTGTTTACAATGTGCTTGATGAACATATCTTTTCTGCTTCAAGATCGCTTAGAGTAATTATGGCTTTATTAGGCATTAGTGGATGATGATCATCCGACGTGCACGGAGCCTCTTTCTAGTACTAGTGGCTTGAAAGTAGTTCCTCATCAGAAGCACCATACGACAGCTGAAACTACACCGTCTCCACAGAATAATGAACGTAAGATTTACTGCATGCCTGAAAAAATTCTTCCATCCCTGATCTGAATTTGCAAAGACTAGCATCCATGTGTTTCAGGTCCGGTCAAGCGGTTCTTGGAGAAAATAGTGTTCCCTGTATTATTACCCGGGCTTGAAGCTTTGCTGCGAGAAGCCCAGAAAGCTGGCGCTTTTGAGGTCTGTATTTCTTCTGATAAACATCACACTAAATATTTAAACATTTCAAAAATGGAATGTTTAATTTGACCCGAAAGTAGATTTATTGTTTACTGCCACGGCTGTGACGACAACTAATAAAAGCGTTTGTCAGAGCTCTCAAAAAGTATTTGGAGACATAACAGAGTCGTCTGCAGACCTTGACACTATTGAGAGTGATTTGAATATTCTGGAGACAATATTCTGCAAGTTATATCATCAGTGAAATAAATATCATCAGAATCTTTTATCTCATATCTCAAGACTTTCAAATATTTTTTAATGTTAGGGTTTGTGTCAAACTGGTATGTTTTACTCATTCCAGAGAAAAGTGACCAGATTTCTCCCCTGTGACTTCCTAACTGAGTATCTCTACAAGTAAGAGCCCCTCCCCACATATTTATATGACACTGCATGACTAAGCCAAATAATTTTCTTAGCTCATGTTGTCTTATTTTTTCTCAGTCAGAACCCCCAGAGACAGGGTCAGGATCCAGTGAACTTTTTTGACATTCCCTTTGTCAGTGACTGGCTAAAAGAGCAGTAAGTATCTCACATTATGCAAACATACACATACAAAATATTTGGGATAGAGTTAGCTCTGGAAATCCTTGGACAGTGACGTCTTTTTGTCCTTTGAGGGTCTTACCACCTTTCACTAAACTCAAAGACCTTTAAACTTCCTCTTTCATGTTGTGCATGTTTAATCAGATAAAATTATAAAATGAATATTAGTGAAAAAGGTTTGTTTTTCTTTCAATCTTGTGAAAATGGCTATATTTCTTCTTGCAGTGGCTATGATTTAATTTCTGATGCGATAATAGTCATTTATTTTCGATCCTACACCATTGTCTTCTTCATTTTTTCTTGTCTTGTATTTTTCCAGTCCTAGACCTCCCATCCCTTTGTTTCTACTGCTCAGTGAGGAGGAGGCTGCCCTGATTGTCCAGTCTTTCTGGAGAGGATATAAGGTGCATCATTTTATTTTTTTTTCCATCGTAAAGTGGTTGTACAACAAATAATTTTATTTTTTTTAAAAGCAAGAATTTAGTCCACAAGTTTGAATGTTTTTTTTGTGTACTTATTGTTAATCAACACAAGCTAAAATATATATACACTCACCCACACTAACATTTACATAAATCTCCGTTAGTAAGATGGACCTTGACCACATGATTTCTGTGGCCATCATCAAATATCTGGCATAAGTCTGAATGAACGTTTGACAACTCTTGCGCGAAGAAACTGCAACATTCATTTAAAGTGGTTGGCTTAATAACCCATGTCCTGCTTCTGAGGATAGTCACGCATTTCATGGAGGCTGAAATAGTTTTATTTTCTCCTGGAATGCTCTATTTTGTTGAAGCCAGATATGTTCTCTATTCTAAGGTGCACATAATTTAATTCTTGTCTAATTAGTCCAAAGAACATCATTGCAGAAGTCCTGGTCTCAGTTCTCACTAGCAAAGTCTAGTCTGGTCTTCATGATTTTCTTAAAGCGCAAAGATTTTCTCCTTGCAC
Organism: Poecilia mexicana; assembly: GCF_051168715.1. NCBI lineage: Eukaryota > Metazoa > Chordata > Actinopteri > Cyprinodontiformes > Poeciliidae > Poecilia > Poecilia mexicana. The sequence continues at coordinate 15,453,014 of NW_028263377.1, read as the reverse complement.
ACCGCCCATAAAAGTAACATTTCTGCAGTCTTTTTCTCATAGTACAGGCAGCTCTGACCAAACTGTCAAAGGTCAAGTTACTATAAGATAAAGTAAATCAATGCATATGGCCCAAAAGTACATAAAAAAGGTTCATTTTAAAACAGAAAAGGAACAGTTTAGTCAGTCCACAAGGCCGCAGTAACCCTGTGTGTGGCCATCTTAGGATACATTATACGCCCTGCCTCTGAGAAAATTAGCCCACACCGTAATCTTGTTGTATAATCCCATTTCGCTGTAAAAACCTCCTCTTACACAGGGGCATGTAGTTTCATTCAGCAGCGTGGTTATGTCATCGGTGATGCCAGGCTTTAATTCCCTCCTGTGTGGGTGCTGCTGAGATGCCGCGATATAAATAGTCAGACGCAGCCAGAGGCAAACAGCAGCAGTTTCGTCACTCTCAGACAAAAGATAAACACAATGTTCTGTGGTGTGAGGCCAAGTGAAAGGGTCGTGTTCTGTTTGTCCCAACCGTAATGTCATCTGCAGTTGCTTTTAAATAAATCAGCATACCTATTCAAACATGTAGCTGGATTTATGGGTGTGTGCCTAAAAAAAGCTTTGCTGGAAGTGCAGGTGAATTGCTTTCTGTTTTGGATGCTTTTTACCGCCAGCAGGGGGAGAAAGTGTCCTTCTTTTCAGCCCGTGTTCATCTGTGGCAGCAGTGAGTGTGTTTACCCTGAATTGGGAGACTGTTCAGAAAGGCCACTGATGGCACTGCACACGGTCAGCCCCAGGGATCTTGAGGCAGAGCCACACAACAAAGAGAGAAACTGAGTTGATAGGGAGAGAGAGCGGGAAGGATTAAGAGGAAAGATGAAGCTATGTTTGGAAAATTCTGGGGTGGGTGACAAAGGGGAGGAAAGAAAGCATGCTGATGTTGCAGAGCAGTGTCAGATTAGAGACTGAAGCTAGATGGAAGGAAATGCAGCTTTGTCAGCAGAGATCAAGGATTAAAAATGCGGTACAGTCAGTGTCGGAAGTTGGAGATTGGGGTTTTGACTGACGCAAGATCACAACTTATTAAACACTCACAGGATGGGGGTATTTTGGGCTTGCAGAGTACTGACAGAGGCTGTGGTGTATCATGACTGAAGTAGATGTATAAAGTCATTTGTGAATCTGTGCAAGTCCTGCTGAACCTTTGTGATTTATGGCCACCCAGATATAAATTCACAGAATTCTGAGCCCACAGCTAGTCAACAATGTATGTTTACTAAAATCAGCGTCTGTGTGAGATTTTCAAGTAATGGCAAATACTTTTTGAATTTCTAAAATATCCTAATCTGATGTTGAGATTTTCTAAGGTGTATATGATCAAGCCCCCCAAACTGATCCCTACATTTGTTCCCCCTCAGTCTCACGCTCAAAACTGTTATATAACCCGCCTGACGCAGCACTGGCTCCCTGACTGCAGTCTGTGTCTATCTGTGCTTGTCCGTGTAGACTTGTGCGAGTATGCGTGTTCTGGTTAAGAAACACAGACAGACCAAAAGCGCAGGAAGC